>NC_051238.1:10751621-11071621 GCF_015220715.1 Pygocentrus nattereri | reverse complement strand
TTTGTAAAAAAATAATAAAAACTATTGCTATGACAAGTGATTCCAAGTTTTAGAGTGGTAGTGTACAAATCACACATTAGAATCAAAATACTGATTCGTATACAGTCCATGCAACCAATATTCAGTTTTTCTGTTGGCGTAAAGCAGCATAAGCAGCCTTATCTCACAGTGCTGTAACTGAACCCTGGCATGAACTACTTTGATTCTTACCACAGTAAACCCTGAAACGAGCTGACCACAAAAAAAGCCCATCCTGCTTTTCTCTACATGTCAGATGTCTTCATGTGTAAATGCAAGGGCGGCCCCTGCTCCTGTTTTTTCCCCCGTGTGGCGTCGGGATGGTGGTGAAGAGCAGGCATGCGTGAAGGGGAGCGGGTGAGCACACAGCTGGGTTAGCGGATCAGAAAGCCCCCCCTCAGGCTGTCCCCTGGGCCTGTCACACTCTGAGTGTGGAGGATCCATCCGCCTTAGAACTACTACAGCTACAACACCTACCCATTCAGTTCTCACTCAGAGCCCCTGGGGACCCTCTAGACTCTACATTTTACTGTTTACCACATTATGCAGTTCATCGGTTTGTTATTAAAGGAGCAGTTAGGTGAAGAATCAAATTTACACAAATTCCCCTCAAGTGTAGTCGATCATGACATATTTGGTGTCCAACGTCCAGTTGGTAGTGTAGTGTAGCTCACAAGTAAGGGAAGCTTGTAGCCACTAATTAGACATGCAAACAGCATGTCTTATTCACCACAAGACCACCTCAAACCTTGGCAGGTTGGTAAATAACGTGACGCAGGCTATTGTAGTTTCTGGCTGATGTACTTGAGTATTTAAGTACTTGGTTAATTGTTTTAGCTGCAAGTATTCAAATACTGAAGTTACTATTTGAGTATTTGTAGGCCTGTGCCTGATGATGGTTAACTAAGGTTACCATGATAATAGCCCACCGTAATAGTAATAGCTTATTTACCATAAGTTTAAAATTGCATTGTTCATTTATTGATTTATTTCATGCAAACCTATGCAAGGCACTATTGTTCCCACACACAAATATAACTGAACTTTTAAACCTTTAAAATGTAGGGTGATTTGTTAAAATACAACAATACCACGCTGCACCTCTCACAATGCAGAAAATAGTGTCTTGTCAAGTGAAATGATCTTAAATCTAGTCAATATATATATAATATTTTCCATTTTGAGATGATTGTGTTTATCTAGCTTATTTCTAGACATTGTTTACTTGTTTGAGGTGATTTTATCAAGTAAAATTATCTGACTTTACTGGCAAATAATTTCATTGGTTTCAAGCACAGTTATCCGACAGTAAAATAAATAACTTAACACAAGATGTCTAGAAATAAGCTAAATAATCTAAAATTAAGCTTACAGCAATCTCAGCAGGAGAAATATTAGATTTATTGACTACATTTAAAATAATTTTACTTGACAATATACCTTTTTTGTTCCAAAAGTCATCCAACTTTTATGATATATTTGAAGATCATCTATAGACCACAACGTTAGGTTTTCAATATGTGTAACTTTACTTTTAAAGTACACATAACTTTTTCACTGCTGAACTGGTGGGAATTTCTCTCTGGTGGGAATTTCTTGTGAAAGTTGAGGAACCATATTGAACATAACTGGCGCAGTAAACAAACTGTTGCACAAAGTCTTAGAATAAAATTCTTTTAAAAATGCTTTTTATACTTTTATACGTTTCAGAACGCTTCAGTTACACAAACTAGAACATTAGCATGCATCTTACTAGCAAGCTAGCTACCTTATCAAGTGACCTTTTGAGCTTCAATCAACCATCTTTCCACCAAAATCTTACTGTCAGCAGTTTCATTATTATGTAAAACTGTCATGATCAAAGAAAAGAAAAACAGCTATAATTTCTGCTTTAGGAGAAAGTTTACATTTTCACTTTGTGATGAAGATCAGTGTTCCGAGGCCTGATTGGCTGATTGTAGTGCAATGGCCACACTCTTTTGCATTAAATTAAAATGTGCTGAACATTTCCGCTGCGCAGAAGGGCAACAAGTTCACAGCAAGATGCTGCACAGCTTCCCATCTGAATGAATAGGATGCAGCAAGGTGAAGTTGCAAATGGACACGTACCATCAGCCATCAGATAAAACAGCTTCACTTCACGCTACCGCTGTCAAATGTTTAATATGGGAATGTGAAAAATATTTGTTGTTTTAATTTTAACAAGGAACGTGCAGTGAGTTGCTGCAACTGTATAAGTGTTCACCCCAGCATCTGGAGATTCTGGGCTATAGCGGTCGAAGGAGCTCCACTGGGAGCTCAGGAGTAGAGAACGCTTGTTGGGATTGCGTGATGTTCCAGCAACAGGGAAATTGAATAAAAAAGAAGTCTGTATTGTTTACCTCACATTGAAAAAATTGAGCTAGAAGAACTTTTAACTAAGAATGTTGAATTTTATTGAATTGTATCCACTGCAGAGCTAGACGTACCCCTAGCTAGTATCAGAAACCACACGTGTAATCAAACATGTCATACAATCTACATTCATTCTTTAATATTATGAAAGCTTCTGAGGAAAGATGGCAGGATGAGGTGTATTTGATGGGACTAAACTCTGCTAGAGTGCAGATCTCCAGGAGCGCTCTGACCTAAAACACTGCTGTACTCGCTCACTGTGCGTTCACTTCAGTGCTAGAAATGCTGCATCCTGTTTTGGTGCATGTGGCTTTGCTGCTGTCAGTCTTTCTCTTCTTCATCTCATTTCCTTTTTGGTGCAGGGTAGATACGCTACTACCTCAACCAGTCCCACAAAAGCTGCAGTTCTTCAAATGCAGTTGGCAGAAGATTTTGCCTGCATGTTATGATAAACCTGGTGCAGTCCGTTGGCCATGTGTGTAGAAAAATGCGTTGATTTGCTTCCTCATGCGTCTGTTTGATGGAGGATTCTGCAAAACCTGGGATGATCGTGCAAAAATGGTTGGGGATATTGGAAATGTGGTTGATCACATTCTGCTCTTCTAAAGCTCTTCTGAAGGTTTGTGGTTGGGCAAACTTCCCATCCCCAGCTGAAATTGATTAGATCTGCTGCTGAGTTTGACTCTCTATCTGTTTATGTCTACAGGTCAGTGGTGCATGCAGTTTAGGGAGGACAGAGGTGTGTTTTTTTGTTTTTTTTTATGTTAGTGTCCTGAGCTCAAGCACAGAGTACTGAGTCTAATGCCCACTCACCCCCAAACGTGGTTCCAGGCATGGCAATCAAGTATGTAGGCCGGTCTGTGCACAGTATGGGTCCAATGTGCAGTCTTAAGCCCAATCGCACTTCTTAATTTTACTATGCCCCTTGTTTTTGAGTGTCACTTTGCCCCTTGGAACTGAATTACTAAGGGGTAGTAATTATTGAAGGGGTAGTAGTGGAATTCTTCTATGAAATAGGACAACCCTCAAATAAAAAGGACATTTACCTTCATTAACAAGCTACTTGCGGTGCTCTGTAGGTGGTCCTGCCAGTCTGCAGTGATGGCAGAAGAAGGTAAAGTTCAGCAACCTAACTGCTGGGCTTTAGTTACATTTAGGGAATCATGTTTCAAAGAGGTGAGGGTGACGATTATTTATTATCATTCACCACTAATTCTATAGTGATATGAAGCTAAAGTCAGGTTGTCTCTGAAAAGCCTCTACTGGAGGGTCATGTATCCCTAACACATCACCATACCGCTCCATCAGGAGAAATATCGGGACACCCAACCTCTAGGCGTGAATGCGCAGAACTCTTAGGGCTAAGTGGTAGGGGCAAGGGGTGAAATGGGACTGAGCCTTAGTACGTCAGATGGTAATTATGATCACATATTGTGGCTGCATCACGGCACATTTTGTGCAGCATCTGTGCTCGTATGTACAACTTTTCCAGAGGAGGCCTGGTGATCCAGAGGAGATGAAGACATTCGAAAATTATTTTTGAAGCCTTTCATGCATCGCTTATATCACAAATGGCTGATTTCTGTGCACTGAGCTTTGCGCACTGCTGCCACCTTTTTGGCTATAAGCATTCTGTAGCCAGTGCTCTTTCAAAAGATTGAGAACATGTTTATTTTTGATGTCTTTCACTGAAGGATCATTGGTTACTGAGGGTCAGCGGCTGCAAAGGTAGCACAGCATAACGCGGGGGCACAGAATTCAATCATGTATGGTTACCATCTCTCAGAGTGAGAATAACCACCCGCTTGAAGTTTGACTTGAGAAAGCATGTGTTACAATGCTGGTCATAGTATGCAAGCAAATATCTCTTGTGACTTTTAATGAAAAAAGCCAACATGTTTTAAATATGAATGCCAAAGGTGGCCTATTTACCTCCTCAGTCAGGCAGCATGCGGAGATCTTGCAGGGTTTTTTTTTTTTTGCCACCTTTGTGCTTGCATATGTGTGTTTGTGAGGGACTTGGAATTTTTGCTTTTGTCTGCAGTTGCTTGAGTATGATGTAATACTTGGCCTACTTTTAGAAGGAGGCTTGGTGCTGGTGGTACAGTTGTATGATGGGGAGTGGAGAGGGGAGTGTATTATGGATGGAAGGGTCCGGGGCAGCGCAGCACTTAGCCTAACCCCTGGGGAGCAGTGTGAGCTCGCTGCTAAAAAGCCCTGCACCATCAAAGCTGACCATCAACACGAGTCCTTGGCCTCAGTTACTCTCCCACTAAGGTTACATAGGAGACAGCTCTCAACACGGCGTCAGTGATAGCCCTCTCAACACGCTCATTACAGCCGCATATAATGAGACACATAATTCAATAACATGGAGTATGTGTGGAGACGAGTGTTCTGGCTTATTGGCAATGTAAAGAAGTTGCCAGCGCTGTCTGAAATGGCCTCTCTCTCTCTCTCTCTCTCTCTCTGCACTCTCAAATGGCTTTGAAGACACTTGTATACCTTGTCAGGATGTGGGGTCGTACATATACTGTATGTCCAAAAGTTTGTAGACACCTGCTCATGCAGTGTTTCTTCTGGAACCAAGTTTATTAGCAGGGAGTTTGTCCACCTTTGTTGCAGTAACAGCCTCTACTCTTCTGTGAAGGCTTTACATTAGAACATTGCTGAAAGGATCTGATTGCTTTTAGCCACGAGTGAGTGGTTGGGTACTGATGTTGGATGATTAGTTCTGAATCACTATAAACGCATCTCAGAGTATGGGGCGGAGCTTGATCACTCCAGAGAACACAGTTCAGCTGCATCATAGTCCAATGCATTATACTCTTCTAGCTCATGCTTCTCATGGGCATGGTGAGCTTAGGCCAGGGGTTGGCACCCCGATGTTAAGAAGAGCCATTCTGTCCATTCATCCAGAATCAAACCACCTTGGAAGCCATTTTTTGTCCATTTTAACATCTTGGCTGTAAATATGACTCAATATGTGCTGATGTACTGTTATAGGCTAAAGCATATGTAATATAAATTAGAACTTTTCTCACATCTCTGGCTGGAAACGTTTCTGCAAAAGTAGAGCAGTTTCTTGGAATATGTGTCTCAACATTTGACTTTCTATGAGGCTGAAGTCGCTTCTTATTTTCTTATTTTCCAGCTTTGTGTTCAAATGTTTCCGTTTCACCTCAAATGGTGCCTGAAATGCCAGAATGCAACTCCTGCAGCATTTAAGGTGGAACGGAAAATTTCTGCTTTGAGAGTTTCTCATTGCAGATTAAACACAACAGGAAACCAGCTGGAGTGATTATAAATGCAAATCAGTCCATTCATCTCCAAATGATTGATGTTCATCTTCTAAGACTGAACTTTGGAGGAGTAGAACAACATCCATGCAGATTTCATTAGAAAACTGAAAGCAAGACTCCTGAACAGAGTAGAAGAATAGCTCTAATAAAGGTAAAGACTGATACTGAAAATGTGTAACTAATGGCCGTTTTGACTGGAAATGAAATAAACGCAGGGTGCTCTGATTTTTGCGCAGCACTACAGCATAGATAATGTAGTAGATAATGTAGAACACATGCGTTCACACATGAAGGGTAAGCTCCTACACCTGTGCACACATACTGTGTGGATGTGCAGATGCATGTACAAACACATCTTCTCTCCTACTGACATGTGAGAGTAGATCAATTCATCCACACACCAAACACCACAACTCGCATTAATGTATATATGCATAAACCCAGGCGTGCATGCCGTTAAATCCATTCTTGAAGCTCCACTAGCGCATCAGTTCTCACTCGCAGTCTGACACTGTGAAAGTTTGAATTGAATTAATTTCGTTATTTAGCTGCGCCAGGAGCTGTTTGAGGAGCACCTTGTTTTGCATATCAGGTCAAAACAGAAGTGGATTTTACAGTATATTTCACAAAGTACACGCCTGATGCATTTGATTATGAATGCTAGACCTTTTCAAACCATCAGCTGTTTGGTAATATTCCAAAGTGTGTGAAGAACGTGTTTATTATTACCGTGTTTATTCAGCCCAAAGAGTGTATAATTCATTATAAAATAAATAGTGTTAGTAAAAAATCGAATTAAATGGAATGGAAATCCTAAAAAATCGTGATGATAGAACGTTTTGATGATAGAATGACTTTTCATAACGATTATTGTCTACAGAATTATTGTTATGAATTCACTTACGAAGCATCACACGTGAACATTACAGAGCATTATTATATTAATTACATTTTCTCGCTGTAATTTAAATAATATATGTAATGGAAACAGCGCTGGCTTCTGATTTTTAATCATTTAAACTGTCAACTGCATTCTGTACAGATGGCTGTAACACTGTGAACATCCATTGTTTTTCTGCAATCATTTGGAAACCAAAACATTGCCGAACTGGTGTTTTGGCAATTTCTTCTGGACAAGGTTGTCCATTGCTCTCTGTACCTGAAATCTTTATTAAAATCTTTCCAAGTGGCATTTAAGTATGTGCAGTACTGTACGCAAGTTTTAGGCACTTGGTAAAATTACACAAATAAGCTGTTCATCTGGTCTGTAAGTGTTTAAACACCACTAGTAGAAAAAATACTAATAACACTAATACAATCAATAGTAGGGGTGTAATTATTTTTCAAATCCACAGTTCAGACCTTTGTTTTGGGCCACAATTCAGTTCATACTCTGTTTTGTTTCTTTGAGGAGGTAATTTCTAGATTTTATTAAATCAACCTCTAGTGATTTTTAAACAACACTAGTAATTTTATGATTTATAGTTAGCAGTAGATGTATAATGTATATGTATATCAAATAAAAAAATTTTGGATGCTTACGTAAACCTTTTTTGTAGATAAACAAAGGTGTACTATTCTGGATGTTCCTTCACTTTTAATAAGAGTCATATTAACACCTGAATTAAATCTAAAATAATTTTATTGGCCAAAATCGTAAAAGCAATAATTAAATACACAGATGTCAATGTTGCTTTCTAATCCTAATGAGATAAAGCAAGTGTGTGTGAAGTTCGCCGGCTTCTGGTTCGCCGGCTTCTGGTTCGCCGGCTTCTGGTTCGCCGGCTTCTGGTTCGCCGGCTTCTGGTTCGCCGGCTTCTGGTTCGCCGGCTTCTGGCTCGCCGGCTTCTGGCTCGCCGGCTTCTGGTTCGCCGGCTTCTGGTTCGCCGGCTTCTGGCTCGCCGGCTTCTGGTTCGCCGGCTTCTGGTTCGCCGGCTTCTTGCTTGCGGGTTTTCTATTCAGATTTTTCCATTCCACCTTAAATGGTGCCTGCTACAGTGGGAAGATTTGAAAAGTTCAGCGTCATTAAAAAAAATGGGATATCCGAAATTCATTTGTCTCAGGTGCTGCTAGATTTTAGTAAATATTACAAGTTGTTCACGCTATCAGTTTTATTGGCCACGAGAACTGCCACACATGTCCATGGACATTCGTATCATGGTTTTGGTCTCAGTTTCACATCGTTACATCCTAAATATGAAGTGATTGTATGTGTGTTTAGCCCTTTCCAAAATTCTCCTCATGCCAGTACATCATTATTCACAGTTATCAAACAATACCGTTCATTACATACAGTCAAGTGTGCTGGTGATGGCATTTAAATAGTTGGGGTCGTCCAGCAGAAATCTGGAAACATTTTAGTTTTGTTTTGGATTGGTTTTAAACTTAGGTTCCTAAGTCTTCTGTACAGTACTATATGTACAAAAGTACAAAATTTGGTGATGATTGGTTTGTAAAGCCAAAATTTATTGCAATTGTAATAATTTTTGGACTAACCATAGATTAGAATGCGTGTACAGAAGGAGTCACACAGGAATCACACAGCATTTGAAAGAGAATGAAAGATCGATGTTTTGCAGAATAAACTGATATATACAATATGACTTATTGGTCTAATTAGTGCATAATTATTCATTCTACTCAGAGCTGCACCAGCATTGACTTTTAAAAGAAAAACAGACAATAAGAATAAGAATCTCACAAGCTTTCACTTTCATTTTGGTCAATGCAAAAAATGGTAAAAAGTGTAAAAGTGTGTGCTTTTAGGATAATGCTGCACTAAATCTGTTGATGGAAAGGAAGTGTAATATTATGAGATACTTACTTACTTACTTACTTACTTACTTACTTACTTACTTACTTACTCTCTCTGTCTCTGTATCTCTCTCTCTCTGTCTCTGACTCTTTGTCTCTCTCTCTCTCTGTCTCTCTCTCTCTCTCTCTCTCTCTCTCTGTGTCTACAGTAAGGTATGCTCAGAATAAGACTAATGATGTATGTTCTATATAATTTATGTAATAGAATTAAGCCATTCTTTTTTACACAAAGCTCTGCTATCACCACAAATGATTAATGAGATTCCTCCTGATGTCTTCATGAAGACTTGCCACCCTGCTACAGTCTGAATGCAGCAATGCAATTAGCAATTCAGGGAGTCAGAATTACAAGTGCGCACTGAGAGCACCTATAAACCTCAAGAGTGTCAATACCGGAGACGCTGATCCAACTTATGTTATGATTCAGCTACAATCTGAATTTCAAAGCCTGCGATAGCGCGCGCCGTAATGCGTTCTGATGCTTCAGGGTGCTGAAATTCAACAAGAGACAATGTCATAAACCCTCCCCAATTATGCAGGATTTCATGTTGCGCTCTGCTCGACACCATGTGCATTTCAGCTGCCACTCCCTCGTTTATACTTGAGTATTTTACAGTAGTGTGTTTTTGACAGGAATGGAATGGACAAAAAGAGTGAGTAAATGACGTAACACTGGTTGTGGAAGGAGAGAAAACAACGTCCTCCGATGGCACAGTGTAGCATTTAACCATTTATGATTAAAGCCATGGCACTTTGTACTAATTCTAGTCTTTAATCGCTTCTGTTTACTGTGCTGCATCTTAGCGACTGTACACTGAGACACAGCAGCTGAGGATGAAATACATATTAATCATGCTGTACCAGAAGAAACGCTTGCACTGGTTTCTGTTTTGGCACATGTGCAACAAAGAGGAGGGGAAAAAAATAAAAGACCCGGCGCTTCGCTGAAATGTGTGCCAGCGTTTTTCAAAAGGTTATCAAGCGGGAGGAAAAAGCGGGAAGAACTCCGAAGCGTCCTCCCCCAGCTTTCCGTCAGTGAGGGGATCTTTGAAATTCGATTAAGGGCGTCCGCCTCCCTGAAAGCCAGCACCGCGGGCGTAAATATCTCCGCTGCCCGGATCCACGCCCTGGGGGCCTGAATAAAAGAGGGTGTCCCGGGAAGGCAAACAGAATTTTTCATCAGAACGCCGATCCTCATCAAACTTTCATCTGCCCATTCTTTATTGGGGAGGGACTATTTCTGGTGCAAGGCCATCTCAGTGGGAGATTCCTGCACACACACATAGCCTCCTGCACCAAAACATATGGCGCATTAAATGCCACTCTCTGCCCACTTGTAATACCACCACCAACACCACGACTGGGACACGCACGGTAAATTCGTCAGACTGAGGAGGAGTGCAGGTCCTACAGCCAGCGCTAAAAACGTGATCATTAAAAAACTGGGAAGGGAAGAGAAGGAGTGAGGGTGCGTTTTATGATCAGAAGAAGATGAAGAAAGAAAAAACGTGAAAGATAAAATAAAGAAGCATAGGAGATGTTAAGAATAGAGAAGAAAATGAGGAGGACAAAGAGGAAGGGAAAAGGAGGAGAAGAAAAAGAAGGTGGTAAAAAGAAGGAGGAGGGGAATATGAAGAAGATCAAGAGAAGGAGTAAGAGAGGAAGAAGGAGTGGAATATGATGAATTAGGAGGAGGAGGAGGAGGAGGAGGAAGAAAAGAAGAAAAAGGAAGAACAGAGGGAGGAAGAAGATGAGGAAAATGAAGAGGAAAAAGAAGAAGGAAGAGGTGGAGGAGGAAAAGAAGAAGAAGGAAGAGGTGGAGGAGGAAAAAGAGGAAAGGAGGAAGATGAGAAGAGGAAGATGAAGAAAAAAGAAAGGAGAAGGACGAGATGGAGGCAGATGAAGAAAAAAGATGAAGGAGAAGCAGAAGGAAGGAGGGAAAGAAGAGGAAAATGAAGAAACAAGGAGGAGGAGGAAGATGTGGAGGAGGAAAAGGGAGGAGGAAGATGAGAAGAGGAAGTTGAAGTAAAAGAAGATAAAAGAAAGTAAAAGAAAAAAGGAAGGAGGAGGAGGAAGAAAGAGTAAAAGAAGATGAGTAGAAAAGGAGAAAAAGGAGGAGGAAGATTGTGACAGTAATCTAATCCTAAAAAAGATTTTGATCTTCTGACTTTCTGTACTCGTTCATGAGGAGTAAGTCAGTACAGAACAGTGGAAGTGATGTCATCAGTGTGATGAACAGAGTGTGGGGAGCTGCTGCAGTGGGAAGACGGATGCGGACACGGATGCGGATGCGGATACGGATACGCTGCTGGCTTTCTTGCTTTCGTTTTTGCCGCTTTAGGACAAAGTACAGAGATTCACGTTCACAGTGTTTCTCTGGGCTTTGTGACCTCATACTGTTGGGTTTTTCGAGTAAGGGTTAGTGATGTCATTAACAGGAGTGATGGAGCCACGCCCACTCACGCATGTGTGCCCCTACAGTGGCAGTGTATTTCACTTTTACACCACTGTTGTAAATACAAATCACACTGAGACCCCCAAGCCCCCTGCTCACATACATGTGCATTTCCCTGAAAACCTTGTATCTCGTTTTTCAGTTTTTAATAACACATCATTTGAACAGACCTGTTGTGTGTAAGTTTCATGATGAATGGACCAAAAGAAATCACCTAAAATTACTTTGAAAATGACTTTGTAAGTCTGGTTACACTGACTTACATTAAAAGTAAAGCATGTTTTTACTTTTTCCTTCAAATTTATCATTTTGGAGATACGAGATTTTGTTCTGACAGCTGCGATTTGTTGATGAGCTGAAAGACACAGAATACAAATACGTTGTGCCAGAATTCAGCACAACACCTGCAACATAAGAAGAGGAAGGACCTTGTTGACTTACAAGGTAGAGCAATATTACACAATTGTATTGCAGGAGGTTGCAAACTTTCAAGGCTTCTTTGGTGTGAGACTGATGAAGACTGACCAAACGTTTTGGTGTGAGATGAATGAATTTCTTTGCACACTATCGTGAAACGGGACTGAGGTCAGATGACTTTTACAGGAAAACTACAAAAAAAAGCCTTCATCTCAATCTTTCATAGATAACATAAGCAGGGTTGAACACTGCTGCCATGAGACTGTCGTACATCCTTTTCTCTCTTTTAGCTCTTGCCATCAAATAAAAGCATCAGTCGCTCTCTCTTTGACTCCCTTCTTCTTTAGTCTTTCTGCTGTCTCTACCATGATGTCTATGCTGGGAATACTGAGCTAGCTTCTTCTTATAGCTAGCTGAAGATCCATAATTGTGTGCGATGTGGTGCCATAAAGCGTTACGAAGTTCTTGTGAAGGTCTTGTGCTGCTCCTCCAAAGTTACATAACACTAGAGCAGACCTTCTCGGCCCGGAGTGGCAATGACTGATCCCTGTTATAAATCAATGAGCCATCCAAATGATTTTGAAGCTGTTATTTTAAGGTTATTTTATCACAGGAAAGGGAGTTGAGAACACCCATTCCCATAATAAAATCACAGTAATGCACAGCCTCAAGTGGCTTATTGCTTTCAGAAAATGGTGGCCAACATAAAATATGATAATACAATATTTCAGAAAATAATTGTTAATAATAATTATTGCAAAAATCTTTGCTTTATAAGTACTTTTGGTAACCAAATTACCCTGCAAGTCTTTAGCACCACTCCAGCAGCGCCCCTCTTCCCGTGTTGGGGCTGAATCTCAGATAGCACCCTGCTCCCTACATAGTGCCCTACACAGGAATTTAAGGACCGGAACCATCCGATTTATAAAGCTGCTTTAAGCGAGCTGTTTTTGTTCCTGTTCCTTTAAGACTGATATGTAAAATAGCTCTGTTGTGATTGGCCATCCGGTATTGTGGCTGATTCAAAAAGCAATCCAGGCTGAAACACTACTTATAACCTCAATGTGAGTAGAAGAGAAAAAGGAGGAGGGGAGGAAGAAGATTGTGACACTTATCTAACCCTAAAAATTTTTGATCTTCTGACTTTCTCTACTCGTTCATGAGGAGTAAGACAGTACAGAACAGTGGAAGTGATTTAAAGAGCCCATATCCTATATTTTCTGCTGCAGACTGGACAGGTGAATGTATGTCAATGCCTTCATTTTGTGACATCACAAAAACAAAAGATTTAGAAATCAGCTGCTTTTGATGCTTCATCTCTGTTTATGGACTGTATGGACTTCGCATTGGATGATGCATTTTGAAACAGTGTTTACATACAGTGTCAAACTCTTTTATTTTTAAAAAAGTGAGCAATATTCAGTTTTTCATAGTACAATGTCTTTACGTTCATCATTATGTACAGCTGTGAGTACTGTAATAATGATAGTGGAGAGTATATGAGAGTGGCTGAAGGTAAATAAGGTAAATTATCATAGAGCCAAATTAATTAATGGCATTCAAACAGTTCATTACTGACTGCACACGTGGGTGTGTGTGTGTGTGTGTGTGTGTGTGTGTGTTCTGATGCTGTGTAGTGAGAGTGTGTCTCTAGAGCGGTGGTCCTGCAGCGTCCTGCTGAGGACAGTAGCACAGCAGGTGATGGAAGTGTGTTCAGGCAATTATTGTGAGAATCCCACTGTGCCGATTCACTGGGAGCTCAAATGAATTATGAAGGGGGGCAGCATTAATACCCCCCACCACCACGCAGACTCCCATACACCCTCACATTCACCCTCACATTCACTTTTACTTGCACTGTAAGGTGATGGAGCCACTCTCTTCTTTTCTTCTTCTGTTCCTTTCTTCTTTCTGTCTTCCTCTTCTTCTTTTTGTGATCTTCCGTTCTTTTTCTCTTCCGAGCTCTTTCTTTTTGTCTTTGCTTTCTTTCATTTTTGTCTGTTTGCTTTTTCTTATCTTTGCTCTTTCTTTCTTCATAGCTTTCTTTCATTTTCCATTTCTTTCTTTTTCTGTCTTCCATCGTCTTTTCTTTCATTTTTTCTTCCTCCTTTCCTTCTGTTCATTTCTTTCTTTCCTACTTATTTTTCTGAATTTTTGTCTTTCTTACCTGATTTTACTGTCTTCCTTATTTTCTTTCTTTCTTTCTTAGTCTTATTTTTTTGTTCTTTCTTTCTTTTTCTTTCTTTCTTTCTTCCTTGGCTTAGTCTTATTTTTCTGTTCTTTCTTTCTTTCTGTCTGTCTGTCTTATTTTTCTGTTCTTTCTTTCTTTCTTTCTGTCTGTCTGTCTTATTTTTCTATTCTGTCTGTCTTTCTTTCTGTCTCTTATTTTTCTTTCTTTTTTCTTATCCTCTTTTTCTGTTCTTTCTTTCTTTCTTTCTTTCTTTCTGTCTTAGTCTTATTTTTCTTTCTTTTTATCTTTCTATCATTTCTTTCTTTCTGTCTGTGTCTTATTTTTCTATTTCTTATCCTTCTTTTTCTTTTTTCTTTCTTAGTCTTATTTTTCTTTTTGTATCTGTCTATCCTTCTGTCTTTCTTTCATTCATTCTTTTCCTTCTTTCTGTTTCTTAATGTCTTCCCTTCTCAATGAAAGAAAGATTTTCTTTCTTTCTTTCATTCATTTTTTTCTTTTTTAGTCTTATTTTTCTCTTTCTTTTTCTCATCCTTACTTCTTTTTTGCTTCTTTCTTTCTTTCTTTCTTTCTTTCTTTCTTTCTTTCTTTCTTTCTTTCTTTCGTTTCTTTCTTGCTGTCTTAGTCTTGCTTTTCTGTTTCTTTTTCTTATCCTTTTTCTTCTGTCTTTCATTCATTCTTTTTTCTTTCTTACTGTCTTTCCTGTTCCCCCTCCTCCCGCTCCTCTTTCTGGTGTTGTAATCTCTCCTCATTGCTCAGTGGATTTCTCAGGAGAAGTGGCGGAGCTGCTGTGTTTTTGCTTTCCGCTCTGTTGAGGCTATGAGAGCCCGACTCCTTTCCTTTTCTGCATCCTGTCTGAATAATTTACACGAGCTGCCGGTGCCAGAGCTTTCAAGGTCGCAGCAACTCCGAGCGAAACAGCCTGCAGTCCTGCAGGAAGGGTCTCTCTCTCTCTCTCTCTCTCTCTCTCTCTCTCTCTCTCTCTCTCTCTCTCTCAATGTCTCAAGAACCTTTCAACTTTCAGACCCTGCTGGAGTAGGCCAGGTATGTACGTCCCCCCACCCCCAACCCCCCTTCAGCTGCACTTTTGTGTGAGAAACTCTTTTGGGAACTGATGAGAAACAGCGGGTTTTTTATTCCTTTTTATTGGCCGTTCCCATGTGCAGTGGGAAACAGGAAAAATAAGAGACCACATTCGGAAAAAAAAAAAAACGTTGACTTGTTTTTCACTTACAGTTCAGAGAATGAGCTTTTTTCAGCAGCCACGCTTCAAAACTCAGTGATAATGGAGAATATGGAAAAGTGGCTTTTTCTTACTGGGGTGAGTCTTTCAATAGCGCTACTGGGGCACTCGAAACAGGCAGCATTAGTCAAGGGCTGAGCTTTCACAGTCGCTTGGATGGATTAAGATGAGGAAGGAAAGGAGAATTTGAAGCCAATTATGCATCTCAGCCTGAGCTGGACCCTGGCCCTACTGTTCTTTATGAATCACTGTACCCTGCCTTAACTCCATGTAAACTGAATGGCCCAAGAGCGGTTTGAAGTTTGTTTCTATAATGTTGCTTACACAAACATGACCTGCCAGCTCATCACAAAAAGCAGTGTCTGAAGCAGCATTTGATGAAAAGAACACCTTGCCAACTGTTAAGCATGAAGGTGGATCTACTATGTTTTGGGATTGTATGGCAGCCAGCAATACAGGAAACATTACACTGGTTGAAAGAATGGATTTCACTTAATATCAGTCAAGAAGCTAACTGATAAAACAGAACGGTGAACTAAAACATACCTCAAAATTCACCGTTAACTACTTCACAAAGCGCAAGCTGAAGTTTTAGCAATAGCCCTCACAGTCCCCTGACATGAACATCAATTGAAAATGTATGGGTACATCTTTAACATGTTGTGCATGCAAGCTGGCCCAAGAGGAAGCGTGAATGAACATTCCCAAAATAAGAACAGAAAGACTCCTACCTGGCTACAGAAAGCATTTGCAAGTTGTATCTGCCAAAGAGGATGTAATTATTGTTTTTATAGGAGCAATACTGTTGTGTCCAAACTTTAATCAACTTTAATTGCTCGGTTCAATCCACCACAATACTTTACTAGTTGACAATCCCTGGACTATATTATTTATAGAATTGTGTTGGGGTATTTACGTTGGAAAATATAACCTAATAACATGGCACTTGTGGACTGCCTGTAGGTGAGTCAAAAGCAGACAAACACCTACGTGCTGTGTACATGACAGCACATCCACAACTAAGTGGCAGTCTGGCACAATATGCCCAGTGTTCAAGATTGATGCAGTAAAATAGCGGATATGCTGGTCTTTTAGGCCAAAAAGGTTTGGGCCTTAATTTATAGAAAATTATTGCGATTTAAATTGCAGTCACAGTATTGGTTTGAAATATTGCAGTTAGATATTTTCCCCAAATCATTCAGTCCAGAGTCTGCCTAGGTTGGGACCTTGGTGTCCTTGTGAACCCCGAGACGCAGATAGCTTTTCATGCATCTTTGCAGAAGTATATATCATCCTTGATAGAAAGCGTCCATTACTTGTTAGCTACATTCACCTCGTAAAACTAAAAACACATACCACACTTCTTCTGGTAAAGGAATATTGTTCTGTTTGCTTCAACTCACGCTCCTGCACGGTCAACCCACACTTAATTATTGAGCCTTTGAGGTTGTTAATAAGACACGTTGTCTTCTGACAAGCGAAGCCCGTATCTGTCTTACACTGCCCAGGCGTGATCAGCGCTAATGGACGGGGAATCTCTGCCTGTTCCACTTTCTGCTTCCCTTCAAGCAGCAGCCATACAGAAGTAATAAGTCAGACGGTCCGGCAGTAATCATGACGGATCTTGATGTGCCCAGGGTGACTCTCGGGGTGCCATTTGTCCTCTTCTTGCCTGCACCTGTGTTTTTTTTTTTTGTTTTTTTTTTGGTTTGCATAAGCGCCTCATAATCAGCCGGGCAGCACTTTCTCTGCAAATGTGAAGAAATATTGCAAACGTGGAGCCGGTGAAGGCTCGTGAGGGAGAGGAGTCGGGGGCAAATAAATACAGGTCCCATTAGCAGCAGCCCCAGGCTGCTTCAGAGCGGCCCACTCTTTCAGCTCCCGCCTTTTATCTGCCTGTCTGTTTGTTTATTCGCCCCTGCTGTTTATTCACCTAAACGCTGTGTTCGCCTCACCGCTACTCATCTCCAGCTTTTTCACAAACTTTGAAAGGAGTTTCGTTACTTAGTCAGTATAATTCCCGTTCCTAAGGGAGAAGCCAGCTGTACCGCGGCGTTGGCATACACATGCAAGGAGACGTGTCAGTTCAAGCCAGGCCTGCGTTACCTACAGCACAGCTCATCTGGGGTATTAGCACAAAACTGCTCAGAATTACTGCTACTCTCAGTTTGCTAGCATTTCAGGACTCGATGAACACTGTTATATTGACCTGGAAGCGCGAGTACCGGTGGACCCAGGTGTTCTGACTGATGAGTAAAACATGCTTGAGCAAGTCACAGCCAGACAAAACACAAGCTTGATCTGGGACTCACACTCAGGTGTTTTGGCAGCAGGAAGAGAACAACACTGGGGACTGGACTGGAAAATGAGCTTAATAGCCACCACGGTTCACGTTCTCCATGTCCTCTCATTGGTTTGTAAAAGAATTTAAGTGCAGCTTGAAAAGCAGAAGGTTTAACTGCTTTCATTAAATGCGAGTGTCAACAAAGAAGAAGCTCATTTTGCTTTCTTTGTAAGCATAAGATGAAGATCTACAAACTGCAAACAAAACATCTCCCAAGTAGATGTGTCAAAATCAACGACTGTTTTTTCACAAGGGAATAAAGTTTATGGTTACATTTTCAGGTTCAAGTGGCACAAGTTCAAGTAGCAAGTCTGATTTTTGCCTATATGACACAGATGCTTTCAGAGCAGTGTGGACAAATAAATCTGATCTTTACAAATCAGATCTGAGCCTCTTTTGTATGTGGTCCTAAAACAGAATTCATGTGTTTTTATGTTTTTTTTTTTTTTATGTAAGGAAGCACTGAAATTTCAGCCACTGTCAAAAATGATCAAAAGTAGTGCTTTGGTTCTCAGCAGGAACGCAGAGAAAGTTGTTTTGAGTAGGTGCTGAAATTTTAAGCAGCAAATACGTGACATGAATGATGACATCATGCTAAATGATTTGCCTTTTTTCCATTAGAATTTTTTTGGATCATTTACGTCAAACATAATGCATCATACTGCACTATAATGAGGTGAGAGATGACAATATATACATATAAATGGAACATCAGTCCGCTGATGCACTGATCCTCTCTGCCCTCTCATTCTGGTCAAATTTTATGCAAATTAAGACCAAGATTGTTGATATATGGCGCGGTAACTGATTGTCACACCCACAGTCACGTTTAGAAAATTTAAAAGCAGTATTAGGCTGGGTTGCTGTTTAGAACCAGCCTCTATCTCTGCACACACTTTCACTATCTTTTTAGTGACCCTCCCCAAAGCACCTGACTGTTAAGGAGGGAAGCAATTTGGTTCACTGCAATGACTTAAACAATGCACTGTGCTACTGTAGACATATATAAATAAAAATCTAAACTCCTCTAAGCACACATGAATCTTTGCTTTATTTTAATTAATAAAAAGTTCAGATCTCTGTATTTTTATTGTTTTAACAGTGGCAGTTCTGAAAAAAGCCCTTTCAGTACCCCCATTTCCCATTTCCCTGGTTATTGTATAAAAGTCTGACAGAAAAAAAAAGTAAACAATGATGGGTCAAAATGTAATACTTAACGATAATGAGAAGTGGTGACCAAAAAGGTTCACTCTCCTGTGCCGGTCAGCACAGACGTGAGCACATCAGCAGCATGAAACTATTTCACCGTTTCCACAAGAGACATTAGACAAGCAATTCAAGTCTTTTCATGCCAAGTCTTAACAAATAGGGTACAGTGCTCAAGAACGTCTCCACTGCAGGTCTGATACCACTTGAAAAACACGTCATCCTACACAATCTGTAGAATACAGGAGAATTGTCATTTAGGTGGCACTGCACCTGCACCATCACTTGAAGTTAGTGCCAGTAACTACTGCAACTTCACCTTTGTCTCACAGCAGATTATCTTTGCACCGAAGGCTTGTGTCACCAGTTAGTTCGCTTGATGTTGTTCATGACGTACATAGTTCATTCATGTGACGTTAGTAATGAGGATGTGTGTGTGTGTGTGTGTGTGGTTGTTTCCTGGGAGCAAGTGTGTTCACACTAAAGATAGATGTGAGTCACATACCCATGTGAATATGAGCTATCAAGTTAGAAAGATCAGATCTGAGCAAGAAATGCCAAGAATCAGCAGTGAGGGTTATAATCTGCTCCCAGTTTGCTGACACACAACTGGATTAAGCCATTTTTTTCCATGGCAAGGTGATGTTTGCACATGAAATCAAAAGAAAGGCAAATTTAAGATTTAAGTAAAATGTTCCTCTTAATCCAAATATAGTCCTTTATTCAAAAACTTTAAATGTCTGAAGTGTGTTTAGTTTTGCATTGGAGCGATGAGGGGAAAAAATGCAAGTAACTGTATTTACTAAGCAGCTGGTCTTGGTCTGCGAGAAGTGGGTGATGTAGACGTGTCCTGTCTTTCCAAACATAAATTCCAAACATAGAGCCAATCAGTTTTTTCTTCTTTCTTTCTTTTTGGAGAAGTATCACTTTAAAACACTCACTGGGTTGTTTTCTTTAGCTCCATGTCTTTCTGTGGCCTGCCTATGCATTAATCCTGGAGCCACAGATGGTCAGATAGGGGTTTGGCCCTGCAGCAGGCCCTGGCACCGGCCTCACACTCATGAGAGCTTTTCCTGTCCCACTCAGTGGGGCTTCTGCCCCATGGTGTCTGGATATAGCTGTCCTGGATCCTTGCACAGGCCCTGTGAGGGCACGGCCCACAAACCACTCACTTCACTCTCCAGACCCCCTGTGAGCCCCAGGAAGCTCCCGCTCCGTGTGTGTGTGTGAGTGTGAGTAAGTGTGTGTGGTGGGTGTAGTGTGCAGTAGTGCTGTTACTCTAGATTTTTGGAATCCTTTTATTTAAAGTAGCCATAAAGTCATAATTTGACCATCGAAAAAAATCCATGTTGAATAATAGATTATTAAACATTTTAAAGTATTACTGTTACTGAACTGGCATAGGAGCATCCACAAACTGTAACACTCATTAACAATGTGAAGATATATGAATAAGCACAATTAACCAAAATGTAAACACTCCCTTGCCTCCAGGTTTTTAATAGTGGTGTGCAATACTGCAAAATTTGGTATTGATCTGATACCAAGTAAATACAGGGCCAGTATCACCAATACCAATACGTTTAATCTATTATCGATATGGAACATGTGACTATAATTTCCTGATCACTAAGTGATGTTTGCTTTCCACTGTTAATTAGTTAGTCATGTACATGTTTAAACCCAGGCCAGCAAAGTTTTTAGGCAATGGAAAAAAATATATATACTGTAATGAGCGTAATTTGCAAACATGAATTCTGTACTAAATTACAACTGGAGAACCAACTGGAGAACACTCATCTTTTTTTCAGCCTGTGGTTTTTGTTCAGGAACAATGAAATAATATGAAAATTTATTTTATTTATTTCACTGCACTTTTCTGGCTTTGGTAAAATAAGCAAAGTGCACAACATTATTACAAACATTTTAAAATTTAAAATTTGTTGAGTTTTTTTTTCAGAAACAATAATATAATATTCCACTATATAAGATACCTGGGTAATCTTTGCCTCTCTGAAAGGACTCTGCCAGTGTGTCTCTGCTGGGGGTCTAGATCTGTATGAGAGATTTTCCTCCTCCTCTCTCCGTTTCTTTTGCTGCTCAGAGTTCTCTTTTTCGTGGTTTTCATATTTTTGTGTAATTTGGTGATGTTGCCACAGAAGCGAATAGCGTTCTTACACACATCACAGTTTGCAAGGGTTTTATTTACAGCCATAAAATATCTCCACACAACGCTCCTCTTTCTCTCTGCTATGCTCTCAAATACTGCAGCCTACAAATGTCGCCGAGTCATGTGACCGTGCCTCTGAGTCACATTACAGCACGACATGAAGGAGGAGGAGCACAGTGTGCATGCAAAATGTGAAAGGAGCGGTGTTTGCAGGCGTCTCTGCTTTCGATTAAACGAAAACATGTACTGAACATACAGAAGAGAAGTATCAATCTCATCACGATAGTATCGAACCGATACCAATACCAGTGTTGGTATCGATATTATTGATATTTGGATCGATCCACCCACCCCTAGTTTTCAAACCTCTCCCCTTCTTTTCACCACCAGGGCCGCTGTGCTTTTTACCTGTACATGAGACGGAGCACAACAAAAACAAGATCACACTAATATCAATAATCAGGAGACAAATAAGTTAACTATATAAACTATTTCTAACCATATAAACTTTAAACCTAAGATGAATGACCACTGCTTCATGTTGAGCAGTGATGAGGAAAGCAAAGTAAAGCCAATTTTGTAGTTGCTAGCTTAGCAAGCTGACGACTCAGCACACCACAGAACAATATGGATTCTGTCTTTCACTCTGGCCACTCGACCTCCCTCACTCAGATTTGAGTCTTTATCCTCTAAACTCACAGATACAGAGCCTGTGTTGTGGTGTTTTAGACTGCTTGATAATCTAGTGCTAGCCACTGTTTCTGAACAAGATTAGCAGAGTTAGTGGCCTAACACAGAAAAAAAAATAGTCACGGCCTCAGATTGCCTGATATCCACCAATGTCAGGTCAAGACAATGCATCCTACCACACTGCCTGAAGAGGTTAACGCAGATAGTAAGCATATACGTCACCCTGCTGACTGTGTGCCGCTGCTGGTCCACACTCGGACCATCCGGATTATTGTCCTGCATAGAAGCTCTAACTAGTCTCCTCGAACAGATTTTAAATGCACATAGTTTGTTTTCCAGAATGAAAGGCAAAGACAAATGTTGCAAACAACTGAGCGGAAAACAATAGAATAGGCCTAATGTAAAAAGATTTTATAGAAAAAACTCTGCTGCTGACACTGTGCTACATTAAAATTCTTTGCTGAACTAATTTACACAGTATAAGTAAAGAAAAGAAGTAAGTAAATTGGACTGTGAGCAGAAAATGAGTGATGGGATGTGGAAATTTGTCTAATACTTTGCTACTGCTGGTGGCCCAACTACTGGTGGGCCGCCAAGAAAATGCTTAGCAAAACACCAGTGGACCACCAGCTTTGCCATCAGTGGCCCAACTGTGGCCCACTTTCTTCTTACTGTTAAAGAAGACGGTACCCTTGCCTCCAGATTGCCCAGATTTCCATCCAGCCAAGCATCTGCGGGATGTGCTAGAACAAGCCCAATCCACAGCAGCTCCATCTCACAACTTAAAGGATCTGCTGATAACGTCTTGATGCCAGTTACCCCAGAGCACCTTCAGAGGTAATTAGGCAGGTGGACATAATGCTTTGGCACATCAGTACATAATGACATAATTCATCATGATATAGATAACATACCACCATGTTTCCCACCCATAATTCCTCCGCTTCCTTTACTTTCTATTATCATGGTCATCACCACATAATAAATGTACATCATTTTTGCCTGTCATTTACATCTTCAGTAGCCTTGTTGTAATAGTGCCTCCGAGTGTGAATGTGTGTGTGTGCCCACACTTTTCTCTCTCACACAGTACACACCGGTTCATTCCTGTAGTGGCTGGTATGAGACCTGTATTAACAGCAGAGCATCCTCAGCTTTAGCGCCCTTTACAGTGGAGCGAATGATGTATTCTGTCCTTGGTTTTTAATCAGGCGCCTATACTGTCCAGTTTGCACTTTTTTTTGTGAGGTGTCAATAATTTAGAATATTCATGATGGTGACGGTGCATACCAATCCTGGTGCTGATACGCATATTGCATGCGCTTTCGCACCCACTACCCTAGCGCATTTGCAAAACGCCAGCAGGCATTTATTCAACTGTCAGAGCAGACAGATTTCTTTTATCAGGCGTTTTTTCCCTCCCTGTCTTGTCTAAGCAGTGATTGAAACATTTAGAGCGTGGTCCCTTCCCAGGACGTCTTAAGGGTTACCTGACATGAGATGCATCAGGAGCATTTAAAGGTGCGGCCAGCGCATTTTAGGAACGAATTCCTTTCAGTGGGTGTCTGTGGACATGCATTTCTCATGCTTCTTTGATTTGGTCACAGATTTAGGAGTGTTGATGATTCATCATAGACAAATGAATCATCCCTTGATTTTATGGATGTACATTGGTTATGAATTGAGTTCAACAGGACAGTTTGCATGTAGTGCATGTTTGCTTTGAAACTAATCCTGTCTGGTATATTTAAAGGGCCCATATCAAAAAGTGCTTTTTTAAAAAGAGCTTTAAGTATGTATGAGGTTTCAGAACGTACCATTCACTCCCCAGTTCATACAGTCCATATATGGAAACTAACAGCTTGGTTTGAGTTCATTGTTTTAAACAGCACATTTACATACATCTGGCTATTCGTCCTACAGCAGTTCAGCCCTGTCCATTTACATTGACCTTTCAAGGAGTGTTTCGGCAAGGACTGCTTTTCAAATCATGTAATGTGCTATACAGTGCAGCCAATCAGAACAGATGTCACTTGCATATCGTCGATGTCCAAAGAAAACCCTGGATCTCTGTGATACTTATTTATATTTTTTACATCATTTGAACACAGTAGTTGTCCTTTACATTGTGTGAACATTTAATTGGACCAGTAATAAACCTTTTTACCTTAACTTACATAAAAATTTCAGAACATTTTTGTCTTCTCCTATAAAGTTACCATTTTTGGGGATACATGTTTTTTCTTTAGACATCTAAGGTATAAAAGTCAGTGTTTCCCCTAGATTTTTTATGAGTTGTAGACTCTTCAAAGCTGCCAGGGTTGTCATGCTCATGTGGTGCCATCAAACGCATGTGGGCCTGCGGTAGTATCATCACAGAGAATTATTTTAAAAAATTAGAGTTGTGCACAAGTACTCAAGTACTCAGATAACAGTTTGAGTTGCTAGTATTCAGATACTGAAATCACTAAATGTGTATTCATTATATTTCAGCACAGAAAGAAAATATACAGACTAGCAATTCAGATAAAACACATTTATATTTTAACTGGACTATAACTTTGTGTGTGTGTGTGTGTGTGTGTGTGTGTGTGTGTGTGTGTGTGTGTGTGTATTTATTACACTGCACTACTCTGAAACACGTGTCTAAGCATGAGCTGGTTGCCAAGGACGTGTTATGTGAAAAATCAGATGCAGCTTTATTGCTATCTAGACTTATTACTCTGGTCTGATGCTAGCAAGTCCAGAAACTGTGAAAATATATTTCTCTGGCAAACAATGCACATCGTCCACTGAGGAAACAGTACTTTGTGTAAACTTTTTGTTCCTGCAGTTAATCAGATATCTGTCCATTCCTTGAACATCAAAATGATTGAAAAAAACAGGTTTTATGTTCTCTACACATTTATTTTCATGGAGTTCATGTATAGCCCATCAATTTATATTTACAAAATGTATGTTTGACTGAGTGCTTTACAGCTCATAATAGGCCAGACAACAACTTGTGCATATGTATGTATAGAAATGTATAGAAATATGCTAATAATTTCTTAAACCAGCACTAAAAACTGTTTGGACTGTTAGGGTCGCTTTCTAAATTTGTTTTTGATTATTAGGACTTGAATGATGCTATTAGAAGTTAATTTCTTTCATCTGTAAACATCGGGTAGGTGTAGCTCTTGTTGGTTTTCTCATTGATGGCATGAAGTTGGAACACCTTGGTTGAGTTTTACATTTTTAGTAAGGGTACATTGGCATATTTCAATAGATCCAGCCCAAACTAACATGATAGTTTGCTGAAAAAAAATTTCTTTGAGGACTAAGAAATTCTGCGATTAAACACTGCTGTGATTAACTGTGATGACCCTAGAAGAATACAGTTAGACGCTGCTCCTCCAGCACAAACCAGCTCACCTCACACGACTGTCTTATACTGCTATAGCGATGTTCTGATGCGCACTGGCATTTGAGCTTAGTGCATATTTACATTTGAAAATAGATACAAACAAGACTATATCACATAAAACATGAATGCACGGACTCAGTGTTAGCCTGCCAGGTACACCCTGATGTCTGTTCACATGAGCATATGAGTTTAGACTGTCTGGCCTGTTTAATGGCAGATGAAAGACTGTAAGTCTTGAAGGCACAGGTCGGTTAATTGTAAAGGATAAATAGAGGTTGGACTACGGCCCCTTTAGCATTAAATCCATTGATGTTACAGACAGATTTGCAGGTGCTTCTAGGAAGAGACATCATGAGCCACTGGATGGCCCTGAATTTTAATCTGCGTGCTGGTTAATAGGACTGTGGCAGCCCACATTGCAGATTAGGTCAGAGAAATTGGTAAGAGCCCTCAGCATGCTATAATTGATTAATGCCTTCCTGAATTTGGGAATTATGCGCTCGCTCTCAGCGAGGAGCGGCCTGGCTCTCCCCAAAGGCTCGGCTGTGTGAAACGGCGGGAGCTGCCGCTGATTAATTTGTCATGATAGAGGCTTGATGGGCACACGGTCTTGGAGAAGTCCCAGAATGAAAGAGACTGTGATTGACACCAAGCTTTAATTATGGCTTCCAGGTCTCAGAGGGCGGCAGCAGTCTGCTTCCAGGGGCCCTTTGGAAAAAAAAACAGAACAGACTTAATTAAAGTAAATGAAATTGAATAGAACCCCACTATGTCAATTATCCAGCTCTATCTGCCATGTTTTCAGTGGTGGGGAATGAGAGGCAGTGGTAAGAGCGTGATAGAGTGGAATGTGGACATACTTAAACTGTCCCAGGAGGCTTGTCTAACCTTTATGTCTACAATAGAGACTGACTATCAATGAATTTACCTGTTACGCTGGATTCAGTTGATTGACTAGGCTAACTTTGATAAGGACGTGACATCAGAGCGAAGCGTAAGTTAAACAGAGCTTCAGAATGACTGAGCTGCTCTTATGCTTAGTTAGATTTTTAGGAGAAAAATAGCTATTAAGTGTCTTTACTTCTGTAGTGCCATTTCTGTAATAACCTGTCATATAATGAGGCGGCTGATGTGGCAAAAAAGTAACATCATGATACTTTTTGTGATATATGTCAAGATATTTAATTGTTAATCAGACAGAAACCCCAGCAATGTCACCTTCTCACACAGTGAGTGGACAGTGTTTAAAACTCCAGCAGCACTGCTGTGTCTGATCCACACTAACACTAACACACCACCACCACCACGTCAGTGTTACTGCAGTGTTTAGAATGATCCACCACTCAAACAGCACCTGCTCTGTGAGGGTCCATGGGGGTCTTGACCACTGAGGAACAGGTTTGAACAGAGGGTTAACAAAGTATGCAGAGAAACAGAAGGACTACAGTCTGTAATTGTAGAACTACAAAGTGCAACTCTATGGTAAGTGGAGCTGATAAAATAAACAGTGAGCGTAGAAACAAGCAGGTGGTCATAATGTTATGCCTCATCGGTGTATTAGCCCTATTTAATTAGATTTAGGGCAGTGCAGCATGTGAAATGTTGAATATAAATTTTCACATGGCAGTTCTTTATCTTTTCCAAAAATATATTGTGACATATCGTATCATGCATCATGAAGCTTATTGCCCAGCTCTGGCTTTTGCACAAATTTATGAAGTCTTTTGCCAGCTTGAGCACACATTGTCATTAAAGCAAAAGCACACATCAAATACTAAGAATGGAGACATTTTTAGATCTGGTATGTCATCTTCATACTTAACATGAACAAATAATCACAAATCACTTGTCTGATGTTCCACAGAAACTGTGAAATAGATCCTCAAGGCTGCTCAAACATCTGCGCAGGAAAATGTACAAGGTGGTTAGCTTCGTATTCACAAGCTTGTTATTAAAATTTTCAATTTCACCTTAAATTGGGCAGCAGTTACATTCTGGCATCCACTGATATGCAATTTCAGCTTCAAGAACAGCGGAGTGAGCAAACCTTTGTAATGTTATGCAGTTGTTCAGTGCTATTTAAGTACTGACAATATTTACGATGTACTCAGAAAAGAATAGTGTGACATGTTTTATCCTGGTAACAATAAAATATTAGAATATTAGCCACTACTACATGTAGGATTCCTGCAGCACGGTCTTAAAGTGACCTATAAATAGGCAATAGGATATGGAGTGTTACCACGAATATCCCTGGTTGCTGTAGATCATCACAGCCGTTGTTATTTATGTTAAAATGCAACCTCAAGTCTTCTATTTTACTTTTATGCAACAGTTTTGCTAAATTAAGAAGAAAAGAAGTCCTCATCGTTACATAAGATTTGCTTCAATACCGACAACTGTTTCTGCCAAAGAGGTAGTACCATTTTGCCTTACAAATGGAGCCATAGAACTACCACAATATCAGGTTGAGCTCAGCTTTTTCAGTACTTTCCAAATTATTCTGAAAGTTGTTTTATGTCTAGTCAGTCTGTAAAGCCATTTACACAATGCTGTTTCAGCATCTTCAGCTAAAATGGCTGATCATGTGTTTTGGTCATAGCTATTTTGACCTCATAATTCCACAAAGCTTCCACAAAGCATGGGTTCTATATTCAGCTTGGACTCCCAAATTGTTGCATTTGACATTCTCTAACAGTTCTCCTTGAAGTTTGATCTTGGCAACTATGATAAAGATGAATCGACACACTTTTCCATAATGAGCTGAAGTGGTATGAGGACCAGTATTTCTGGGATTGTCAATCGTCCATAAGGCAATAGCAGTAGTTTTACCTATTGTTTACAAACTTGAGTTTCTTTTGAAAAAGGCCTGTGTGCTTTACTGAGTGTGTTGTAGATATCGTCACTGCTTTAAGAGTGTAAATAGTCCTTTTTTAGGGCGTGGAAGAGAGCACAATTGGCCTCGCTCTCTAGGATGGCCCTCCCTCTCCCCCCATTACTCTGTGCAGTGCTAGCCAGCGCAGACGTCTGTTAGCTGACGTAACAGAACCGATTAACATTCTCCTCCAGGCACGTTCAGCTGTCCAACATTGTGTTAGCAACAGTTCGACAAGAAGCGACTTGGCAGAAGTTTGTGTTTGACTTCGGCCTCCTAATGCTGGAGTGGTGTGGTGTGACTGGGGAGACCTAACCAGTGGATGACTAGTGGATTGGGGAGAACATTTGAAAAAAATCCCCTAATAAATAAATAAATAAGCAAATAGTAATTTTTTACTGGATTTTCTGTACCAGAGTGTATAAAACGTTAAAGAAAAATCTTTGTACTTGTAGTTTTTGATAGTATTTTAAAAACCAAATATTTCCCTTTTACCACGGGAATCCTGTAAGAAATTCCCCATAGTATTAGCCCATTAGCCAACATATTGTTTTGACTTTGGTGCAGTGATGGACTCTACAGATGCAGTGCCTCACTGCACCATGTGAGGCATGTTTTTACTTCACGAGTTAGAGCTGAAAGTTATCCAGTCATTGAGAAGGTATGTACTTTCACACGGCATCATCTTTTTCATTTAAATTTACAGATGGCAAATGTGAGGTATAATCTCATTATGCAGCAATATACGGCCTAATGTAAGGTTTAGTTACTGGGCGTCCTCGTGGAAATATATAGGTCAGCTTCATAAATATTTCATGCAAATTGTTAGCTGCTTGCTCCATACTTCATGCAAATGGACAGTTGCTCCCTCCAGTGGGCAGAAACGCATCAAATCATTTATTTGATTACGCAGATTGTAATTCTAAAAGTCATAATTTCCATACTAACAAGCTTTCCTCTTTGGACTCCTTTAATCTCAGCTCTTTCTAAACTCTGCTGGATGTTAGCGGGCCAGAGTGCTGCTCATGAACTGCGAGTGCAGATGCTGTGCTTTCTGCCACTCTGCAGATTTTTCTTATATTAGTTATATCTGTGAGCAACTATAGTAAGGCAAAAATACTTGACAGCAGATGCCATCTCTGTATCTCCCATTTATTCTGATTAGGTGTGTAATCATATATCTCTCTCTCTCTCTCTCTCTCTCTCTCTCTCTCTCTCTCTCTCTCTCTCTCTCGCACTCTCACTCTCTCTCTCGCTCTCTCTCTTGCTCTCGCGCTCTCTCTTTCTTTCTTCTGTATTTCCCCTGGAGCAGGTAGATGTCACTTACTGTCTTCAGTCTTTGAGTCTCACGGCTGTGAGCTTTGTCGCAAGAACAAAGTCTTGTCGAGTATAGCCAACTCCTGTCTGGCTGGTCTACAGACTGCTGTCATCTGGGCTGCATAATCTGCTCCTATTTTACACCCTTGTCTGTCTGTAGTACACACATCTGTCCTGCTCGTGACCATCTGAAAACAGGCTGAAAGTAGCACTTAAGAAAAGCTGGCGGTTTCATCAGAATTGCAAAAATTGTGTTAAAATTGTGCAAAATGACAAAAAATCTAGAATTTTAAGAACTTTAAAGGGTTAACCTCTTAAACTCTTAATGGTCACATTTCCTCACTGTGCTTACTGAATGACATGTGTAGAATCATAGTGGTCCAGTAGTCCAGGGGTCGGCAACCCAAATGCTAAGAAGAGCCGTTTTGTCCTATCAACAAAAATCAAACCACCTTGGGAGCCACAACATTTCATGTGCATTTTACCATCTTGGCTGTAAATATGTCTCAGTGTGTGATGATGTACTAGTATAGACTAAAAAGAATAAAAAGCAAAGGCTTGTGATTATAAATGGAGATAAGTCCATTTGTCTCCAAATTGTCGATGTTCATCTTAAATCTTTCTCTTTGCCTTTTTGGTAGCTACTAGCAAGGTGAGATTGTTGTCGTTGCTATGGTGACCTGCAGTCTGCGCACCAGTCTTCAGGGTTAAAGGGTAAATTAGCAGTTATAAGCTACTTTGACTCCAGAGTTTAAGACCATGTATTGTTAAAATTGTGTTGAACAACAGAGCAGAGCTTTATTTTATCATAAAGGAGGATTATTTTATTTTCATCTAAAAATTGAATTTTGCTGTGGAGCCACAACAGGGCAGTAATAGAGTCGGATGCAGCTTCGGCGCCGCATGTTGCTGACCCCTGAGTTAAGCTCTCGGGTGGCTTCTTGAGTGTTTCATTCTATTGGTCAGTGCTTTTCTATGGAGATTATACAAGCACAGTCAAACACTTGTATCAGTAATGGGTGCACTTTAATGGCCAGGTTCATTGCACACTTCTCTAACCTTAGCCAGTTTGCACTGTAGTCCATGTAATTACTGAATAATAAGCCTTAGTGTGTAATACGCCTGGGATTTTAAAGGGTTAAAGTAGGTAAATTCACTACTTAGAAGGGCTGTCTGGACATTATAGCATATCTGACACAGTACATTTTTTTCACCACACTTGTATCATTCTGCTGACCACTGGTTGCTAAGTAACAACAATTGTAACTGTACCCTAAATTGCTGTACTCTAAATTCATTTTTGATGGAAGAAATTGGCCGTAAGAAACAGTCTGTGGGGCTTTTTTGCTTACTTCTTTTCTTCTTTGCAGTATTAAAGCAATAGAACACTCGAGGTCATGTGCAAAGAACATCAAGGCTGGTGAATAAGAAAGTAAAGCAAAGAAGTCTCTCTCGTTCTAATGCTTAAGGAACGGTCAAATGATTTAATTTTTGCATATTATATTGAATATTGTCTTGAATATTTTAATATTCTGTCCCAGTAGCAAAAGCCCAGGACCAAGAAGGCTTTACTTTGCTTTCTAACTCAGCTTTATTATGCTTTGTAAGAAAATGTAATTGAAAGCTTCTAGGTAATGAAAAAACAGCAAGTAGCATAACATGCTAATCAAAGTGATCATGTCCAAATTGGCAACCCTAAAGTGACACTGTTTGAACATGGCAGTGATGAGTTGGCAGAGGACACAGCATGTTTTAAAGCTGCACTATGTAAGTATTTTGTTAAAACTGAAAGAAGAACTATTACTGAGTCAGGAGGAATAAAAATACTGTCGCTCTGTAAAGCCTGGAATAATGTATACTTTAAAAGTCAAAGGTGTTGAGTCAGATTTCAATGGAGATTTCGACATCGTACATCTTATCATCATATGCACAAGTCAAAAAGAAGATACAGCTCGATGTTTATCTCTCACGACAGCAGCTGATAATGTGCTTACATGCTCTCACTTCTCACTCATTCCCAAAAAAAGTAAAGACAGCGTGGTGGCCAAGTAGTGATCTGGAGCAGTAGGTAACATATTTTGACTGCATGTGAAGTTAAAACATTTAGCTTCTTAGATCAGATAAGTAAGAATCTCCGAAGAGTCTAGTGAAGCAGCTGACAACCCTGTGCTATAGTGACCAGTTAGCATTTAGTTTAATAAACAAACTTTGATTTGCTAAGAAATGCGTTCTGCATAAATTTCCGAGTACTTTTCATTAATAAATGTGGTAGTTTTTTGTTTTTTACTTTACAATTTTTAAACATTTTCATTGTCAAACATTGAATATTGAATATTTGTTGCACCCCTAAATAAGTCTTAACTTGCACACCACTGACCAACTGCATGAGGGCAAAATTAGTCCTGTTTAACTGAATTTAGTGCAACACAGTGCCACTTATTGAATAAAAATCATTGTGTTCACAGTTCTTGGTGGTACTTTTTAAATCAAACCAAAAGCACTTATGATCGTTTTTTTTCCTCAGTTTCAACTGATCAGATCTGAAAAAATAAATATTGTGTATCGTGAACATTTCTAGTGGTATTGTGATTTTACATTGCCATATCACCCACCTCTGTAACTAAGTGAGTAATAAGCCTGGAGAGTAAGACATCAGTACCACAGGAATGAAGGTGATGTTAGATGAGTAAGGAAGCAGGATGTCATGTTGGAACCTCGCCCTGCTTAAATGTCAGCGATGAAACTCAAAAGCAGTGTCAGAACGTAGTGCCAGCAGAACCATTCAGTTTCATTTTAGTTTCAGATTATAATGAAATGCTGCTTTCAAACAAGACATTAGCAGGCAGCACGCCTCTGACTTGGCTTGAGCTTTGGGGCATCTCTGGAATAGTCTGGGGATCGGGAGAAGCCATTGTGGCTATTTAATTTCATCCAAGACGACCACACCACCTGCAGCTATTCGGCCCAAGCCATTCACTACAACACCTGATTCAACTAATTAGCTCATGGCTTCAGCCAAGTATGTGAGCTAATGAGATATCTCGGGTGACTGGAGTGAATACCCAGGGCAGGACACCCTCTGTAGGATAGTCCTTGCCCTTGGCTCTACAGCAGGCGCGCTGTGGTCAGAGTGCTAATTGGTTTGTCTCTCTCTCTTTCTCTCTGTCTCTATCCATGTCATTGCAGGTGTAAGTGTAACCTTCATGCTGGACAGTGCACGTTTCGTGAAGGCAGTCTTCAGTGTGATTGTGAACACAACACCACGGGGCAGGACTGCGCCCGCTGCGAGAGAGGGTTCAAGGCCAAATCATGGAAACCTGGCTCATACCTGCCCACGCCCAACGGATCCCCCAACACCTGTAAGTTGGGGTGATGCTAGTGATTATATTTCAAGTGATCCATGATATTTTGATACTTTGTTCATTAAAATGCCAAACTATGAAGCTTTTAAAAGACTTCAAATATGTACCTTACTATGAAAAAGTACAGTAATTAGAACACTGTGCAGTTATTTAATTTCCAGTCAAAACAGTTACTCATTTTCAAGAGATGTTTCTGAGGACATCTAGATATAAAATAATCCACTTGCATAAGGAAAAGCAAAAACATTATTACCAAAACTGTCCCCATCAGATAAACAGCACTTCTCAAGAGAGAAAGAAGAAAATCAAGCTAAACTCGTTCTTGAGATCTGATTTTTCACTTTTTTTCACTTCTTGACAGTTTTAAAATGCTTTTTTCCCTTCATATTCTGTGTACATTTCATGATGAATGGACCAAAAAAACTCTGGTTACATTGACTTACATGAGAAGTACAGTATGTTTTTTCCTTCTCATGTAAACCTTCTAATTTTGGAGATATGAGGTTTGGTTCTGACAGCAGTGAAATGTTCTTCTTTTTTATCTCTCACAGGTGTTTCTGTCCATTCTTTCACTGTGAGAAGAAAACTCAACATTATGAGTCTGACAGGATGTGTAGCTATGAAGAAGCCCTTACTCAGAGATAAAAACCATATAACCAGAGTTTTTTGGTCCATTCATCATGAAAACTTTGTCAAGAAGTGAAAAATTGAGAGACAGCGTTTTGTTCCAACAGCAGTAATTTGCAAATCAAACAAAGACGCTGTTGTTGTTCTCAGAACAGTGGTCTGACAACCTTAGACCTCCAGAACGTGTTTGGATCATGTGAAGCTGAAAATACAACCAACTTCTAAGACTGAACTTCGGAGGTGTGGGAAAACATCCCTGTAGATTACTTTGAAAAACCCGAAACCAAGTCTTCTGAAAAGATTTGAAGCTATAATTAAGGCAAAGAGTGGACACAGTAAATACTGAAAAAATCATTATATTTATATATATATATATATATATATATATATATATATATATATATATTTATATATATATATATATAGAGAGAGAGAGAGAGAGAGAGAGAGAGAGAGTAGTTGAGACTTAATTTTCTGTTAAATGTTTTTTCATGACAGTAAAAAATTAAATATTGTGTTTAATGACTGTTTTTACTGGCAATTAAGTAAATGAAGGGGGTCTCTAACTTTGATTAGTACAGTTCTGGATTTATGAATACAAATGTTGGCTCAGACTCAATATCTGCAGTTAAATGAAGCAGCAGCATCTAAGATTGAGAGAGAGTGAAAGTCTGAGACGCTGCTGCTGGTCTCTCTCGTTGTCTTTCTGCCTGCCTCTCTCACTCTGAAACACTGCTGCCTGTCTCTCTCACTCTGAGACACTGCTGCCTGTCTCTCTCACTCTGAGACACTGCTGCTGGTCTCTCTCACTGTCTTTCTGCCTGCCTCTTTCACTCTGAAACACTGCTGCCTGTCTCTCTCACTCTGAGACACTGCTGCCTGTCTCTCACTCTGAGACACTGCTGCTGGTCTCTCTCACTGTCTTTCTGCCTGCCTCTTTCACTCTGAAACACTGCTGCCTGTCTCTCTCACTCTGAGACACTGCTGCCTGTCTCTCTCACTCTGAGACACTGCTGCTGGTCTCTCTCGTTGTCTTTCTGCCTGCCTCTCTCACTCTGAAACACTGCTGCCTGTCTCTCTCACTCTGAGACACTGCTGCCTGTCTCTCTCACTCTGAGACACTGCTGCTGGTCTCTCTCACTGTCTTTCTGCCTGCCTCTTTCACTCTGAAACACTGCTGCCTGTCTCTCTCACTCTGAGACACTGCTGCCTGTCTCTCACTCTGAGACACTGCTGCTGGTCTCTCTCACTGTCTTTCTGCCTGCCTCTTTCACTCTGAAACACTGCTGCCTGTCTCTCTCACTCTGAGATGCTGCTGCCTGTCTCTCACTCTGAGACACTGCTGCTGGTCTCTCTCACTGTCTTTCTGCCTGCCTCTTTCACTCTGAAACACTGCTGCCTGTCTCTCTCACTCTGAGACACTGCTGCCTGTCTCTCACTCTGAGACACTGCTGCTGGTCTCTCTCACTGTCTTTCTGCCTGCCTCTTTCACTCTGAAACACTGCTGCCTGTCTCTCTCACTCTGAGACACTGCTGCCTGTCTCTCACTCTGAGACACTGCTGCTGGTCTCTCTCACTGTCTTTCTGCCTGCCTCTTTCACTCTGAAACACTGCTGCCTGTCTCTCTCACTCTGAGATGCTGCTGCCTGTCTCTCTCACTCTGAGACACTGCTGCTGGTCTCTCTCAGTGTCTTTCTGCCTGCCTCTTTCACTCTGAAACACTGCTGCCTGTCTCTCTCACTCTGAGATGCTGCTGCCTGTCTCTCTCACTCTGAGACACTGCTGCTGGTCTCTTTCAGTGTCTTTCTGCCTGCCTCTCTCATTCTGAAATACTGCTGTCTGTCTCTCTCACTTTGAGACACTGCTGCCTGTCTCTCACTCTGAAACACTGCTGCCTGTCTCTCTCACTCTGAGACACTGCTGCTGGTCTCTCTCACTGTCTTTCTGCCTGCCTCTTTCACTCTGAAACACTGCTGCCTGTCTCTCTCACTCTGAGACACTGCTGCCTGTCTCTCACTCTGAGACACTGCTGCTGGTCTCTCTCACTGTCTTTCTGCCTGCCTCTTTCACTCTGAAACACTGCTGCCTGTCTCTCTCACTCTGAGACACTGCTGCCTGTCTCTCTCACTCTGAGACACTGCTGCTGGTCTCTCTCACTGTCTTTCTGCCTGCCTCTTTCACTCTGAAACACTGCTGCCTGTCTCTCTCACTCTGAGACACTGCTGCCTGTCTCTCACTCTGAGACACTGCTGCTGGTCTCTCTCACTGTCTTTCTGCCTGCCTCTTTCACTCTGAAACACTGCTGCCTGTCTCTCTCACTCTGAGACACTGCTGCCTGTCTCTCACTCTGAGACACTGCTGCTGGTCTCTCTCACTGTCTTTCTGCCTGCCTCTTTCACTCTGAAACACTGCTGCCTGTCTCTCTCACTCTGAGATGCTGCTGCCTGTCTCTCTCACTCTGAGACACTGCTGCTGGTCTCTCTCAGTGTCTTTCTGCCTGCCTCTTTCACTCTGAAACACTGCTGCCTGTCTCTCTCACTCTGAGATGCTGCTGCCTGTCTCTCTCACTCTGAGACACTGCTGCTGGTCTCTCTCAGTGTCTTTCTGCCTGCCTCTCTCATTCTGAAATACTGCTGTCTGTCTCTCTCACTTTGAGACACTGCTGCCTGTCTCTCACTCTGAAACACTGCTGCCTGTCTCTCTCACTCTGAGACACTGCTGCTGTTCTCTCTCAGTGTCTCTCTGCCTGTCTCTCTCACTCTGAGACACTGCTGCCTATCTCTCTCACTCTGAGACACTGCTGCCTGTCTCTCTCACTCTGAGACACTGCTGCCTGTCTCTCACTCTGAGATCCTGATGCCTGTCTCTCTTGCTCTGAAACACTGCAGACCAGACACACACATTATGCAGACGGACCTGAAAGGCCTGTCAGGCTTCACCCAGCATTAGATGTATAAATTAAGATGCTACAATGTTTTCAAAAATAAAGGAGTAAACCTCTCTAATTTGTTTTCTCTCTCTCTTTCTCCCATACTCTCTCTCTCACTCTCTCTCTCACTCTCTCTCTCTCTGTAACTCTCTAACTCTCTCACTGTCTCTTTACCCTCTTGCTCCTCCTTCTTCTCTAACACTGTCGACCTTTTACTTTTTTCACTTTCTGATTGTGTCCATTCACTTTCCTGTTCTTCCTTCTTTCTTTCTTATTTTCTTTATTTTTTTCTTCTTGATTATCCTTCTTTCCTTCTTATTTTCTTTTTTCTTATTCTCTTGTCGTTCTCCACCTGTTTTTCTTTCTTTCTTTCTTTCTTTCTTTCTTTCTTTCTTTCTTTCTTTCTTTCTTATTCTTTGCCCATCACTTTCTCTTTCTTTTTCTTATTCTTTGTTCATTCTCCCTCCTTTTCTTTCTTTCTTTCTTTCTTTCTTTCTTTCTTTCTTTCTTTCTTGCTTTCTTTCTTTCTTTCTCATTGTCTGCCCATTCTATCTCCCTCCTCTTTGTTCTTTTTACTCAATCTTTCCCTGCTCACTCTCTCACTCCTCCTTGCCCCCCCCCCCCTCTCTCTCTTTCACTTTCACTCTCTCTGTCTCTCTGTCTCTCTCTCTCGCAGGTGAAGCGGCGGGTACTCTTGGCAGTAAGTAAAATGCTAATGAAGCTCATGGACTTTGACGCTCATGTTTTCTCTCTTCTGCTGCCATCACTCTTTCTGTCCCACATATTGAGAACAAGCTGCTTTCATGCCTCCACCGTCACCCTGAACGCAGCTGTGATACATTTTTCCACAGTTTTCTTTGTCTTGAATATAGTCTGTGATTTTTGAGGGAGTGTGTAATGTATCCAGTTTAAAGACTTATCAGGGGGGAAATAAGGACTTAAGTTAAAGGATCTTCTGGGAATTTAGTGCTTTTTATCACTCAGATTATGTTTGGAACTTTCTGGAACTTGAACGGAGAGGAACTTTCTTTGAATGAATCTTTCTCTGACTTCAGATTTACAGCATTAATGCAAAAAATTAGAAGCCATATCTCCCCTAGGCTTCTTTCAGTGTACTCAGCCTGAATGACCATGTGCATCATAACACTGTTCTTTGTCACATCTGCCTTCCCTAAATGACCACAGCTCCAGCTGTAGTAGAGATTACACCCCCAACAGATACCAGCTCAAGCACCACAGCAATACCACCCACAGATGCAGCACTAACCGCTGCTGACTCAGTACTGGCCACCTCGCCTTCAATACCGGTCACTATCTGCTCAGACCTCATCACCACGGCCCTCGTCCAAATAAGCACTGACCTCCAGGCCACAGATGCGCCTTCATCAACCATGGTGACAGGTTAGGGGCTTTATAAACAGGCCTAGACTAGCATAGTGCTTAAAGTCAGTAGTATTTGCAGCCTCACAGATTGAGGGTCTAGAATGTGAATCTACTGGCTGGCTGGAAGAAGCCCCTGCTTGGACAGTTAGATATAAAACCGTTACTTTTGAGCTTAGAGGTTAGAATTAGGATTATCTCCCTCAATGATGTTAGCTGCTACAAATGACTTCTTCCAAATAGAAAAGGGTTAAAATCAAGATTAGGTTAGCTAATTCAATAACCACGTGAGCCGCTGGTGTAAATTACTTACTTCACCTCATTAGCTAATTAGCTAGCCAACACATGCCAAAGTGCCATAAGCTTTTCAGCTCGCCCACCTCCTCTGAAACAATGATGCACAGCTTATTACCCATTATAAATTGCTTCTTACTTTATCAAAATAAAAGTGATTAAGGATTTAATTTATCTTGCCCTACCATGGCAGCTATAAATTCCTTCTTGATAATAAAAAAGCGTAAAGGTTATGATTATCCGTTTCCCTAATGTCATTAGCTAGTTTAAATTTCTGCTTCAAAATAAGAGACAAGGTTAGGGTTCACTATTTCAGTAGCCTTATAAGTTAGTGTTTTTATAAGTTAGTGTTGCATGCAATTGCTTCTTCTAAATAAAAAGGTCAGGATTAGCCACTTCAGCTAGTGTAAACCGCTTATTCAGAACAAAAACAGTTAAGGGTCCCTGCTTCACCAACCACGTTAGCTAGTGCAACATGCTTCTTCAAAAGGAAAAGGGTTGGGGTTAGAATTAGCACATTAGCTAACACATTTGAGTTGAAGCTAGCCATCTTTTCTCAGAAACAGTTTAAACTTGTTGCTAATATTAATTTTAGCTACCACACCAAACATTGAAGCTAGCTATCTTGGTGAGACTCAGCATAACCTTGGACGTAACCTTGGTCTGTGGGGCTGCAGCTAGGTGTCACTCAATTAGCGCTGTAGCTTCCTAAGCAGCATTTTTGAAGGCAGTCTTGTAGAGGCTGTAGTCTGTAGTGTGTGGGCATGTTTACTGTGTTTGTGTGCGAGTGTGGGAGAGAGAGATGGGGGTGGGGGGGCGGTGTGAGTGAGGAGGGGGAGCTCTTTTTATTTGTCGGTGTCAGATGTTCTGCTAGCACACAGGCACGTACAATAGAAGTGCATCAAAATGTGACTGTGAGCAGTTTCTCTCTGCGACCCTTGACGTCTGACCCCTGAGAAAAACTCAGCGGAGTGGAAGCACTTTATCACAGCTGTGTGTACCGCTGTGGCCTCCCACAATCCCCTGGGCCCCGCGCTTCACCAGCTCACTGCAGCTACAGTAGTGCATTAGCATGCAACACACATACATTCAGCACAGATACACATGCTGTATATTACTTCAGTCAAGGCGATATGATTGAAAAAACTGTGACGTTCAGTGGAAATCAATTACAGAATAAAAAAATGAAACATTTCCTATTCACAGTTCTGCATATAGACCCACAAAAGCCACGTTTCAAGGAATCCCTGTGTGTGTGTGTGTGTGTGTGTGTGTGTGTGTGTGTGTGTGTGTGTGTGTGTGACATGCCTGTTTTAGCTTTCCCTTTTCCTCCGCCACAGCGTTTTTTCAGGTGAGATATCTTGGATCAGATGTGGTGATGCGTGCACAAAGGCCACTGTATCCTTAAAGTTTAATGACTACTTCAAATATTTTTAGGCCCCAATGGTTCTTTTTTTCATTTTCTCATCCGTAACCTACTGAACAACGGCGCGTCACTCAGCTCATTTGTCCTTCTGAATTATGGAACAGTCCGATGCGGATTCTGAACCCACATTCTGGCTGCATATGTGACTGGATCAGTGATTCACCCTCAGACAAAGTTCAGACCAGACCAGTCAGAGTTTTCCATCCCTGATTAGACTTAAGATCAGGTTAAAGAAATATTCCAGCGTTTTTTTCAACCTAATCTCTATCTGCCTCACGTGTAGCTGTACTTTCCATTGGACAATATTTTTGACATTTCACTGTACTTTGAACATCACAGACAGTCCAGTGACTCTAAACGGACTTAGAGTAGATGTCATTGGGCAGTTGCATGAACGCAAGCTGTTCTCCTGAAATTCTACCCAACTTCCAGTTCTAGTTATTTTCACGTTAACGTTTTTTCTGGTATCAGAAGCCAGTGACACTCCATCTGTACCATCACACTACTAAAGTGTTACCGTAAATTCTCCAGATTCTTCAGCAAATTTTAAAAAACACTTTTGACTGAAGAATTCACAAAAGATCACAGCTGTGTTTTGCTTGCCGTAGATCCTACAGGCCAAGTCAGGCCCGTGACACAGTTCTATTCGGCCCATGAAATTATTTTAATTCTCTATTATTAGTAGCCTGTTTCACCCTGAGATGCACTACAATCCCCAGGATGCACTGCAACATAGTGTGCATTCTGACCCCCAACAACAATCTCTGGGCCAACGTTTACGCAAAAAGAAAAGATGCCTGGTGTCTAGTTAAAGCACATAGGCAGTTTAAAACTACCAAAAACAATTGATTTGAAAATGAAATAAAAACATAGCTGGCCTGTGGATTTGCCTGTGAAGTTTTTAGTATAGACCTTTTATTGGTTGAGTTTAACATCATTGCCAGATCATAACAGCCATTACGTTATTCAAGACAACTCATTACCTCGAGCTTTCTGTTTTTATACCACAGTTCAGCTAATTAAATAAGAAAAGAAAAGCAGAGAAGCCCCGAATATTATGCTTTATATTATGCTAATATTCGCATTTCAAATAGTGAGGAAAAGTTGGCTTTATGTTGGATATTCGACTTGCTCTCCTTCATTTCTCTTGAAATAAACATCCAAAAAGGATCAAATATACATTTTCTCACTGAAAAGACAAAGAACCACCTACAGCTAAATGTATTTCAAGCATGTCCATTGGTAAATTTCACTAAACAAGTTTCAGAAATGCAGATCACCGGTCATTAAGGGCCTAAACAGTGCATAACATTTCTCATTTATTTAGCTAAAATAAGGAAACATGACTAAATAGCGTGACAATAAAAACTAGTGGCCAGAAGAACTAGAAGGCCAAAAACTAGAAGCCACTCCATTTACTACAACTGATTTGATGTGATTTCTCTTTCTTTTAGCTAAATACATGGGAAATTAAACTGTGAATGATACACTTTTTAGACAGTCCCTTAATGACTAAGGCGTCTCTGATATTTGGTTGTAGTTTGTTCTCTGTCCTCTCAGGAGTGAGGAAATGTAGGCTTGACCATTTTTGGACATTTATTTCATGATAAATTGAGGAGTTGAAGTCCTGCAGTGGTGTCATACTCTTCTTCAGAATCTGACCAAATGGGCTGTATTATAGAAATACAAAGATATTCAAATGTATTCATTTCTTATTTGATGTATGTATTAAAAGGCAAAAGCTCCAGTCATTACATAGCAAACAGTGTTAAGTGGAAGAATTCAGTTGTTGTGAAAAAACTAGCTAGAACGTTTCCCAACCAATTAGATTGTGCCGTCAGAACTAGCAGCTCTATTAAAAAGCATGTTTCAAATAAACCTATGGAATTCAGCAACTGCCATTGGCTACTGTTATGAGTGAGTTTTAAGCCAACATGTTATCAGTGATAACTGCACCAAAGCTACAGATGCAGCAGACAGTGATCAGTGTGGTGAATTGGAGTTTTCCTTAAACTGAGTATTTTGTTGAACAGTTCTGCTGATTTAATAAGACGAGAAGTACAGCAAAGACGTTTCAGAGTGAGTGAACTTTTAGAAAGAGTTATCAAAAGATTGCTACCTCTGCTGCCTCGGCCGGCCATAATACAGTAGGGAACTGGCCTGATGTGTGATGATACAGGTAGGCTTGTGGTTTGTGGTCTGCTTTTGGACACTTTGGACTGATCAGACTACAAAAAGAATATGTCAATCTTCAGGATGAATATATCAGGAGGAAAAACAGACTTGACTGCGCTTGGCCTGCTGTAGCAGTGCGTTCTTAAGGTCTCTGAAGCTCCCTCAAAGTTATGCTACATAGAACAGAACTGATAACCTGGACAAACAGAGCCACGACAGTGGGATGACCTGAGCCATCTGGGGAAGGAGAGGGTGTTTGCACTAGCAAATCAAATAACCAGAGATATGAAGAGGTGTGTCTGCGCTTAATTCTTTGCTTCCCACAAAGTGTAACTTATAACCAACCAGATTAAACGTGTTACAAATCTAAATATCATTACCACATTCAATAAGCTCAATAATATTTGGACTACTGGGTGCAAAACTTTAAAAAAGACTTTTTATCTCTAGAATTCATGAGTAATTACTTTCATGTTGCTGTAATGTTCAAATGAAACTACATTATTCCATTTTTAATTGCACAGTAGGTTAAGCAATGAATTACATTTGCAGTCTGCATCCACAGGTTCAGGCCTGCGCTACTGACTTTTTTGTATTGTTCTTCTTTGTTTCTGTGTCAGAAAATTACAAAGTTACAAATTGTTTTTCTTGCAAAACAACACTGTGCAATATGTTTTAATCAAGCTGAAATCATGATAGCACCCAAATGTGGTGTGGAGTGAAAGTTTAGAATCCACTTTTAACAGAATTTCTCCATTTGTTTTAGTGTTGTTGTTTCAGGGTGTTTGCAGGACCTTGTTGAAGGTAATCACTGCTTTCTAAGGGTTAAACAGAGCATGATTATCTTTTAGGGCCACAAGTTTTCAATGAGGTAGCCATCAGTGTACTTTTAGTGGATGTTTAAGCAGTGCAGTGTGCTGTATGATATAATCTCATCCATCTTTCATCGCTCTTTGGATTGTGGGTTGAAGCTCTCCAAGGTGAGAGATTCTAGCTGTGACACAAACACTCTCAATCCTGCGTCTCCTAAAGGAGAGAGAGAGAGAGAGACAGCGAGAGAGAGAGAGAGACAGCGAGAGAGATTTGGAGTTTGGATGATGAATGTTTATTAATCTTGTGGGCCTCCCATCAGACCCAAAATAACTCATACATCTATCCAGCAAGGGCGCTGTTTGTGCAGGACTGAACGCCCCAGTGTCTTACACTGTTCAGGGAATAACTTCACTGCATCCAGTCGAGTGGAATTAGAGCAGTGACTATCCTCTGCACAAACACAGCTTATATTTCATTTGATGCAGCAATAGTTCAGGAGCATTGAAAAAAGGACCTGAAACTGCAGTAAACTGTTAATAATATTAGTTTTCTTGTCCTGCTAGAGAGCTGGTTGATAAATAGTCAGATTGACTCTGATGCTGAAACCCTGAGTGATAATGTTTATGTAAACAGGGGTTGTCAACACAGCTGTACTATAGCAAATCCAGTGAACTAGCTTAATTACATTAATAAGTTTGTGTAAAGTCAGTGAATTCATTTTTATGATAGCAGATTTAACTTGATAGGAGAACCTGAAAAGTCTGATTTACCCAATCAAGGTAAATGCATAATATATCTGAAACACATAATCATCTGCATTTTTTTGAGCTGATGGTCATTATTTCCTACAGTTGTTAGCTTTATGTGTGTATTATCATTGCTGTCGGGTCAAAACCTTGTATCTTCATTATGAACCAATAGAAATGGTCCAAAGTGTTAAAAAAAAGGTCTTGTTCCATTAAAGTCCATTCAAAGTTAATGTTTTTTTCCTTCTCCTGTAAAGTTCGCTATTCGGAGATATAAGGCTTTGTCCCAACAATGGCGATATGTCACTCTGGATTAGTGTTTAAATGTAGTGTAATGTAATGTAAATGGGTGCGTTTTCAACCTTTTTAGGTGAAGTTGCATACACGTAAATAAAATAAAGAGGAAAACACATGAATTGAGACACAACGATTTTCTGAACCACTTTACAGAGCAGAGCTTTAGAGGGCTTAAGTTGTTTATGTTGTCATTTGGGAGCTAGAAAGTAAGATAGATAATCAGCCAATTTTGCCAGTTTATCCTTGAGCTTTAATAGTTATAGTAAATAATCAAAAAGGCAATTAAATTGTTATTCACAGTTATTTATATGGCAGATAATAATCAGCTAACATTTCACTATTGTGACAGGCTCAACTGTTACTGTTTTATTAATGTTGTTTATTTTGTACAGTGTTAGAAATCCTAATCATAAGCAAGTCAGTTTCTTATAAACTTAACATGGTTTCAGGTGAGTACATGATGATTGAGGCAGTTTGCAATATACTGACTAGTAGTCATAAGATTTTGAAGTGAAACATGCAGCAAGAGAGGAAACCTGAAACCTAAAGTTTGTTTCTTGTTGAATTGGAATTAAAGCTAATGTGGCTAATAACCAATGCAAGGTCATGTTAAATATCAGAAAACACTCATATGAGCTCACGGATGCTCACGGTGTTGGTGGCTGTGTTTGTAGTGCACATGGTGTGGACAGGCAGGAAGAGCCGTGGATGGCAGAGCCCCATCTTTTGTCACCATGCTGGAGTAGTGGCAGATGGTGGTGGTGGGGGGGGGATCTGCCAGTACTCACGTTCCACACTCCTGCTGGCCATATGCTTGCCCTCCTGACGTCCCCCAGGCACATCTCCGCTCCACAGAACACCACAGCCAGTACAGGACATTCCATGTACTTTCTCTCTGTCATACACACACACACATTCACACACCCACACCATCCATGCATACACAAACACATGCACACAAAGTCCCACTCAATGCTATAATCACTAGTCCGTACAAGGTTAATTTGATTAGCATTCCTCTGAAAGGTTGTAGAACACTGGAAGCCTCTACTGCATTCATTCAGCCAAAACTGGATAACACTTAAAAAGTAATGAATTTACTTAATTCAAATTTGTACATCATTTACACTGAATAAAATCTGCACTGTGCAAAAGTCTTACCTTGCGTTTACACCAGCAGCAATGGAACAAAGTCATTGATTTTCAGTGAGAGTTGGTGATTTCTGGTGGCAGAAGGCAGCAAAAACATTGGAGAAGCAAAATGGATGGAGTCAGCTATGCGACAAAATTGAGCAAAGCACAGCCAGTTTAAGAAGGGCCTGGCCACTTCCTATTTCTACTGTTAAAAATGACTGCAAAGAGGCAGAGGGTGCCCACGGTCAAGTCCTAAATGAATGGGAGTGAATAGAACTATACTAAAAACTTAAAAGTCAAAATGGTTTTTAACCACCTTTTGACCACCTTCCTTTATTTTTTAAATATATATATATGTGTGTGTGTCCTGCAAATGTTTTTTGGGCAGTAGGGCGCTATCATTACTGCTACTAAATGCTGACTGGTTGGCATTACTGCTACTCAGCACTGATTGATTAGCATTACTGTGCTACTGAGAGCTGATTGGTTAACATTAGCCCTGCTGAGCTCTGATTAGCCAGGGTAACTGCTACTGAGTGCTGATTTCTTGGCATTACTGCTACTGAATGCTGATTGGTTGGTGAGTGGAGCAGCTCATTGGCTGAATGAAGCAATTTGCATTCATTGATGTCTTGAACATGAAGTGCCATTATAAATTCCTGTTCTAAAGTTCAATAGCACTTAAAAAAGGTGTTAACATGTTTTGTGCTCAGGAAATGAACGTGTTCTTCTATATAAATAATGTTTAATCATTCACAAACTGTGATTTTGCTTAAATGCTCCATTTTAAGCCATTCATTTTGGACTTGCTGGGGAGCATTTCGGACTTGCTGGGGAGCTCTCTAGCATTTGACAGACCCAGAATTGCCACATTACTGAGTGGCAGTTGTCTTCTCTGTACATTGTCTGGAGTTTTACTTACGCAAATTAGGAGAAAACTAGTAGGGTGATATGTGCTTTATCTTCACTACGGTGAAACTGTATGTATCTTTTTTGTTTCCTAGATAAGTTTTTGTACTAGAGATGGAGCAGAACGTGATCGTCTTCCCCCGTCCTTTATGATTTGTCTTTGCAGATATATTGTGTCTGTATCTGTATATATATTGTATATATTGTATATATGTATTATATATATTGTATATACATAAATAACAACAACAAAACATTTCTGAAATTGTAGGGATTTAAAGTGAATGTGATCAGGGTGTATTATCAGCCTGAACTGGATTGATAAATCACATCACAATGCTAGCTCATGCTGTTGTTGAGTAGCCTTCAGCACAGGGAATTCTAAATAAGCTGCTAATGTGCTGATAAGTGACCACTGATGTTACCTTCACATTAGCAGGTGATAAGTGACAGGCGACCAGTCATTTCTTAAAGGATTGGCCGATTTGTAGACCAGATTTAACGGTAAGAGATACTGCAGCAGGGCAACAAGCGACAAGTTGAGTTGAAATTTTCTCAACTTTATGCAAATTAAGTATTACACAGTGAAGCAAAAGTGACTGACACAGACTAATTTCTCAGACTGATTGTAGACACAGGGGTCCAAAGTCCCTTCTGCTAGCGGAACTTTTGAGCTACCATAACTTTGCTGCTGTTCCCAAAAGTATTGCACAAAAAAGAGATGAAATTTACAAACTTGTAAACTGAGAATAGAAACAGAGTTCATATTTTAAACAAAAGGTGATGTATACAGCATATATTTTTGGAATTTGTGCACTCATGACAGCAAGAGCAGCCTTGACCACACCCACAGGAGACAAACTTGAGGCAATGATGAAAGGCTTGTCACCTCCTAATGTGAACATGCAGTTAGGCAGCCAAGAAAACTGGGGAACAATTTACTTGAAGGCTGCCACATAACACGGAACATGTCTTAGCATGTCATGTTATATGTTGTCATGAATTATCAGATGTCACAGATTTTGTTCAGTAATGTAAAAGTGTCCTGTTAACATTACCAGCCATTGTTATGACAGCTTATGTCACATGCAAATTTTTCCTAAATGTACTCAAGTTGGCCATCAGCACATCAATCTTATGGCGTCTGTCATGACAGTTAACTGTACTGACAATATGACTCTGTAGTATTACTGAGATAAGTCTGCCATTACCACTCAGGACAGCACATGACATTTGCCATGTTTATGGCATGATGTCAGTGTTATGTAACAGGCTTCAAGTGAAATATATTAAGTGCTAATTAAATGTGTTTTCAGTCTGTAACATTAAATATAAATATATATATAATAAATAGATATAAAAAATATAAATACACTAAAAACAAGACTAATTTCTTCTTTGGTTAGAAGTATACAGTTTGAAAAACAATTTTGGTTCATGTTTTTTGTTGTTTTTTTAAAAATTGCATTAGCAGCACACCTGATTTAGATAAACTAGGTATTGGATGGCAACTGTAAATACTGGACCTCCAAGAAAATTGTGGAAATAAGCTAACACACTCACGCACACCTATGCACAGTGTATTGTTTATATATTTATTAAAATTATTATATAATAAAATTAAGAAAATTATTTTTTTTAAAAGGGTTTCATTATTTTATTAATTTTGTCATTTGCCAATATTTTTGTTTCCTTTGTTACAAATGACTCTTGGCTCTTATTTGTTCTTAATCTGCTATACTCTCCTCAAAGTATTTCAAAGTTTAAATAAAGTTTGAATTGAATTGTGAACCCAGGTGCTCAGGAACAGAATCAAATCATAGGCTATACAGGCTTTATAGACTTATTAGGATTATAGTTATTACACCCTTAAAATTCAGTGCATCGCTTTGGCAGTGTAGTAGAAAGAAAAGGGTAAAGTCACAGGCTCCCCTCACCTGAACTCCTCTGACATAGAATATCTATGAGGAAAGCTTCTTTCTCTCCAAGGCCAAAGATTTCTCCTCATTGGTTTATTATTTTTCCCCATAGACATCAAAACTGTCATGCAGGGAAATGCTGTTCTGCATTGTTTCTTCTGAAAGCCTGTATAGTGTATTAGCACACAAACAAAATGTTGCTGTGGTAACAAAACTCTCAAAAAACGTTAACTGTATATAGGAGAATGAAAATACTTCATTTCGATCTAACAAGGTTTCATTCAGAGTGATTTTGGGCCATTTCTGTTAGTCCATTTGTCAGGAAGTATTCACACAATTCAAGGGTCAGTTGACAGTTTCATGTGCTGTAAAAAAGTAAAACAAAAAAAGGGTTTTGTGATGACAGTAATGGAAGAAAAGTTGCCCAGTTCCTTGTTTTTGCATGATTGATTGAATTTATTGAAACAGATACACAATAAAAGAAAGTACATTATAATTAATCACATCACCTCAGGAGGATCGCGACTGAAATCAAATGTTTTCGTACGTGGCACAGCATTCGGTAAACAGAGCTTGGCTGTAATGAGGGGCCTTCTTGTTAACTGGCAGAATGCATATAATGATTTTGTGGTAGTTAGCCAGGCGGGTGGGTTTGTAAGTGTGGAATTGGGAGCTCATATCTTGAGCCATGCTTTAATTATGAAGCGTCTGGGAGGGCCGTGGCCTTAATAAAACATCAGTATGCCTGGTAGCAGGAAGCAGCGGGCAGCTGTGGGCAGACTGCGGGCTGACGGCGCCGAATCCCAATGCTCCCATCAGCCACAGCACACCGGGACATGACACGGTCATCCCTCTAAACCAGGGGGGGACACCTCACTCCTGCTGCGGTGGTCAAGGCCAGCCAGTGTCTCTATGTGTGTGTGACTGTGAGGGGAGGGATCTCTGTATATTTTAGTAGTGAGTCTGAGTAGAAAGTCCATCCCGTCCCACCGTAGTGGTGACGAGGATGGGCAAAACAGGCAGCCTATAGTAACTGCACAAACTGCATAGCGACAAGTAACTAAGTAAAACTTTATTTATATAGCACTTTTCCAGAGTGACTCACAAAGTGCTTTACAAAATACTTACAAATAAAATACAAGACGATTAAGATCATTATAATCATATACTCAAATAAGTAATACACAGTTTAAATACTCAAACGCACACAGACTTATAAAGCACATTGATCAAAGCTGTTAAAAGCAAGAGAATAAAATAAAATAAATAAATAAAGTCTTTAAACGTTTTTTTAAAACCTCCTGAATCAGAGAGTCTGACATCAGTAGGAAGATTATTCCACAATTTTGGGGCATAAAGTAGTTGATTTAAATGTCAGTCCATTGTGTCATTATCTTTAAAGATAATGGTGAAAGGTTGGTAGTGCAGACTTCAGCTGTTCATATAAAATGTTATTAAATATGTACATTTTTCATTATTAGGGTTGGTAAGTTGAAAGTTTTAAAAAGGTGCTTAAAACACGTTAAGATGATATTAACAGCAGTAATTTTTTTATGCATTTTCCTTGTTTGACCACTCAAAATATTTGTAATAGCTCTGGTTCAGGCTATAGTCATAGATGAACTGGAACCATATATACATGTATATATGGTTCGTGTATGTGTATATATACATATATACATATATATATATATATATATATATATATATATATATATATATATATATATATATACACATACACAATTATTGGTTGGAACATGCTACTCTTGCTGGACTGGAAAATTGGAAACTGCATTTAATCTATGGAAATCACATGATTCTTCTGAACCCTGTATTCAAAAAGTGAAAAAAGTTATTTAATTATTAAAACTAATAAATATGTTATGATTTTATCCACTCATAAAGATGTAACAAAACTGCTTTTTAAATAGAAAAGATCTGATTTTGTTAGCCTTTAGTGTTGAATTTGAGCAAATAAGACAAATGCAATTAATTATGAATAATCGTTTAACAGCCCTAGTAATTACAATTGAATAGTTTTGTAAACAAAAACAATTACTTGTACTTGCGTTTACATGATGGATGGATGGATGGATGGAGCAATGCTGAAACAAACAACATAAGGAATTTGAATGTTATTTATCAGCTGGATATCTTCAGATTATTTTCAGATTTTCTGGTAATCTGGTAAAATCTGGCTATTGCCTGAGTCATGCAAACCCAGACTTTCCCCATTATCTCATTACCTAAGTGCTTGTAAAGTCATTAAACAAATTACTGCCAAAATTAGATTGTGTGCAGTTATAAGATTATTAAGTGTATGTTAGCACACTCAGCAAGTAAATCTGTCTCTTTTTAGGATACATGCAGTTGTTCAGTGTTGTAGAAGTGTTGACATTACCCATAATACACTCAGAAAGGTTTATGTAATACATAGTTTATCACAATGCCGATAACCTACTATCATATTGCCCAGCCCTAAACACACCACACTGTGTTTAGTCATGTCCTTAGTGCCCTTTGTCTGTGCTGAAGTCAGGCTGAAATGCCTCTGATGGGCAAAAGCATACTGCTATTTGATCTGTGTGTATATAAGAACTCACCCTCCTCTCTGCTGACTAGACACCGGCCCCTCCCGAGACACGCTGACTGCCTCTCCTGCCCCCACAGTCAGCTCTGCAGCCTGGGACCCGCTGTCATACACTCCAGGTGGGATCTGCAGAGACTGCATTAGCATCCTGAGTAGCTCTGCTGGATGGATTAGCGTTGATTTAATATGGCCTGTTGAATTAAAATAGCTTTGGGCTAGTGTTTTCAATTAGAGTGCTTTTCTTTAAGGTGACACTTTATAATAGTAGCTTTCTTGTGGTGTTTGCAACATAGTAGCTGTGCTTTAAGAACTAGTGTTGTGCTTAGGTAGGTCTTAGGTTTTTGAAGCTGTCTTGAATTGGTGTTTTGCACTAGGTTAGTTTCGTTTTGTTTTTATTTCTTTATGTATTAGTACTACTAAGAATGCACCAATCCAACCTTTTCTGTCCTGCTTCCAATTGCGATATCTGAACTCAGGACGTCATACTGAGAATTGATCTGATGCCCATGCTCTGCTAAGGCACGCATTTTTCGCAATAACATAGTGTCAAACCTCAGTGTCGAAACCTTTCCAGTATGTTGGATTAGTGCATGTCACATGAACGTTCTTCATGTAACCTGGCTGAAATTTTACAAATTTCCTCTAGTTGCCTTGATTATTAGATTAAAAAGAATTTATCCTGAAAACTGGATGTTATGGTGATTCCGTAGATGAATGGTTGAAACCATTGGATTATGCAGTGTTTCACAGCTAAAATGAAGATCTTATATATACTCAGTTTGAACCCATAACATTCAGTAAACTGGAATTAGAATGTGTGTGAACTGCAGGTCCAATTTCTCTCAGCATATTTAAGCAATGCTCTGACACTGCCCTCCCAAGTGTTGCCTGCTGAAAGTACCCAGCCTACAATGGCACTGCCTCCTGGTGCTGGGCAGACAGAGAGTCCATCTCTATCCACACTGCCTTCTCCAGCTGCATCCGCACCAGTGCCTACAGAACCTGACCTGACAGGTAAGAGGTGCCATGCAGAAGCTGCTTCACTACTGACTCCTCACACTTTCTTTCTGCAAGAACAAAAACATCAAACTTTTTTCTCTTCTAGTCTTCTAGCATAAGTGTGAGAGCGTTCCAAGAATGCAGCGAGGGGGTGTTAGAACTCTGGTACATACTTTTCTGGCACGTTTTTGACCTTGCTGGAGTTTATATGTGCAGGAATGCGACCATTTATTTGGGATAGAGATTCTTCACAAGTTCAACTTATTCAGCTACACTTGTGTTAATAATTGAAGAGTGGGATATTCAACAGAGGTGATGTTTATAGTGGCACTTTCACTCCGGCTCCTTGTCCTCCAAAGCCTGTGAGTGTGCATACATTAGAACCGTTCCTTCAGAAGCTTCACCTTCACATCTGCATGCAGTCTGCTGAGGAGAAAACGTGACTGGAAATATTGTCCTTTATATTGTACAGTGTTGTTTTTGGTAGAAATGACAGAAAGTCTTACAAAGGTGAGGGAATGCCAGTCAATATAAATTTGCTGTCTTTTTGATGCCTGATAAAATATTTAACAGGAAATGGATTCCTCGAGTCACAGATCCCAGAGCACAGACCACTTAGGACAATTTAGGATGAAGAAGGGCTAAAATAATGTGCCGGGCCCACCGGAGTTTCCTCTTTCTCTCTTGCCTTTAGCGCAAGCAGCAGAGACTAGAGCTATTTCAGTCTAATTCCACTAGTGATTGATGGTGGTAATAGCGTGCCATATTCTCTCCTGAGGTGGCGTGAGGCGACAGGATTAAACGTGATTACTGCTGTGCTAAATCAGTCATTAACGTATATGGGCCAACATGCCAAACTAACAGTACCATGCGGTGAGCTCCTTAGGCTCAAGCTCTTATTGACTAAGGGTGCCTGCTTAAGTCACCGGGCCAGCTTGGCTCACAGCCTGCGGAAACACCTCAGACAGGTGCTGCTTACTCATACTGCGGTCCAAACCTGCTGTCACTGATAGAGGGGGGGATCAATCAGTGGAGCCAAAATCTAGTTGTAAGTTTTTGAGGTCGAACTGGAGGTCTTGAGTTATCATCTCAAATGGATGAATTTTCAGACTTTTCAATGATTTGGCTGTTGTGTGAATGATTTGACAGCTGATGAAGTCATGGCACCACATCTTAGGCAAGTGATGAATAAGTTATCCACGGTGTTGTAGGCATCAGTAATTCACCTTAATCTTTCCTCTTGCTCAGAGAGCTGATTGTGTCGCAGGCTAAACAGCAGGTGTTGAAAAGAAAATAAATGTGTTGACCACAACAAAATGACACAATATTTATTTGTGCAGTCTAAAAACAGTTCTCCACCACCTTGCCTATTCCGCCCTTTCTCTTCCCTACACCCAGGTGCTTGTCAGCATCCACCTGGGTGTTTCAGACATGCCAGTGCTGAAGCTCCAACTATGAAAACGGCAAGCACAGCTTCAGAACACTATCAGCCGCCAGGGGCGATAAATCATTAAATACTCGGTTATTGTGCAACACAATGACTTCAAGGAGCACACAGCGTGGCAGGTGGGGCTCAGCTGAAGGCCAAAGCTCAATCGTTTTAGATCTATTTTTGAATAGCGATTGAATGAACTGCTGCTAAATATTTCATAAGAGAAAAGAGGCCAGGTCATGGTGAGGGAGACCAAAAAAAGGGCCAATTTATTGAACCCTTGGAGGGAGATAGATACATGAAACCGTAACAGGAAGGAGCAGTAAGTCCTGTCCTTGAGGAGCGGGATGGATTTGTGTTGGGGTGGGGGGGGGGGGGGGGGGGTGCATGGGCAGGGGTTGTAGTGATGCTATCAGGGCATGTGTATCCCATTTCTGCTGAACTGGAAATGGCAAAAGGTTGAATCAGTGCAATATCATCCGTTACGTCAAGACCTAAAGGCAGCAATGTCGGGTCATGGGCGTCTATACTGACAATGCCAGGGACGAAATGTTAGCTGTTTGACTATCTGTGGTTTGTACACAGTTACAGCTACCTCAGCAGCGGACATGGTTACTGCAGTACCTGACACAGCTGCAACTGCGACCAACGATGTGAAAGCAACGTTTGCGGAGTTGAGTCCAGTTGATGATCCAGCTACTATGACAACTGCAAGTGATCCAGGCCCTCAGCCGCTTGGCACACTTGCTCCAGGAGTAGCGACCAGTGGAGTTTCTCAAGTTGCAAATGCAGTAACAATACAAGATACAGTTACCTCACCAAAAGCAGCCTCCCAACCAACTTTACTTGATGTGCAAACACAGACTAATGAAGCAAGTCCAGTGATTGTTTCTCCTTCTTTGGAAGTTCCAGTGGTAACAGATGGAACTTCCTTGGCAGTTGATGCGGTAACTGCAGATATAACTAGAGTTTCCTCTTCAACTGGTGCAGCGGCAAACACTTCAGCAGATGATGTGATTACCTCAACTGATGTGGTTGTTCCAGTAACTGATACAGTTGCTCTGGCAACTGATAGGGTTGCCCTTGCAACTGATGTCACTGTCGTAAAAGATGCAATGACATTGGCTCCTGATGCTGTCGTTCCAGGACCTGGTGCTGCTTCAACTGCCAGTGCAGTCATCCCAAATAGTAACACACGGTCACCTGTTCTCAGTACAGTAACTCCAATAAATGTCCCTATAATTCCTGCAACTGAAATTCCCCCTCCTGACGCTGCACCCCCAAATGCTTTAGCCTCTGAAGCACCTCCTCCTGATGCTCCTGTATCTAAAGCGCCTTCACCTGATGATCCTCCTTTGGAAGCTCCTGCATCTGCAGCTCTTCCCCCTGATGCTATTCCTCCTCCTGAAGCTCCTGCACCTCAAACTCTTGCACCTGAAGCTCCTGCACCAGAGGCTCCTGCACCTGGAGATCCTCTTTCTGAAGCTATTCCTCCTCCTGAAGCTATTGCACCTGTAGCTCCTCCTCCAGAAGCTTTGGCACCTGAGGCTCCTGCACCTGAAGTTTCTTCTCCTAAAGCTGCTGAACCTACAGCTCCTACTGCTGAAGCTGCTGAACCTAAAGCTTCTCCTCCTGAAGCTGCTGAACCTAAAGCTCCGATTGCTGAAGCTAAAGCTCCTCCTCCTGAAGCTGCTGAACCTAAAGCTCCTACTGCTGAAGCTGCTGAACCTAAAGCTCCTACTGCTGAAGCTGCTGAACCTAAAGCTCCTACTGCTGAAGCTGCTGAACCTAAATCTTCTCCTCCTGAAGCTACTGAACCTAACACTCCCACTGCTGAAGCGGCTGAACCTAAAGCTCCTCCTCCTGAAGCTGCTGAACCTAAAGCTCCTATTGCTGAAGCTGCTGAACCTAAAGCTCCTCTTCCTGAAGCTGCTGAACCCAAAGCTCCTCTTCCTGAAGCTGCTGGACCTAAAGCTCCTACTGCTGAATCTACTGAACCTAAAGCTCCCACTACTGAAGCTGCCGAACCTAAAGCTCCTACTGCTGAAGCAGTTGAACCTAAAGCATCCCCTCCTGAAGCTGCTGACTCTAAATCCCCTCCTCCTGAAGCTGCTGAACCTAACATTCCTCGCCCTGATGCTGACCCTCCTCCTGTTGCTTCAGTCCCAAAGTCACCTTCTGCTGAAACTTCTCCTCCTTCTAAAGCTGCTTCTCCTCCTGTTGTTCCTGGTGCTCCTTTGCCTGTCCCTGAGGAAAAAAGCAAGTCAGGAGGAAAGGAGAAGAGTGTAACACCGCCTGATGAAAAAGAGGAAACCATGCCGGCTAAATCAAAAGACAAGGACAAAGAGGTGTCAGGTACACAATTACACTCACCTCCAACTGCTCTGGTAGCATCTATGACTAAAGTTCTGGATACATGTAAAGTGTTCTGGCAGAACACTGTAGCACCAGCAGACAGTCTGTATTATTGTGAAAGACCATTATGAGCATATGACGTTGAATAAAATAAAAGAATAAAACTTTGACGTCTGATGTGTTGTCTGTGCTCTGATAATCTTTCTGGTGTGCACAGTATCTGCTGAGAAAGGCAATGAAGCTCGGAAAGTGGGAGAGAGCAGGGAGGCCAAAGAGGAAAAGAAAGAAAAGGAAAAACAGAAAGAAAAAGATTATGAAAAGAAAGACTATGAGAAAAAAGGTATCAAAACTGTAGTGTGTAGCATCTGTGCTTGTATAGTTGTGTTGTATATGTCAGCCCTGTTACAAAGACATTCCACTCATTTGACAGCACAACTGCAGCAGAAGCTCCAGATTAATCTGATGCAAAACTAAGCTGTTTTATCATGAAAGCAGTGATGCTGCCATTGATGAAATGGAGCGTCTGCTTCAAAAATAGATTTAGCAGTGGTAGAGTATTGATTAGCTTAAACTAGATCCACGTAAAGAAATCCCATACCATAGTTTTTCTCTGCTTGCGTTAGAGTGCACTTACAGCCTTGATAGCACCACCAACATTGTTTTTGAATTCAGACTGTTACAGTAGAGTTCTGTATTTTTGGAAATTTGTGGTAACCATACTTACTGTGTAAAGGTCAAAGACCACCCACCATTCACCCTTCAAACGGCCAATAATTACAAGTTATTCATTTTTCAGTGTAAGGAAATGAACCGAAAATTACTCAGTAGCTTCAATGACAAAATATAATATCAATCATGTCAGTATGTAGTGATTTATGTTCATCTACCATTCATTCTTTTTGAGAGTCTTGTAGTTAGTTTGTCAAATAAGTGGTTTAGCCACAGCACCATTTTTTATTGTACTTTTTTATTGTACTTGTTCTTTTTTTTTAACCGATTTTCAAGAAAAAAATGTTCCTCTCAATTTCCCACTTCATGATTCATGATTCACTTCATGAACTTGATTGATGATTTTTTTAAATATGTAAAATATACAAAAAAAAGATTCAGAGATTTTTGAGAGGGAAAAAGTGGCTTGACACCAAATAGCCATTTTTGTCAAAAGGAAAAACTTTTTTATTGTTGTTGGGTGTAATTGGGTTAATGGCTGTTTTGACTAGAAATGAAATTAATAATAGGTTGTCTTTTTCTTTTGCACAGTATTGTATACTAGTGTTAGCCAATGCTCTGATTCAAGGGAGTAAATATAATGGTCCCTGATTTTATTCCAAAGTCATTCAAAGGCTTTTGATCCCTGGAGGTCCAAGAACTCAGCTGACGAGGATAGCGTATGTCAGATTTGGAGGTAAGACAACAACTTAGGAAGAACAGAATCAAACACTTGTTTTATTTGACACTGTCTTGAAGCCATTTGTCATAATATAAAGTATTCTGGGATTCATAAAGACAGTGATTGTCTGTCAGTTTTGTTCTCTTGCTTTGAATACTGCATATGCCTTCAGGTTAATGGAGGATGGTGGTATTGAAAACTGTGGAAAAATTGCCCTCCAAACATTTCTACATTGTTCATCTTTTCCATTTAATGTTTTCATCTCTGTCTCGATCTCTGCTTGCATGTTCTAGCTTGTTTGTTAAGGTGAGCAGATGCAGGTATATTGTGTTTTCATGGAAACACAAAGATTTGCCCATGGCTATATACAAAAAAACTACTTTGCATTATCAGCTAGTGAAGTTTAGGCTTCCTGGCTTGCTAAAGATGGAAAACTGTTTGTGAAACATTGTTCGGTTCTTTCCAGAGCTTGGGAGTAATTGAGCATTTATATTTCATTAGTTGCTCTTGCCCCCGTCCTGCCGCTCGGCGGACTGCGCCACAGCAGGTCCCCACATCACCAGCATCTTTAAAACATCATATCAATTATTCACAGCCCCCAAGCACCAAAACACTAAAGAAGTGGAAATGATGGCTTACTAAATAACTCAGCTTTCAACTAAAAAGCCCAACAAATCAGTGTTTGAGCTAAACCAGCATTTGTAAGATTGGATTAAAATCAACTGCACGTCATGCAGTTATAATTGGTAATGGCACATAAAACATTTCCATTAATGATTTGAAATACAATAAACAGTTTTGTTAAGGTATAATAGCTGCAATGTTGCAGTGTAGGATAGGATTAGGATACATCCGCTAGAAAGTCTGTTGGCAGTAGTGCTTCAGTCCTAGAGTGACTGTCCTGATATTCCCGGCCCATGCCCTTTTCCTCTTTCTCCCTGTGGCCTCACCCTTTCCCTGCACTAACACCTCTCTCCTCTTTCCTCTGGCAGACTGCGAGTGCTATGGTCATTCAAACCGCTGCAGCTATATTGACTTTATCAACATTGTGACTTGTGTGAGCTGCAAACACAACACTAGAGGGCAGAACTGCCAGCATTGTCGCCTCGGATACTTCCGGAACGCCTCTGCCGAGCTGGACGATGAGAATGTTTGCATAGGTCAGTCAGAAACACCTCCTTCTGCTTATCCTCGCTGCTCGTTCCTCCCTGCCTTGCCTATAATGGGAATTCCACTGATTTTTCAACATTTATGGATAAAGGGGATAATTGTAAACCGACTCATTCAGAGTGGTTTGATGTGAAATGCTCCATTCTAGAGAAACTTACAGATACAGATTTTCTTTCTCATTTTTCTTCAGGTTCTGCTTTACCTTACAATTTGTACTCGCCTCTTTTTTAAAAATTATGAAATGAATGATGAACTTGTTCACAGTGGTGGTGATGGAAAGCAGATGTCTGAAGTGTTTAAAGCCTCCAAAAGCTCCTTCACAGAAAGTTATTACATGAACTACTATTGACCACTATTTCACTATTATCACCATACATATAAACCGCAGAAGGCATGTGGATTTACTGGTGGTTTAGGATAGTTAGTAAGATGGCTATATTTGTGTTGTAGACATTGGGCCTCATTCACCAACCTTTCTTAGGGAGACATTTTTCTTAAAATCCACTCATGCAGTTTTTCATGAAGATTCACCAGTGTTTTCCTATATAGGATTTGTTCTTGGGTAAGAACAGAATCTGCACACACTCAAGAGGACGAAGGTGCAAACAATTCAGTGGATTAAGAACACGTCATAAATCTGACGTAGACTTTTTTCTTACGACCTTTCTCAATAAAACATCTAAGAAAAACCTAGGAAGATATTAGTGAATGAGGCCTATTGTGATCTCTGGTTCCCATCACCACCACTGTGAAGAAAATCTGTAAGTTTGAATAGAACGGAGCATTTCACATCAAACCCTTCTGAATGACTTTGTTTACATCTTAACGATTTAATTATCCATAATTTTTGGAAAATCTGTGTAATTCCTTTTTAACTGCAAGTTTTTACTGTTTATTAAAAAGAAATTCCTCAATTTCCCTTCTTACTTAAAAATGTCAAAGCCCTTGATCTGGATCATATGAAAGGTTCTGCATCAGTGAAGCTTCAAATTACTAATATCATTCAGTCTTGGATCATTTTCCTCTTTTTACCCTCTTGGCCATATTTTCCAGCCATGTACAGTCCAGTGAAGCTCCTTTAGGACTAGTCTAGCTTGGAATTTGAATCATGATAAGATTTAGGACTTGAAAATAAATTACAGCATAATAACTGATTTCTTAGACAGACTGTCACAGAAAGTGAATAGCCTGCAAAGACACTTAACCGTTCAGTCATAGTGTAAAAGAAATGATCAGTTTATCTAAACTGCAAAAGTAGTACATTTTGTAAGATGATGAATATTCATATTGTTGGTCATCACTGGACAGAACTTGCTACCCTAGCGTATGTTAAACTGTCATATCTAGTGAATGCCACAATGACAGAGTGACCTCTGCTGGAGAAAGTAAATCCTCACACAACTATCCATTTCCAGAACTCCATAGAAACTACAGCTCACTAAATCCTAGTAAACCTAGATCTTTAAATTACAAACTAAAAATGCTTTCTGGACAAAAAGGAAGACTAATAAGCTCTTTGAGTTTTTAATGAATAATTTCTTGTAATCTGCTGGCTAAATGAAAATGCATGAATCTGATTGCTAGGTGAACACAGCTTCCCTCTGTTTCTCACTGTGTTGTGGAGGTTTAATCTCAGCTCCCCTGTCCTCAGCATTAGTTAAAACTAAATAGAGCTGCTGACACACCTACTGAAATCCATCTGCTGATCAAGAGGGAATAAACTCGGGTGGTCCAGAGCCTGCAAGTTCAAGGATTGCAAAAATTTGAAAGAATCCCAGAAGAACTCTTACCATTTCACTTTAAACTCCCACAATGTGTGTAGCATACATTTCAAAGTGGACTCAGTTTCACTTTTAGTGTAAAACCAGAATGAGAAGTCAAATTGTCCGAAAGTAAACTTGTCTTGCTTTTTTGCAGAGTGTAACTGTAATCAGCTGGGCTCCTTGCATGCACGCTGCAACGAGACAGGCTTTTGTCAATGTCGGGAAGGCACCACGGGTCAGAAGTGTGAGGACTGCTTGCCTGGATACAACTGGAAACAAGGCTGCATCCGTAAGTCACTGAGTAATGTAATCAGCCTGGGATTAGTAATCATTTACAAAGGAAACAGAAGACTGCAGCTTAGTTGGGATGGGTGTCTTCTGCAGAGTGCATTGTTTTGATGAATTAACTAATAATTAACTAAAGTCCAGCTGAATACAAAATATGAATCCATATTATAACAATTTATCATGAGTATATGTTGCCATGTCAGAACACTCATATAAAGAATGTTTTTTGCTTCTCCTGTAAATATACGATTTTGAAGATACAAGATTTTGTTCCAGTAGACACAATATATCACTGCTGTCAGAACAAAACCTTGTAGCTCCATTTTTTTGTCATTTTTCAGTTTTTGACATAATTTGAAAATACCTGTTGTCCTTTGCATGGTTCCATTTCTTGATAAATGGCCCAAAATTATTTGGAAAGACGTTTGTTTCCATTGACTTGTATTAAAAGTAGTTTTTTTCCATCTCCTGTAGTTACCATTTTGGAGATACAAGGTTTTGTTCCGACAGCAGCTATATGTTTCTTTTCATCAACTATTTCCTGTTCCTCTGTGGCCTATGAGGATGCAAGATTTGGCCTGCTACTGCTAGAAACATTTTATATGCTATACATACGTGTGTGTGTGTGTATATAATATTGTACAGTAAATAATACAACAATTATGTAAAACAGTAGCATATACATTGAATAAAAGTCTTATGAATTTTTCCAGAACTATGTTTATGTTTTACGATTCTTGTGGAATCATGAAGTGCATTTTCAACCACCAGTATGAGTGCAACTGACACAGGAAGCAACTGATTTACCATAATATACGATTGATAACGTAATATCATTGTATTTCTAATTACAATTTTGTTTGTTCACTGTAGGCTGTATTCAGTGTCTATAGCTTACTCCTGGCACAGGCTTTCTTGCTGCATCCACATACACACCATTAATTTTGTGGACTTTTCAAGATAACAGCATGTTGTATATTACCAGAAATCACAAAACCAAGTCTGTTTGAGATTCCCTAAATGCTGTGTACATTGTTACTTGTTAGCTACATTAGCCTGGTAGCTCCAGTTCTAAGCTAGAAAAACTGATGGCTGATTAACTGCTTTTTCTGGCTGCTTTCTTATTTTCTGCTTTCTTATTGTCATTGTCTCTCTTCTTCTGTCCCACAGCGAACGTGTGCGATGACGAGATGCTGCAGTGCCTGAACGGCGGCACATGCTTTCAGAACCAGAAGTGCATGTGCCCGCCCGAGTTTAAGGGCGTGTTGTGTGAGCAGCTGCGCTGCGAGGGGGAGAAAGGCTGCAACGGCGCCTCGGCCTGCTACCTCAGCCTCATAACCACGGTGCTGTGCCTCCTCACCAGCAGCCTGCTCAGAGCCAGCGCCTAGAGCCAGCCTCTGCACTCACTCAGCAACACTCTGAACCACACGGACAGAGGAGGGGGGCGCGCAGACCCGTAACGCACTGAGTGGACCTCACCACGCTGAAACGTCCTGGGACGGCCGCAGTGTGTTTTTTTTTTTTTCAGTCCAGGGTCATGATCGCCTTCACAACAATGAGAATCGCTGCTTGCTCTTCTCCTTTTATCACTGTTCACCTGGGCAGAACTATAAACCAAAAAAATTCCCAAAATAAACAAAAAACAACTCACAGTTCACTCAAAAAAGAAGTGTAAAAAATAGAAGAAAATAAAGACATTACCATTTTTAATTTCTTTGTTCCTCTTGTAGTTCTGAGTTGACACTCGTTGACATTCAGGCACTGCACTTATCCAGCTTGTTTTATTTTTTGTCTATACTGTGGCGGATATCACTGAGGCCTCCTCATGCCAAGGTTCTTTACTCTCACTGACTCCTTACTGTTTTTACGTTGCTGCATTCTACTCTACGTCAGTTTTCACTCAGTCTGCGTAAATAGACAAATCCGATGAAAAAAGGTGTCAAGTGGGTGTACTGCTAAATGAATGAATGTCTAAGTAGTTTGTGTTCAGATTGTGTTTATGTATGGATTCCAGAAAGAGGTGAGTATATATTATGCCTAAATTGGAAGAAAAGAAATCTATGTCTATCTGAAAGGTTACAAAGTATAAATTATTGTAAATGAACATTATTTGAATATTTTTTGTAGAAATTGTTATTTTTGTTCCAAGTAAATGTTACCATTATACAGAATGATGAGCCTTTTATTGCAGTGCACACTGTAATAATCACATCTGGGAAATTTTATTTCATGATAAAACTGATGCTTTGGAATACTTATACAGATACAGCGTATAAAGGACAATAAAAGCCAAACGGTTCAACAAGGTACCCAGCTTTAGCTCTGTTTAAGCCCCATACTTGCCAGCATGCATAGATCATGTAGACACTATCCTTTTAATAACCGTTTAAGGGCCTTACTCAATCCAGCCATCATGATTTGATTAAGCAATGTTGAGCCAACAGCACATTATCAAGAGACTTTATAATTCAAATGAGTGATTCAGAAGCTGAAAGTTGGGCTGACTGAACTGATAAGACACTGGTTGGTTGAATAAAGGCCCTCATATTGCCATGTTGTTGCCATGACATTAGAAACAGGACATGTGATACAGCATTCATCCCAGTCAATGTGAGTCTGTCATTGTAGCAGAAACTGGACTACAAAAAGTACCACAGTGTGTAAGTGACAGTCAGGCAGTAGCGTACGAGCTGTTGTTCGAGTGATGATGGATGATGGAGTTTGCCGTGTTTCACACCTTTACAAGCTTTGCTTTTGGGCTTTCCTGATCATGATGGAGAAAAAAAAACTAGCTGACTCAAATTGTACTGTCAGCATTCCAAAGAATAAAATCTGACAATCAGAAAGCGCACACACAGTGGTGAATGCTTTTTCTTTTTTCTTTGGAGTAGAGAATGTTGCCAACATTTTATATCAATTTCGTAAAACTCCTTTATATGAGTAGGAAGCAACTTTCATCTTAATTAAAGTAATTTTAGACTGCTTCTGTTGTACCACTCATCATGAAATGTTCATGCTGTGTGCAGCTGCAAGGTTGGACATAATAACAATATACAGTATAGTTCCCCTTATGCAATGACAGATTAATAAACTCTCCAGAATGATGTGAGGGAGGAGGATGGTTGCAGGCAGTTCAGGGAAAAATTGCAACAGGCCCTTGGGGGCAGTGAGGAGCTACCTGAGGACTGGGAAACTACAGCTAAGGTGGTGAGAGAAACTGGCAAAAATGTGTTGGGTGTTTCATCTGGTCAGAGGAAAGAAGACAAGGAAAGTTGGTGGTGGAATGAGGAAGTCCAGGAGAGTATTCAGAAGAAGAAGGCAGCTAAGATAAAGTGGGATAACCAGAGAGATGAAGGAAGTAGCCAGGAGTACTGTGAGGCTAGTCGCACAGCAAAAAGAATGGTGGCAAAGGCTCAGGCCTATGATGAGCTGTATAAGAGGCTGGACAGTAAAGAAGGAGTAAAGGACTTGTATCGTTTGGCTAAACAGAGAGATAGAGCTGGAAAGGATGTACAGCAGGTTAGGCTGATAAAGGATAGAGAGGGAAATGTACTAGTGAGTGAACAGAGAGTGATGAGTAGATGGAAGGAGTACTTTGAAGAACTAATGAATGAGGAAAACGAGAGAGAGAGGAGGACAACGGGTGGAGAGATAGTGGATCAGGAAGTGCAGAGAATTAGTAAGGTGGAAGTGAGGGCAGCTTTAAAAAGGATGAAGAATGGAAAGGCAGTTGGTCCAGATGACATACCTGTGGAGGTATGGAGATGTTTAGGAGAGAAGGCAGTGGACTTTTTAACCAGGTTGTTTAACAAAATCCTGATGAGTGGAGAAGCAGTGTATTGGTCCCCATTTTTAAGAACAAGGGTGATGTGCAGAGCTGCAGTAACTACAGAGGTATAAAGTTGATGAGCCACACCATGAAGGCATGGGAAAGAGTTGTTGAAGCAAGGCTAAGGTGAGAGGTTCGGATCAGTGAGCAGCAGTTTGGTTTCATGTCCAGAAAGAGTACCACAGATGCAATTTTTGCATTGAGAGTGTTGGTAGAGAAGTACAGAGAAGGTCAGAAGGAGCTACATTGTGTCTTTGTGGATCTAGAGAAGGCATATGATAGGGTGCCAAGACAGGAACTGTGGTATTGTATGACGAAGTCAGGTGTAGCTGAAAAGTATGTTAGGGTGGTGCAGGACATGTATGAGGATAGTGAGACAGTGGTGAGGTGTGCAGTTGGAGTGACAAATGGTTTCAAGGTGAAGGTAGGGTTACATCAGGGATCAGCTTTGAGCCCCTTCTTGTTTGCAATGGTGATGGAAAGGTTGACAGATGAGGTCAGGCAGGAGGCTCCATGGACCATGATGTTTGCAGATGACATTGTAATCTGTGGTAAGAGTAGAGAGCAGGTGGAAGAGAATCTGGAGAGGTGGACGTTTGCACTGGAGAGGAGAGGAATGAAGGTCAGTAGAGACAAGATGGAATACATGTGTGTGAATGAGAGGGAGGCAGGTGGAAAGGTGAAGATGCAAGGAGTAGAGGACGTAAAGATGGATGACTTCAAATATCTTGGGTCAACTATCCAGAGCAATGGACAGTGTAGAAAAAAGGTGAAGAAGGTGAAGAAAAGGGTGCAGGCAGGATGGAGTGGGTGGAGACGGGTGTCAGGGTTGCTGTGTGACAGAAGGATAGCAGCAAGAGTGAAAGGGAAGGTTTACAAAAGACAGGAGGCTGAACTGGAGGTGGGGGAGATGAAGATGCTGAGATTTTCGTTGGGAGTGACAAGGATGGACAAGATTAGAAATGATTAGAGGGACTGTGAAGGTAGAGCAGTTTGGAGATAAAGCCAGAGAGGCCAGGTTGAGATGGTTTGGACATGTGTTGAGGAAGAATAGTGGATATATTGGTCAAAGAATGTTGGAGCTGGAGCTGCCAGGTAGAAGGAGAAGAGTTAGACCTCAGAGAAGGTTTATGGATGTAGTGAAGGTGGACATGGAGATGGTTGGTGTAAAAGTAGAGGAGGCAGTAGATAGGGCAAGATGGAGGCAGATGATCCGCTGTGGCGACCCCTAAAGGGAGCAGCCGAAAGAAGAAGAAGAAGAAGAAGAAGACTGTGTCCACACTTTCCTTTGATTACAGCTTCCAGTCTGTGAAGGAGAATTGCTTTCAGTATTTCAAACAAATCTGCAGAGATTTGCACCTCCAAAGTTACATTTTCTGCTTTGAATGATCCACGTAAATACACCCCAAATACACTCAGTGATGTTTAAGTCTAGACTCTGGGGTAGTCAAGCCATTGTTCTGGGCACACCAGCAGCTTCTTTTCTGAAAAGAATAACTTGCACTTATTCACCATTTTGACAAAGTAAATTCCTAAAATCAAGGGTGGTATTTGACTTTTACACAGTACTATATAACGTCCTCATCTTGACCTGTGATCCAGAAATGATGAAAGCTGCATTAGTTCATTATCGCAAGCTGACTGTACTGATTTTGCTTTACAATAATATGTGAGGTAAAACAACTTCATATGGCGACAGATCCAGGTCCAGACATGGTGAGCCAATAGAATACACCTGCAATGAGAGAGAGAAGCAATGCATTCATTTTAGTCAGCACTGTTAATCCCAGGTGGATGTTTCTGCTGGTCTTAAAAAACCCTCACCCTGCATACTTTCATAACAACCTGTAATAAATATGCATAGATCAAACATAAATCATATGGGTGCCCACTAAGCAGAAAAACAGGGGAGGAGATTCATACAAAATAACACGGTTACAATTACACAGCTATAGCAGGTTACTGAACTGTACATAGCCTGATGGGAGCTGAAGAACTAATTTCTGCACCAAGGTTTGAGCATATTGTACAGACTGCCAAAAGGGTTAAACAATTGTTTTATTCTGGGTTTATTTGTATAAAGACAACAACTGAATACAATGAAATTAATAAATAAACTGAATTAAGACCCCTTAAATGTTTCTAAACTCTTCTGAATGTCATCAGGGAATCTGTTGACCAAAACTGAAAACTGAATTCTCTTTAAGTACAATTTTTTTTTATATCTTTGGTGCACAGTTTTAATCTCAGCTCCACTGTCCTTGGCCCTTGGCTAGAACTAAATAGGGCTGCCGACACACCTGGTGAAATTCATCTGCTGATCCAGAGGAAATAAACTCAGGTGTTTCAGCGACAGCAGTTTATGGCTTTTGAACAGTGTTTAAGGTTAAAGAAAGTCTGACTGAAATTTAGGGTTTCAGAACACTGTTTAAAGTTAAACAAAGATATTTGAGGTTTATAGAACACTGTTTACGGCTTACAGTTAAAAAAAAAACTGAGGTTTAAGGCTTTTGAAACACTAACGTTATAGTTTAAGTTCATGCATGTAAATTGTAGCTTATTTGTTCACTTGGTTCATTTTGCTAAAGACTTATTGTGGAGGGCAGAGTTAGGAATCACCTCCCAGCTGTAGGTATGTGTGGTGAGCTAGGAAGAGTGGGGAGGATGAGACGTGAGCTGAGAGCGACTGTACCCTGTTGTACTCTGGGTGCCAAATCAGTTGTAAATAAAGCTTTGTATATGCTTTTTCTGAAAACCCCCAATGCTACAATGGTGTCAGAAGTGAGGTAAGAAGCGACGACAAGAGGACATTCCCAGTGGGACGGGAGTACCAGGAGGGGCCTGGAGTGGCAGAGGAAGGCGAGGCCAGCAGAGGACATGAAGACACTTCAAAGAACCAAGCCAGAGGGACCAGAGCATGCTTGGGCTCTATTTAGTTAAAAAATTGTGCATATTGATTTTAGTTTATTTGTTCATTACCATTTATTCACTTGGTTGGTAAGAACTCTTACTGTCGTAGATGGGGCTGGGCTCAACCTCTGGGATAAAAGTATGTGTGGTGAGCTGAGAGTGAAGAGACCTCACCTGAGGCCTGGAGTGACTGTCTCCTCTTGTACTCTGGGTGCAGAGTCAAAAATAAAGCTGCTTTATAGGCATAAACTTTTGTCTAGTCTTCTTCTGAAAACCCCCATGCTACACTATTTTTGTTGTGGCATCAAATGACTGCTTTCTCCCTCAGTGAAGAACAGCGAGCTAAATATCTTATAAATCAAGAAAAAAAATTAACTATATCCTTCAGCTTTCCAACTTTACCTACAGCATGACATTTAGCCTTTTATGTGGTATTATACAGGTGTGTATGACTTTCTATCATTTTTACATTTTTTTGTTCATAGCACCCACATTTTAAAAACTGAACTGACAGGACTGTTGGACCTCAAAGTCAAAATACGTAGAGATTAAACACATTGTGTTGTATTTAAGCATTTTTATGTAAAATGAACAAAGATGGATAAAAAGCACACTTCAAAGAATTAAAATGGTTGAAGTTGAGCCAAACAGAATTTCATTCAAGTAAAACTGGAATAAATTAAACTTGTTGAATTAAACAGTTGAATTTTATGTTGAGGTACTGACTTTCATTTTGCATGCCGATTCTATTGTGTTTGACTTGATGGAAATGTGTACTATAATTGAATTAAGTTAATCCAAGTTCATCATCATCATTATCGTCGTTGACCGCTTAATCCAGATACGGTCGTGGTAGCAGTTGGGAGAGCAGAGAATCCCAGATGACCATGTCCTCTGCAACTTCCTCCAGCTCATTCCCAGGGACCCCAAGCCGCTCCCAGGCCAACTTGGAGATGTAATCCCTTCAGCTGGTCCTACGTCGACCCACCGGGAGGCGTCCAGGGGGCATCCGAATCAGATGCCCAAACCACCTCAGCTGGCACCTCTCAATGCGGAGGAGTAGCGGCTCTACTCCGAGCTCCTCACTCTATCGCAGAGCGTGTAGCCCACCACCCTGTGAATAAAGCTCATTTCCGCCGCTTGTATTCGCGATCTCGTTCTTTCAGTCATTACCCACAGCTCCTGACCATAGGTGAGGGTTGGGATGTAGATCGACTGGTAAACAGAGAGCTTCGCCTTTTGGCTCAACTCCCTCTTCACCACTACAGTCCAGTACAGTGACCGCATTACTGCTGCCACCTGTCCCAGCCTGCGGCCGATCTCACGATCACTCTTCCTGTCACTCGTGAACAAGAGCCCAAGGTACTTAAACTCCTCCACCTGGGGCAGGTCCTTTCCCCTTACCTGGAGTGGGCATGCCATCCTTTTCTGGGCCAAGACCATGGACTCAGACTTGGAGGTGCTGATCCGCATACCAACTGCTTCACACTCAGCTGCCAACCGCTCCAGCGAGCGCTGGAGGCATTCATGTGATTCATTCAAAAGACTGCAAAGAGCAGAGACGCCACCCTCCAGCCTCCACACATAATGCCCTCCTTGGTGTTCGTTATGGACAATCCATGCCTGGCACAGAAGTCCAATAACAACTCACCATTCGGGTTTAGATCGGGCAGGCCGTTCTTCCCAATCACGCCTCTCCAGGTCTCCTGGTCATTGCCAACATGAGCATTGAAGTCCCCCAGTAAGACTATGGAGTCTGTAGGTGGGACCCTTTCCAGAACCCTGCCCACTTACTCCAAGAAGCCCAAATACTCTGACCTGTTGTTTGGTGCATGAGCACACAACAGTCAGTTTTCCTCTCTGCAATTTTAATTCGCATTGAGGCGACTTTCTCGCCCACCGGGACAAACTCCACCTGCACGGCCGCCAGCTGGGGAATCGCGAGATTCAAAAGTTACTTCTATCTTCTGTATACGTCATCAGAAGGGAGGTTTCCTGGTTTGAGGTGCGCTGCCATGTTTACCACAGATAAATATTTTTGACAGTTATTTATTTATTTATTTGGCTGGAGTGTCCCTTTAAGAAAGCGGCCGACGTCACCAGCCTGCGACCTACACCCGGTATTAAGTTCTTCTGCAGGGAGAAGCACGCTGGACGTGAGAGAGAGAGAGAGAGAGAGAGAGAGAGAGAAAGAGAGTGATTGAGAGAGAGAGAGAGAGAGAAAGAGAAAGAGTGAGAGAGAGAGAGAAAGAGAGAGAGAAAGAGAGTGATTGAGAGAGAGAGAGAGAGAGAGAGAAAGAGTGAGAGAGAGAGAGAAAGAGAGTGAGAGAAAGAGAGAGAGTGAGAGAGAGAGAGAGAGAGAGAGAGAGAGGGGGGGGGTGTATAGCTGTGTTTCAGTGCTACATTAAGAGCGGGCAGTGCAGTGAAGGTGATATGCGGCGCCTACTTTGTTCTCCGTGGCTCATTTCTGGCGTGTCCTTGGCTGTCGGTGTTGGTGTTGGAGCTGCACTGACCCACTCCTCCTCCTCCTCCTCCTCCTCCTCTGGTCTCCTTCATCGTCTGCCCATCATTCCTATCCCTACGGTCAGTGCAAAGTCAGAACTGACCCCCTATCACCAGGGCCAGCTGACCCCCAGTAAGTCTGCGGCGGTGATGAAATACGGCTTTCCCTCTCTCTCCAACATAAAATCGCGAGAGTCCTACGTCACGTCCTATGACCCCAGGTGCCGGACGGCTGCCTGGGTCATCGAGCAGCTGACCCCGGAGACTCTGTCCGGGCCGTCTGACCGAAAGCTGTGCGATTTTAAGGAGGATGATTCGGTGCATGTTTACCACAGATCCTCGAACGGGGATTACAGGGGCAGCGGCTTCGACAGAGGACACCTGGCCGCCGCGGCCAACCACAAATGGAACCAGAAAGCCATGGAGGACACTTTCTACCTCAGCAACGTGGCCCCACAGGTAGAACAGCAGCAAGTGACCAGAGCTGGCTTTCCTCAAAGCGTCGTAGCTCTCCCTCTCCCAGTTAACCCCTCAAAATCCCAGAATTCCTACCTACTGGCTGAGTTTTGCTTGGGTGTACTAATACCTAAATATCTGGTACCACCATTTGGTCCTTTGTAGATGATTAATAAACTCTTGACGGATTGTCAGTAACACATCAACAGCGTATCAGTGAAGTATCAGCAGTGAAGCATCTGAACACTGAAGTGAATATCTTGTAATGTTCTGTTGATACATTACTAACATTAAGTAGATGTAGTGTTAATGTGTTACTTCTGCTATACAAAACCGCACCTTACCTACCTCACCCAACACCTAACCCTCTCCCTTGCCCTAATCCTAACCCTGATCTGAATCTCAACCCAAAACCCAACCCTAACCTTCATGTTTTTGACGTGTTGCTGAGAGTCTGTTGAGTGTTCATATCATCTAAAACCACCACTCCAAATAAAGTGTCACCGAAGTGTGTAATAAAACTTTGGCCAGTGGGCCCTGGGCATTAAAGGGGCCGAGATGATCTTAACACTAAGATGCTGCTGGGAAACTTGTTACAGACCATTGGTTTCCAACTCCAGCCCTGTTAGTCCATTTACATAAAACATTTAATAACATTTTAAATAGTTGTGCCTTGAATGAACGTCTAAAAGTCAAATTTGAAAAAGATTTTTAATTCATTTTTTCAATTCAGAATCAAGCTCACTTTCATGTGATCAAAAGATTAGATTTTAAAATGAAATTTGACAAAAATACTTTGTAACCATTTGGTTTGATTGATATGAAAATTTGTAAATATAATGGTGTTGTAAAATATGTTGATCTTTTTTTTCCCTCCACAACAGAATCCTCACTTAAACCAGAATGCATGGAACAATTTGGAGAAGTACTGTCGCTCTCTTACTAAGCAGTACCACAATGTGTTTGTGTGCTCAGGACCCCTCTACCTGCCCAGGTGAGTGAACGTGTGGAACAGCCGTTGGTTTTCAAAGACTTGATTCTGATTAGTACCACCATGGTCAGTTAATCCCTAAGCCACCTGCAGAGAAATGCTGCTGAAAAGTGCCCTCAGTGGTTTTCTGCTTCAGCGCCTGCCCATTGACTTTTATAATGCATATGTTTTGAATCAATGCAATTTCAGTACTTCATAGGGAAATCACTGTCCATAGTAATCAACCACATGATAGACTAAGTTGAAGAATTCTTGAGTATTCCTTTAACCCAGACCTCACTTCCTCCAGACAGGAGCTGGATGGGAAGATGTACGTGAAGTATCAGGTGATTGGGAAGAACCATGTTGCAGTGCCGACTCACTTCTTTAAGGTGGTGATTCTGGAGAACCGGCGTGGGGAGGTGGAGCTGCGGTCCTACGTCATGCCCAACATGCCTGTAGATGAGAAGATTCCACTGGAGCGCTTCCTGGTGCCTATTGAGAGCATTGAGAGAGCGTCAGGGCTGCTGTTTGTCCCCAACATCCTGAAGAAGACCAACAATTTGCAGGCCATTACTGCCGGGGGACAATGAGCCCTCCACATACACTGTCTTAAAGCAAAAAGGGAGTGAAATATTAGGTACAATTACAACTGGGAATTATGTCTTTACACTGTTTCGAGTACTCAGTTTACTGAAAATTCTGCTGCTTTGAAATTTGCTAGTCACTGATAATCAGCTACTGATAACTGGGCCTAAGGGAAGATCAATGTGATTTTTACTCTTTTTTCTAATGGGATGTAAATCCTGTTCTGGCACTGTTGGTCAGGATAAATATAAAAGATGTACTTCTATGTGCTGAAATGGGAAGATATTTCAGTGTAATTATTATATTTATTAGAGTACCGTGAATTTTATTGTGCTGTTCTAATAAAGAAATTTAATGAAAAAAGTTTCTTTTATAGATATGTTAATTATAGGCTTAATTGAAACTACTGGAGAATGAAGACTCTTGTTTATTTCTATAATCTGACCGTGGATGTAAGAAACCAATCTTGAAACTCTTATAAAAGACTAATGAAGAGTACAGCATCTGTCTAGTGTGATGTTCCCTCCATGATTAATTTTACTGCAATTTAATCCGAAGAGCCATAATTTTGCATAATCAGATAATAAGAGTCAGTTGCTACAGACCTCCAAACTTCATGTGGCCTTCAGATTAGCTCAAGAACAGCGTAGAGAGCTTCATGGAATGGGCTCCCATGGCTGAGCAGCTGCATCCAAGCCTTACATCACCAAGTGCAATGCAAAGCATCAAATGGAGTGGTGTAAAGTGCCACCACTGGACTCTAGAGCAGTGGAGACGTGTTCTCTGGAGTGATGAATCATGCTTCTCCATCTGAAAATCCGATGGATGAGTCTGGGTTTGGCGGTTGCCAGGAGAACGGTACTTGTCTGACTGCATTGTGCCAAGTGTAAAGTTTGGTGGAGGGGGGATTATGGTGTGGGGTTGTTTTTCAGGAGTTGGGCACGGACCCTTAGTTCCAGTGAAAAGAACTCAATGTTTCAGCACCAAGAGATTTTGGACAATTTCATGCTCCCAACTTTGTGGGAACAGTTTGGGGACGGCGCCTTCCTGTTCCATCATGGCTGCGCAGCAGTGCACAAAGCAGGTCCATAAAGACATGGATGAGCGAGTTTGGTGTGGAAGAACTTGACTGAGTTCTGACCTCAACCCGATAGAACACCTTTGGGATGAATTAGAGTGGAGACTCTCGTCCAACATCAGTGTCTGACCTCACAAATGTGCTTCTGGAAGAATGGTCAAAAATTCCCATAAACACATTCCTAACCCTTATGGAAAGCCTTCCCAGAAGCTGTTATAGCTGCAAAGGGTGGGCCAACTTCATATTAAACCCTATGGATTACGAATGGGATGTCACTCAAGTTCATATGCGTGTGAAGGCAGACGAGCAAATACTTTTGGAAATACAGTGTGTGTGTGTGTGTGTGTGTGTGTGTGTGTGTGTGTGTGTGTGTGTGTGTGTGTGAGAGCGAGAGAGAGATACAGATAGCTAAGGACCAGCACTGAACAAGACAACACACTGATGAGTGAGTTCAGTCAGTAAAGCATGTGCAGTGCTGCAGGTGTTGGATAAGTGACTGAGGAGAATCTGTCCGTCCTCAGAGCTGGACAAATTCAAATTCAAATTTATTTGTAGCGCTTTTTACAACGGATGTTGTCACAAAGCAGCTTTACAGAATTTCAGAAAAGACAAAGTTTTAACAGGAGTGTAAAAATGTACAAAACCCCCCCGGTGGGCAAGCCAGGGGCAACAGTGGCAAGGAAAAACTCCCTCAGAGCTGAGGAAGAAACCTTGGGAGGAACCAGGCTCACCAGGGGGGGACCCATCCTCCTCTGGTCAGACTACCTACAAGTGATTATACTACTAATATTAATAGCAGTAATATTAGTATTAGGAATAACTAGGAGTCCATGAGAACATCAGTGTAGGGTGGGCAGCTAGTCTAAGGCAGGTGGTGGCAGCTGGGGCATGGGCAGCTGGTCTGAAGTGGGTAGCAGGAGGGCTCGGCAGTCGGTCGTCCTTCAGTGGACAGGCTGTGTGATGTGCTCTCCTCTTTACCATGTGTGTAATGTGTCCCTGAAATCCTGCAGGAGCAAAGGCCACAAGTTTTCAGATTTCCCACAAGTGTCAGATGAAAGATGTCAAAATTTCAATGGCCTGTCACCTGGAGCTGACGATGATCCAAGAGAGGAACTCGACAGCTATGAGAGGAGAGAGACTAGGGAAATCATATATTCTCTTTTAGCAGGATGTCTACTTTTTGGGACCTAAAAATGCATCTGGCATTTAAATGGCCTAAAATGTCTGGTATTAGGATTTACCTTCATGTTGACTGGGTTTTTTAAATGTACATTTTGCCCCGTTCTTTTTGGCTGATGGGTTTTTGCATAAAATCACCACTAGGTGGCACTCAATGACAATGACAATGGCACTCTCAGTCTGCACATATGAGTTAATAGTCCACCAAATAATTCATGTTTCTATTGAATCTTAGCGATGACTGAGCTGATCTCTGATCCCCAACATAAATATTCTACTGCTCAATACCTAAGCTTGCATTTTACACCTTCCACCATTATTATTATTATTTGTAATAACAATTACACTTTGTAGTTAAACTACTTTTACTTTTAAAAGTACATTTCACTAAAGTTACTACACTTTTTTCTGAAGCTGCTTATAAACTCTAGGTATCTGAAACAGTTTGCTTTGAGAACGGTCTATCTGAGAATTTTTATCTAGCTGATCTAAACCGACCTGTATAGTATATATTTAAAGTTGCTTCTCTGTATGATTGTGTATCTGGTATAAACATATAAAAGCTTAAATTAACTGAATAATTTAAATCAACACATAAAATGCTAGAAATCAAATAAAAATATTGACATCTGAATCGAAAATCACACTGAAATGAAAACATCTGTACCGTTGTGCCAATAATAAAATAAATATCAAGAGAACTGCCTTTTACTCTGGGTCACAGTGTCACCCACGGAGAGCCCTCAGGGTCGTCTAGGCCTTCAGAAAAGCGTCTAATTTCAGTTCATCTTAATAGAAACACCACACTTGTGTTTAAACTCTGCAAGTACTTCACTGTTTACTGCTCTTATTTCATTTTAGGTTTTCATTGGAATTCTTTACAAAAATTCTTGCAACACCCAACAGAAAACTGGACAGGACTGAAGAACCAAGACGCCAGACTGCTGAAACGGGAGAACCAACACGCCAGACTGCTGAAACGGGAGAACCAACACGCCAGACTGCTGAAACGGTAGAACCAACACGTCAGACTGCTGAAACGGGAGAACCAACACGCCAGACTGCTGAAACGGGAGAACCAACACGCCAGACTGCTGAAACGGGAGAACCAACACGTCAGACTGCTGAAACGGGAGAACCAACACGCCAGACTGCTGAAACGGTAGAACCAACACGTCAGACTGCTGAAACGGGAGAACCAACACGCCAGACTGCTGAAACGGGAGAACCAACACGCCAGACTGCTGAAACGGGAGAACCAACACGTCAGACTGCTGAAACGGGAGAACATCCGGGCTCTTTCCTGAAGGAATCACTAAAGTGGCACATATAAGGTAAAACATAAGTAAAAGTGCATCTTGGGAGTCGTTTCTTTATCTTTAGATGTCTGTTTAATCTCAAGCAGCACCCAAATGCTCATATACATCACCCTTAGCTTAGCGCCAACACAGCACCCACACAGGCCTGGACAGCTGGATCACCACAGCAGGGGGAAACCGCTGGGCGGGCGTTTCAGCTGTGCGGTGTGTGGAAGGTGGAGGCAGTGGTGCAGCACACAGAGGAACACGTCCTAAAACTTCTGTTAATCTAAAAATCTGCGGGAAACCGGCTGGTTTGGCGTTGGGCGAGCACCGCTAATGAAAGCAGAGGCGATCTGACTGAAAGGCCTCAGTGGCTGAAATATGACCGGGAAAGCTCCTGACACTGAACATGGCGTCTGTTTGCAGACAAACCCCGCCCTTCAGTAAAGACCAGCTTGCTCGCCGTGTAGTTGTGTGCGTTATTAAGCCAAACGCTACAAACTGAGGTTTTGTCAGATTTAATCAGTTGAACAGACTTTTCTCTGAGGACTGTGATAGAGGCTGCCTCTTCAGATGAGCTAACGGAGCTAAACAAGTACAAGATCAGTTTCTGGACCGACCTTGTCAGCTAGAGTTACACACATCAATAAAATAACCATATGAGGTAATACAGTTACCTACAAGTACGAGGGAACAGTTTACAGTCCTGTTAAAACATAAAATCAGTCTCGTTTAATTATTTGTCTGTTTTCTATAATGAAGCTACTACCCAAACAGAGATTTCACTGTGTGAATACTGGCATCTCAAACATCTCGAGATAACACAAACATGTTCAGCACGTTACAGGTTACACTCTTGGGGGTTTCTGTCTTGGCTCTGCCGTCTTCACTCAGGGTTTTTTTGTTTGTTGTGTTTTTTGACAGTCTTAAAGGAGTAATATGGTCTCCCCTAGATTTTTTTTCCAGAGCAGATGGACCAGTGCTAGACCCGGTACAGTGTTTCTCAAACTGGCCCCCAGAGCCCCCCAGATGGTCCACATATTTAGCTCTCAATGCATAGGTCTAGAGCACAACCAGGGGCTGTCTTGGGGGGCTCTGATAACCGGTTTCAGAACCACTAACTACTACTGAATATCTGTGTGTGGAGTATCACTCCTCATTCAATAAGCAGTAAATACATTTTGTCTGTATGTTTTTATAAGTTTACACAAATAAACCATTTTATTTCTCAATAGACTGTATTTCAATCTGACAAACAACAATGACAGAACCTTGAAATAGCTAAATAAAACTTTAATAATTCTAGTGGCAATTGTACATTAATTGCACAGAACATTCTCTTTAACACAAATGACTCTCCATATATTGGTATGTTTATGTTTTTCTTGACATATTTACATGAAGCAAACTTGCAAACATTACTTTTAAACATACAAAAGGAGGATTTGTGGGATGTTAGAAAACAATGTTGAGCTTTTTTGCATGCCGAAGGGGGAAAAAGAAGGAGAAGGTGATTGTTGCCTCACCCAGTGTGACAGAACACAGCGGAGCGTGCTCCTCACACGGTGGGAGAAGCGTATTACTGTAATCCTGGAGCTTTATGGCATGTATATGCAGAACTATTGCCTTCAACAGATACAGAGGACAGAGGAAGCTCATGTGCAATGCTTTATAGGTTTATATATAACACAGTTCATATTCTCTGTAAACAAAATATTCAGAATTAGAGGCTGAACGGATGCTTAATGGAAGGAGCACATTAAGACCACTTTAATCAGAACTCTAGTCCTGCAGTACTGAGAATCCTTTCTGCACCTTTTCAACATCCAGCATTCAGCTCAATCGACACTCTCACACTCAGGATAGGTGGACAAATTATACACTGGAATAAATAAATGATCTGGTCATAATTTAAAACATAAATTAAAAATAAAGTCACAATTACAAGTTGGGAGCAAAAAACAGATTCAAACAAATTCAAAGAACTGTAAGATATGGAGTTACGCTAACCTGGCCCGTGTGAAGCTTTCACCCAAACCAAACACACAAGATTTTTTCTCTCTTTCTCTCAATCACCCCACCCACCCACCCACCGCTGAATGTTTGAAATAGCATGACTGACCTGGCAGTCTTCAACCATCTTCTATAAAACCTGACGCAAATCCCAGTTCACCTCAGCTTATAAGTCAACACGGCGGAAGGCGATTTAGTAATGCTCGCAAAAAAAAAAGTAGTGTGTATCTCCGGAGATGAGGAGCCTCCTCAGCAGGCTAGACGGAATTGTGGAACTGACCTGTCCAAGCTCCGCCCTGAAATCTGCTGTATCATAGCAATCGTTGGTATATTGTACAAGCTTAATAGAATGTTGGAAAAATCATGTTCAACCTAATGAGAAACCTAATTATTCATATCAGACCACTACAAAGTACCTAAAGTCACAGCGTATTTAAGGGTTATTTACTTTGTATGTGTGTGAAAGATCATTCTGAGATGATTTATCAGATGTCGGTTTTTGTTATGCATGTTTATAGCCTTCTTGCTTTCTCTCTCTGCATATTATATATATATATATATATATATATATATATATATATATATATATACATACATACATATACATACACCATATTTCCAAAACAAATGAGATAAAAGCAGAAATGCCACTTAAACACATTGTAATGTATTTTATTTATTTCTATAAACAATTTAGTTGTTTAAAAATTCTAGTTTCCCTTGTACACAGTTATTTCACTGTCTTTACCTCCACCTTTATTAAACTTTCCTAATCAATATGAAATGTTAACTGTCTTTTATGTTTGCATTCAAAATATTAGGGATGCAAAATCACAATCTTTCAAGATTGGAATCAGCAGAAATGGCTGAGTGTAATCAAGATTATGTTGGCATGGTGGCAAAGGTATCCTCACTAAACAAACATTGTAAAGCCCCAAAGTGAATGATTTAGGTATTCAGACGTGTGATGCAGTTTCTCATTAGGTTGAATAAGATTCTGCCACTGTTCTGTAAAGCATGTTCAACCAAGCAGCAGTGAAAGAACGCAATTGTGAGCAGAGAATAGATTAATTAGAGTCATGCGGTGTTAACTGCTGTGGCTGCCCTGAGAACAGGTGCTGTGGAGGAAGAGTGAAGAATGCGACCTGTACCTGTACCTTCAGCATCTTCGCTTTCATATATCGCTATTCTATATATTATTCTATAGCACTGACCAACGCTGTACATGTTTAATATGTCTCTGTGAGCAGATAGCCTTTATTATGAGTCCATATATGCGAGTTTTGGTTAAGGAGTGCATTCTACTGCTAGAAAGTGCATAGAGCCAGACAGAGAGGGCCAGACGCCAATGAGTTTGGGGTATTTTTTTTTCTGGAGGAGACCTCCGCCCTACACGAGAACGACAAGCAGCATCAGTAAGCATTTATCTACCCACGCCACAGCACAGCTGGAGAGCTGGATCATGAAGGAGGAAAACCTGCGGAGGTTCAGGGTGTGCAGCGAGCGCTGTCGTGCCTAGAAGCAGCACCTGAATTTATACCTCAACAGTTTAGACTTCTAATACAGCACTGCGGAACTGAACACGGCAAATAGGAATATACACTGTACAAAAAGCCTTTCATTTACCTCTCTTCTCTCAAGAGACAGTTTAAAAAACAAAGAGGACAACGTGAATGTTTTATGTACATCAACGAGGCAGACCACCTCTAATTAGACCTATATGTCATACACATACAAAAAGTATGCAACAAATGGAAATATGGATTTGAAAGGTCTCTCATTACCACGAGCAGTTTTGTAACAAAGAGAACTTTTTGTGCTACTGCTAGCCCTGGTACGACTCGAGACATGCCAAAAAAAAGAGATTTTAGGCAAGAAAAAAAAAATGTATACAGGAAAATGTACAAATGTATCAAAAAGGAACAGCTTGCCATTAGTGATTCTTGCCTACCAGACAATATGCAAATCATAAAACACTTAAAAAAAAGTGCTCTGACAAATAATGATATACATTTGTATTTTCAACATGCTGCTAACTAGTAAACTTGAGAAATGAAAAGCAAATATGCACATTTTTATGAACACGTTAAGTTCAGTCGAACTGCAGAGTGTCCTTAGTGAGGAGGGCTACGAACGCGCGTGATGGGATCCATCTGATTTGACATCTTTGCTTGGCTTGTTCATCTAAAAAGACACAACTCAACAAACCATACAAGTGACATCATGTCTACTTAAAAACAGAGTTCACACGGTAACTAAAGACTTCGTTTCTCAGGTTATTTGTATTTCACTCCATTCTGTTTACTAAGACCAAGATCAAATTCATCTGTCAAAGCGATTATGAAATCTATAGCCATTTACATTTCACACTTAATAAGAATCACTTCTAATAGCTTCAAGAACAAGTGTTATTTTTTTTAAATCGAGTTAAAGTTGTTAAAAGTCCAGAGAGAGTGATTGTTTTTCCACTGGTGGTTTTACCCATAGCCCTTGTCCCTCGCAGGGTATTGTGGCCTTGCTAGCAGTTGCTGCTGTTGCGGAACTCGCCGTTCTCTGTGATCTGCAGCTTGCTGGGGTTGGTGGGCGAGATGCCGTTACGTGTCTGCATGCTGTAGCGCTCCTTCAGCTGAGACAGCGCACTCATCAACCGAGCGTTCGCCGCATCCAGAGATGCTATGCGCTTCTCCTAGAGACAGATAGAGAAAGAATATAAGGGACAAACAAATGGCCAAAACTGTTACATCCTCCCCTGGCCAGGTCAGTGACCTATCTGTGCTCCACCCACGTGTTCTTTCATTGCTACTGTTGTAAGGTTGAGATTTGCAGAAAGATGGATCTACAACCGCATTTCCAAATATAAAAACTAAATGCTATGATATGCAAATCATTTAAATCCTATATTTGGAAATAGTACAAAGACAACAAATCGACAAAAAGAAATTATATTGTTTTTGAAAAATATATGCCCATTTTGAATTTGATGCCAACAACACATTAAAAAAAATTGGGACTGTGTAAACAAAATGCTGGTAAAATTGTGTAATCGTTTAAAAAAAAAAAAAAACACCTTTGCTGGTTGACTGGCAACAGGTCAATACCATGACTGGGTATTAAAAAAAAAGCATCCAAGAGAGGCTCAGTCTTTCAGAAGTAAAGATGAGGAGAGGTTCACCACTCTGTCAAAGACTGCAAGATCAAATAGCGCAACAACTTAAGAATAAAGTCTCTCAACATAAAATAGCAAAGAACTTTTATCATAATATCATTAAAAGATTCAGAGAATCTGGAGAAATCTCTGTATGCAAGGGACAAGGCCAAAAACCAGTATTTGCTGGCCGTGATCATTAGACCTTCAGGCAGCACTGCATTAAAAACAGACATGATTCTGTAGTGAAAATCACTGCAGGGCCTCAGAAACACTTCTGAAAAAAATGCAAGGTAAAACACTAAACCACAAAGAAGAAAGCATATACATACTGGATCCATGAACGCTTCTCTGGGCCTGAGCTCATTTAAAATGGACTGAGGGAAGTGGAAAAGTGTCCTGTGTCCAACAAATGAAAAATTTTAATTGTTTTTGGAAATCATGGACACTGTTTCCTCCGGACAAAAGAGCACTCAGCCTGTTATCAGTGCACAGTTCAAAAGCCAGTAATCATGATGATATAGGGGGGCATTAGTGCACATGGCATGGGTGATGTGCACATCTGTGAAGTGATATATACATGTTTTGGCAACATATGCTGCCATCCAGACAATGTCTTTTTCAGGGAAGGCCTTGATTATTTCAGTAAGACAATGTCAAACCACATATTACAACAGCACTGCTCCATACTAAAAGTCCAGGTGTTAAACTGGTCTGCCTACAGTCCAGATTTTGCACATTGTGAAAATAAAACTGAACTGCAACTGGACTGCTCAGTTCCCAAATGCTTACAAAGTGTTATTAAAAGAAGAGGTGGTGAAACACAGTGTTAAACATGCCCGTCCCAACATTTTTGGAACGTGTTGTTAGGCATATATTTTAAAAATAAATAAATAAATAAAAATTCTCCATTTCAACATTTGATGTGTTGTCTTTGTAGTATTTTCCCTTAAAAATATGGTTTACTTGATTTGCACTTCATTGCATCCTATTTTTATTTACACTGCACAGCGTCCTAACTTTTTTGAAAATGGCTTTGTATTTTTGTGAAAATACCAAATTTTTGAGTTTTATTCATTTCAAATTTTGTTTAATTTGTTCAAATTTGATTTCATTGAGCTAATGACAGCAACCATGATAGCGAAGAAACTTATAGAAATTATATATAATTTCTTATATAAGAAACTTAGAAAATCAATTAAAAAAATTATAAGAACTTTAGCACACAAGCATGTGTGATATTTTGATAAATAAGTTCTAAGGAGACCTGCATGGTTAGAGACATGAAAAACGTGTTCATCCTTATAATAGTATATTTTTCACTTTTGATACTCAAGTTCATTCACAAGCGAGTATTTCTGTACTTTTCCTGAAATAACATAGATAAAATACAGAGTATGTTTACTCAAGTACAGAAGTATTGTGCTTTGTCCACCTCTGTTAAAGTGGATCAGATGTTGTTTTAACTTCCAATATATATTATTCATCATGTTTCCTAAAATGCATTGTTTATCTACTACATGTGCATTTGACAAGTCTAGGTAACAAAAGAGAGTGGCATTGCTCAGTGAGATATTACCTGCAATAAATAAGCAATAACCATAACTCAACAGGCAAATTACCCAAAGCGCAGAATACCAAATGACCACATGAAGACTCCCCTCAGCAATATAATCACATTGAAATCTGCAAACACAGCTTTATCTTTCCCTAAGCAAATAATGAACGAATGAAATAAATATGCACAACAGAAATGTAATTGAGGGAATATATTCTATATTCTAACTCTATTAAGAGGTAGAAATACAAGGAAACATTGCACCATTAAACTCTTTATGCGTGAACATTGCTGTATCGTCTTTTCCTAAGTCATAAAGGGACACGCTTCTCCTCAAGGAGATTTCATTCTGAACACCGGGGGGTGTTGTTGTCTTATGAAAGTGATTTCTCACTGGCAATAAAAGCCTCTGTGTCCAGGCACAAACTAAATCAAGGATGGACAAGCTCGGGTGAGTGGGGCCGGTGATGATTTGTGTCTCGTGTTCACCTGGGCTTCGATGATTTTCTGTTTAGAGTCGACGATGGCCTGCATATCTGCATGGTCTTTCTTAAGCTCCTCCTCAACAGACATTAACCTGCAAAACAAAAGACAAATCCAGAAGAGAAAATCTAAATCAAGATTATACAAAATATTCTTCATTGATCGTTTGAGAACCAAATTGAAGCTTTTATTTAAATCATTCAGCTTCTGGACAGAGGTTTTGTGGACATTTCCTCAGAAATAAGAGTGTTAAGAAATTTACTCGCAGGATTTTTCTCTTTGCTGGCCCTGTAAAGCTGATGGAGCAGATGTGAGCCGCTTTACTGATCCTTAGCTCAACAATACACTGAGTTACCAGTTTATTAGGTTGACCTAACTTGTATCTACAGTGCCCTCCATAATTATTGGCACCCCTGGTTAAGATGTGTTCTTTAGCTTCTAATAAATTGAGGGTTTTTTTAAATAATATAGGACCACGATGGAAAAAAGAGCAAAATCCAACCTTTATCTCAAGTGCATTTATTCAGTAGGAAAAAAATCCCACATTAAGAAATAATTGTTTAACATCAAATAATGTGTGCCACAATTATTAGCACCCCTGATGTTAATACTTTGTACAACCCCCCTTTGCCAACAAAACAGCACCTAATCTTCTCCTATAATGTTTCACAAGATGGGAGAACACAGAAAGAGGTATCTTCGACCATTCCTCTTTGCACAATCTCTCTAAATCATCCAGCGACCTGGGTCCTCTCCTCTGCACTCTCCTCTTCAGCTCACCCCACAGGTTTTCAATGGGGTTAAGGTCTGGGGACTGAGATGGCCATGGGAGGAGCTTAGATTCTGTGTGTGGTCAACCATTTCTGTGTAGATCTTGCCATATGTTTAGGGTCATTATCTTGCTGAAAGACCCAGTGACGACCCATCTTCAGCTTTCGGGCAGAAGCCACCAGATTTTGTTTTAAAATGTCCTGGTATTTCAAAGCATTCATGATGCCATGCACCCTAACAAGGTTCCCAGGCCCACAGCATCACTGATCCTCCCCCGTATTTCACAGTGGGCATGAGGTGCTTTTCTGCATACTCAGCTCTTGTGTTACGCCAGACCCACTTACAGCATTTGTTGCCAAAAAGCTCTATCTTTGTTTCATCTGACCAAAGCACACGGTCCCAGTTGAAGTCCCAGTACTGCTTAGCAAACTCCAAACGTTTACGTTTATGATTGTGAGTGAGAAAAGGTTTTTTCCGTGCATGCCTCCCAAACAGCTTGTTGGCGTGTAGATAGCGTCTGATGGTTGTTTTGGAGACTTCGTGACCCCAAGATGCTACCATTTGTTGCAGTTCCGTAACAGTGAGCTTTGGAGAACTTTTTATTTCTCTTATCATCCTCCTCACTGTGCGTGGTGGCAAAATAAACTTGCGTCCTCGTCCAGACTTGTTTACCACTGTTCCAGTTGTTTTAAACTTCTTAATAATTCCTCTGACAGTAGATACGGACAGGTGTAGGTGAGTGGCTATTTTCTTGTAGCCATTGCCTGACCTGTGAAGGTCAACACACATCTGCCTTACTTGAATGCTATGTTCCTTTGTCTTTCCCATGTTGAAGAGAAATGGCCTCTGTGTCACGTCATAATTATACCCCAGGGAAACAGGAAGTTGTGAATTGCTAATTAAATGTTCCTACATACTTTGATTAACTTCGTAAACTACTGTAGAAGTGACAGAAATTCTTTAATTACATTTATTTCCTAAGAATTGTTAGGGGTGCCAATAATTGTGGAACAGGTGATTTTATGAGGAAAAATTATTTCTTAGTCATGGATTTTATTTTCCCCCTAAAACTCTACTTGAGTTAAAGGTTACATTTTTCTACAATTTTCAGTGTGACAGTATGTTTCCACAATAAAAACTGAATTTATTTTAAGGCTTTTGACACATCTTAACCAGGGGTGCCAATAATTATGGAGGGCACTGTATATTGTTAAGTCATTTTAACACCATTCAAATTACTGGACATTGCTGGATTTTTATAGTGTACACTCACTAGTGCACTGCAAAAAAGTCTTTGTAAGTGAAATCATCTTAAATCTAGTCAATAAATTAATATTTCTCATTATGAGGCTGTTGTAATAGTGTTACAAGATTAAACATTTTTTTATCTGTTTATTGTTTTTTATCTGGTGAAGTCATCATTCTATTGGCAGATAATTTGCTAATTTAAAAAGACGGAATAAGCACAATACAAGACATTTTCATGGGATAATATTACTTAAATCCAGTACAAGCGGTGAAAAATAGGTTGAATCATCTTAATATACTCTTATAACGATTAGCCTAGCCCTAGTCACCTTTTAGCCCTTCATCAGTGGTCAGTTGCTACCCACAGGATGTTGATGGCTGATGGCAACTTTGCTTCTACTTTCTACTCAACATTTTGTAAGGATATATATGGATAAATTGAGATGTTGTTGTGCTCCTTCGACAACAATCACCTGGTGATGATGCTCTTCATCTGCAGCTCTTTGTCCTCCTGCTGCCTGCGCAGACGGTCCTCTGCGTCCTCCAGCCGAGCCTGGTACTCCAGTAGCATCTTCTGGGTCTGCTCATCCTGACCCTGCAGACGTACCTCATACTCCTCCAGCTTCTTTGCAGACAGACGCAGGCGCTCCTGCAGCATAGCGATCTCCTGCTGATACTGCAGGCGGAAGGATGAAGACAGAAAGAGGAGGAAACAGATAGACAGAGTGAGTATTTAAGAGATCTTAAGTTAAAAGTTAAGTTAAAAGCCTATGTCTGTGTATGAAGGAGTATGAAGAAACCTTTCTAAAATGATGCGTACACGTTTCTGATGTTGTTCTGACATCTGGGGATTCACTTACATGTTATCCATGAAAGGCTAAAAAATGCCAGTAATTAACCCAACAATAGCCATTTGTCCTCTGCTCCCGCCAGAAACTGCATGCTCACTTCTTAGATTAGATTATTCTGATTAGATTATCCTCCAATTCCACTGCCAAAGCAGGCTTTCCGTACAACTATGCATGGCTGCTACTCAATCTTTTACTGACCAGTGCCCACAGCAGTGACCACGTGTGTTGACTGTTTGGGACATGGTCATATTTATATATCTGAGAATTTCAAATTTATTTTCAAACATTGCTCAGTGAACTACTCAGTGAACTGTCATTATAGTTATGCTTTGCACTAGTGGCAGCAATATGTGTTCAGCTTTCTGCTGGATTATTAGATTATTACAAGATCAGATTATTATAAGTCACATTTCCAAATGATTCAACGTCACCTAGTCAGTCTACTAGTTGTCAGTAATTCTCATTCTCCTACAAATTATGCACAAACACGTCCAGAGGATAAAGAAGAGTATACACTTTCTCACAACAAGGTTCACTGTCATAAATATCTTCAAAGAGATTATTGCTCAGTATCATTTTTATTCATATGTACCCTTCTCACATGTGGACAAGTGTTGCTTTTACTTTATTTAATCCTTGAGTGTCGAGAATCAAAATAATTTAAACTCCAACTAATAATTATGACATGGAAGTATGTTTATATGCAACATTCACTTTACGATAATTCAGATACCACTGTTGTATAAGACCAAGGTTAAAGACAAGGTCAAAACACCCTGAGAGCATCATCCTGGATACCATATCTGACCGTTCTTAGAGTTATCTTCAACCAAGATTACTCACTCTAATGAAGTGAGACTAAACAGTCCCACTGGGAAAAGCTACCTCTGAAAAATTTATCTCGGACACGACTGACCTTGAAGAAGCACACTGGCCTTGGAGAAAGCTACTCTGTACAGCTGATAAACTTATTCAGTACACATGGAAACAGGTGCTGCAGCATTGTGTATTAACAGTGGAGGGACATAAGACAGAAAATAAAGATATGAGATGCTTATAGGGTTAAATTTCACAGTTTAGGTCATAATATAAATATAATAAATTTATTAAAATAAAATATTTTGTTGCGCTGCTAGCGAGCAAAAAGATTTGAGAACGTCTACTGTGATAATAAAAATAGTGACAACAAAAAACGACACAATAAGAAATAGAATTGAAACTAAAAAAAAACATTTTCACAAATAATGACCTGCTCTCTTACAAAGACAAAAATCCAGTTCACATCTAGTTTTGTAAATCACATCATCAAAATGTATTCCACCAACATTATACGAGGAAAAAATATTCAAAAACTAAGGGACATTTGTTCAAAAATCTCCAAAAAGGTGGAAACTGCATTTTATGGCTACTGTGAAAATGGGTTAACCACCTTTGGGGAGCTTTTAGTAGGTGCTTTCAACAATAGTTGGAGAAAAAAAACTGCCAAATCATTATTTGACAAATTTGCTCTCTATACCATGCAAGACCCTTTGATGAACATGAAGCTGAGTGGCATCAAATACAGCCAAACTTTTAGTGAGCAGCTGTTTTATGTTAACTTTTGCAGGTGTTCTTTGTACTTAACTGAAACATAACCACAGAAATCAAACACTACGTGGAAAGTTTCCAAGGAAGGCGAGGCGCCTGCATTGGGCAGTGTATGAATAATAGCTGTTCCCTGTAGAGAACAGTGGAGGTAATATGGTGCTATCAAAGCCCACAGGTGCCTCCCATGGAGCATTCTGAGCCTACGGATGTGCCCGTTCAGAGCGCCATGTTGGATTCATCATTCATTAAAGAACAGAATAGCACAGCGATCTCTAACAAGGTCTTTCTCTCTCTCTCATTTTCTTTTCTTGCTCTCTATGTCTATCTTGCTATGTGTCTTTTTCAAGCCAGCTATTCAAGATTGGGGAGTCAGATTTCCACTCTCCAGCCCTTCTGTATTTCATGTGTACCTCCAGAGTGATGTATATAACTCTCAACTAGCCAGTTTAATAGGTACACCTACCTTGTATCTCAATCTAATCTGGTGTATAGCCAGGGATCACAGCTAATCTTATTAGAGGTACAATTTGTGTTGATCTTCTAACCCTCTATAGTCAGTTTCTAACCACAGAGCCACTCTTGGCTGGATTTGTGGGTGGAGGACATCTCTAAACCTACTACTGATGCTGAAATGCATAACAGCCCAAATAATAGTATGACCACAGAAATAATAAAGGTCTGCTCAAGCATGAAATAAAAGCCCAACCCTGAGCTGTATCACCAAATCTGAGACAAATCTGCTACAGCTAAATTTGGAACCCAGACATGACCTGAACCTGCTCATATGAGCTGTCAGAAATATATTATCACAGGCATGATTTTATAGTGCTTTGCCTTGTTACTAAGCACTTAAGATGACTGAGAGAAAATGAGCAAAAATACTGTACTGACTTTTTTCTGTAGCTGACACGTGATGTGACGGTGTAAGGAATTGATTCGTTTCTGGCTAGTAGGTGCTGTGCAATGGCAGCATCCGTGGTAAATGTGTCACTAAAGAGACGACGTGCCTGTCCTCTTGCTATCAGAGCTCAAAATACTATTGGACAGCTAGTAAAACCAGTTTTGCTGTATACATACTAGACTAGGCGTGTCAAACTCAACCACCAGAAGGGCCATACTAAAAGTCTCAGCAAATCTGTGGGCCAGCCGTTATTTCATTTTTACTTTTTTATTACGTTTTTATTTTTAACATTTGGCCATTACCCAAAGCGGCCACTGTTTATTCAAAATATGCCACTGCACCAGCAAAAACAGGCACTGAAGACTTATTAAAAAATAATTCCATATAAAATAAATCGTTTTCTATAGTTTTTTTAAAAACTGCCTATTTGCTTCAACTACACACAAGGCATCTTTTTTGTGTTTGTAACCGCTGGCCCGTAGATTGTTGTTGGGGGTCATAACGTACACTATGTGATAGTGAATAATAGAATAGAATAGAATAGAATAGAATAGAATAGAATAGAAAACTGAAAACAACTTTGTGGGCCAAATAGGACAATGTTATGGGCCTGACTTGGACCGCTGGCATTCCGTTTGACACATAGGTACTAGAGTATTTTAAAATGCTAATTCCTTTGAATAAAAACAAATCTATTGCACTCTTTAGAAAACTGACCCGAGACTGACTTGAGCCTGATGCTGTATGTGAAAAATCAGCCTGACCCCAGCTTGAAACCCAATAGTCATCAGGCCCCATCAGGCTCAGGTAGCAGACCTCTAACTGTTCCTGTCCTTTGAAGAGTGGGGCTGATAAACTGTGCAACAAAAGGTTACAGAGAGTAACTGTAATCTTACTAAGTGCACTTATATTGTGCCTGATTAAATGGCCAATGAGCTACAAGGTAGGCAGGCAGGTGTTTCTAATAAACTGAACAATCCCCACATGCCTTTCAGTAAGATGGACATGGAAAAGCAAATGAATAAACTTTGGTTTTTCTGAAGCAGAGGCTTTGGAAGGCTTTGTTTTTGACAATAAAATGAACACATTTAATACGTACTGATGCAAATCACGTTTGGCTTGCATGCCGGTTGCCCGAAGATAAGCCATAGTTAAATTAACAAAACAGAAGAATGAGGTTCCCCCTCTTACTCTGTGTGTCCTCTGCTCAGGCACTTTGTGCATAAACTGAAACCAACTGAATACCAAGTAAGAGAGAACTACATATTTCATGCTGCACCAGTGCTTGATCCCCTAAGGCCATCATGGTGTTTTACTTACATAAATACTGTGAGTTTTACCTTTTCAGTCTGTGTGAGCTCGTCCTTGTTTGGGAGGTCCTCCCTGTGTCTGGAATCTGGGTCAATTCCCTCCTGCTCCAGATACTGCACATTCATATTTAGCAACCAGGCAGCAGTACGGTCCAGAGCACCAGGATTCACTGGAGACGGGGCCTGGTTAAAACCCAGATAGAACAAACCCAGCACACACACTTGCATGAATATGCACATCTACACAATATTAGCTAGTTAAGTAAGCAGTAAACAGAGGGACATTTGAAGGCCAAGAGTGAAAATAACAAGAAAATAACAAGTGCAGTCAGAACATGTTTTTTCCTTTTCATGATGCAATTGGCATTTTATATAATATTATATTATACATATTATTTATTATTCTCCCACATGAATATGCTGTGTGCTTTTACTTTGCTTTCTCAGGACATAGCAAGGCAAACTCTGCGAGGTAAACTGGAAATCTTTTAAAAGCCATCATCCTAACTGCACCGTATCTGGACTGGTTGTTTGATTAACATTTTGTTTGTTTGTTTACTTGAATGACTTGGCTTGACTTTTGGGCATGTACGTGCCGGCACACGCTTGCATTTAGAAGACAGAAAGGCATTAGATGTTGTCTTAAAACTTTTCAAGGTGACAACAGCGCTTCGGGCCGGCTGGGAAATGCTTGATCAATTTTTAATGAAGATTCATTTCGCCAGACTTGAGACGAACAGTTTGGACAATCTGTGCAGTCATTTAATCACTACCCAAGTGTCTCTGCTCCAACTATTAATTCGGCCTGTCTGCTCCATTCCCCCTCGTCCAACTGTGAGACGAATGCTCCACTGAATTCAGCTTAAGAGCCTTGTGTGGTTCCACCAGCAAGCAAAAACACTCATTAGCTTCTAAGTTACTGGGAAACCAATTAAGTTGTTGCACATATACTGTATGTGTGAACGACGGTACTGGCTATATTAAGTCAAGTTAAAATTAACTTGCATGCAAGTTCTTGCACATAGTTTTCACATCAGCAACACATGCGTTCAAAAGTTGTTATTGTTGTTACTTTATTCAATAATAACTTATCAAAATCAAAATACAGTATAGATACAGAAATACTACAAACGACACTAAAAGGGATTTTAGCTCTTTTATAAAAAGCTTTTTGGCAACAGGAAAAAGTTATTAAATTATCAACACTAAGCAATAAATAGTAATGTACAGTTATTTCTTGTCAAGTGATCTGCACTGAGATTTGATCAAAACAGGACTGTGAAATTTCAGTTCCCTTGTATTTTCGAAAGTATATTATATTATACTTTCTTACTGTAAAACACAAGTGCCTTAACGTGAGTTCTTTGCTAAGGATGTTGTTAACATTATTAACATAACTGTCACAATAGAGAAATTTTAGCTCACAATTAATTGTCATATAAAAAATCAGATTAACAGTTTGCCTATTTTTTCATTGTTTGCAAGTGTTAAAATACAAACTTTAAGTGCAAAATGGGCTGATTAGCTTATTATGTTTACTATGTTTACTCTGGTTGTACTGTTGAATCAATCCTGTGTGCAGACTTATACAAACATTACTCAGCGCTGCCCTCTAAACATGTCAGAGCACCAAGTAACAATTTTTTATTCTCATTTTAATTTCTTTTATTTGCATTTATTTGCCTCAGCTTAACACACCTAGTTCTTATTTTGTTTGCTGCAGCTTAATATTACTGTGAAATCTAAGGACTGTGGAAAATCACTGCAATGTCCACTTAAATAATTGTGACCATCTCAAATAACTGCAACTGTGTAATAATTGACAGGCCTACGTGACAGAAGTCAGAAACAGTGTGACTTTATCACTAATGAGATTAACTACAATATAAGAAGATAGTTTTTGGTGAAAAAGCAATATCCTGGCAGACTGTCCACCGAGGAGAAAAGACCACCTGTAAGATGATGTGTCCACCAGTTAGCTCTGTTAGCTCATTGGCTCATCTGAAGAAGCAGCCTCAATTACTCTGGCACGAAAACCTACCCATCTCCTGGCTATTTTTGAATAATAATACATTTTCAAATAAAATGTTTTCAAATGTGCTCCTAGGTGTGCTGACAATTTTGTGTAAGACCACTGTTATCACCTAAAAAGGTAAATGCCTCAGTTAATCTGTTAATCAACCCTTACAGAGAGATGAACATCAAAATTAGTTGGAATGCACATTCCTAATCAAAAATAACTAACTAATCAAAATTTAATCGTAGAGGAATCATCTATTCATCATTTTGGATAAATTTCAAATTATTTACAACTTCATTTGAAATCTACAAAAGTACTAGCGTTATATTAGAGACATTTTATACTTGTATTTGCAACAAAACAGGGAAAACACCAGGGACCTATAATCTATTGACTGTGAATCCAGGTTTTCCAGTCCAGAAATGTGCTGAAACAAGGCAGGCTGCACTCACCTGTTTGTGCAGAGTGCGCTGTTTGGTCTCTGGGCTGTCCCCTTTAGAGGAGGAGGACTGCTGTCTCAGCCGGGCGCCGCCACTGGGCCAGTCTGGTGAGGATGACATCATGCTGCCGCTGGAGGGCCGTGGGTAGGGGGCGGTGTTAAGCATGCTGGGAGGGGTGCGTCCTCGTGTGATGGTGGGCGGAGGAGGTTGGTCTATCCTCCTCTGAGGGCCAGCACTGTTCTGCCTTGGCACATTGGCCTGGTGCTGGGTCTCAGTGAGTGACAGCTGCCTTCGTGTGAACTCCCCTGAGCGTCTTACAAACTCATCACTGCTGCTGCCACCTCCTCCTCCAGCTGCTGCACCTGTGCTGCCTTGGGAAACAAACTGGTGCTTGGCCCCTGTAGTTGCTGAGTCCTCCACATTGCCCTGGGAGCTGATGGAGCTGTGGCATTCTGAGCCCGAATCAGCTGTTCCACCCCCTCGGGGCGACACCGGCAGACCGGCCGCCATCTGGTATACTGGGTTCTGGAAGGAGAGGGGGGCCAGCAGCTGGGGCCGTCCTGGGGCAGTCTCTGTGCTTGGGGTGGTGGGTGTCTGGCCCGTTTTCCTCAGAGTGGGCCCAGCAGCCATATTGCCTTTAAGGGTAGGGGCGTTCCATGCCCCACTGCCCTGTAGGTCATTGGCAGGGTCACTGGACGAAGTGCAAGGGCCGCTCTCCAGGCTACGGCTGTCCTGCAGGTCCACCATGGACAGGCTTTTGCTGCCATTAGGGAGCTGTATGTCTGGCTCGTTGGCTTCTGAGTAGCTGGAGCTGCGGGCAGGTGATGGTTGGATGACTGAATTCCTCGTAACAAAGAACAAATCCTTGTTTTCAGGGGTCGGAGAGGGCAGCCTGGTGAAATCCACCAACCTGTATGACCAGGACAAAGACACAGTCGCAGATGTTGACATTTAGACGAGTTATTGATGGTGATAACAAAGGTATGTATAACTCAATATCTCTTACTCTTAGCCCAGTCATGCAAATATATGGCAAATTGTCTTTGATATAACAATTTTATTCCTGGGTGTATGGGTGTACCCATTTCTCACTGCAGTAAGTAACTGCTTCATGTCTATGGAACCTATAGAATCCGAACTAGATGTAGGTCTCATTTACACATATTTCAGAGGTAGCATAACATACTGTTCAGTAACTACAGGGGCTGCAACGCAAACAAATGGAGCTATTCTTAGGTTATAGAATTGTGTTAAGGGGTTACCGGTATAAATAAAAAATGTATGGCAATTTGTTTATATTTCAATAAATACAAAAAACATCCAATAGTGAAAAGCCAACAGGACTTATGAAGGCATACACATGCTTTTTTCCAGGTATGTATTGGTTTAGTCCTCATAAGTGCTTTGTATAGGAGCCTACAGGGGGCAGTAGAAGCTGCATTCCTTTGCCTGCAGTATGTAGGCAGATGTTCTGCAAGAATAGGCCGTTTGAAAAGGGATACAATGCTGTGTCATTTGCATATGTGACTGGATCCAAAGTGAAGCAAAAATGCAAGATTTCATTAGTTAATGCAAGTGCAGAACAAACTGAAAACCAATGACAACTTTAGATTTTAAACAGGCAATGTTGCTTAAATTTGCTTTGTCTATTAAAAGTTAGCCACAAGTTACAGTAAATCCATTCAGTACTCGTCTTAGATGCTGAAGTCTCAAGAACCTAATGCACCTCTCTTTGCTGAATGATCAACTTTTGTAGATCTTTTAAAAAAATCTGCAAGTTTTAATGGTTAATTATGTAATTCACCGCAATTAAATGTATTTACTTTTAAACAATATGGAAAAATTAAAGTAATACCTCAGCTCTCTCAAAATGAACATTTCAGTTGAGTATGCTGATTCAAAATAACATTTGTCACATCATTAATTAGTGTAATACATGTACATGCTAATGATAATACGTTTATAATGTACACAGTGTTAATATAAACCTAGATGCTATATATGCTACCAAGCATCTGCTCACCATCTTGCTAAAACGGAATGTTATTGCGAGTGAAAAATGTTCAAGTATCTGTGTGAAAAAGGGGCACGAGCATTAATCTGTTCAATTCTGACTTCACAGGTAATTCCAAAGGCAAAATAATCAAATGTGAAGTAAACACTTGCCTCCTGCGCAAATAACACAAGTTTACACCGGTACTGCCAGTTTATCAGCTGAACAGCAAAGTGTTTTAACTTTCAGCTGCTTCCAGTTTTCCAGCAACAGAGTTACTGAGCCAGAAAATGCAAAACTGCAGAATGTGCAAACTAATCACTCTAGCAGGGCAAAGAGACAATATCAGCTGCTCTCAAAAAACAATGAGCAGCTATAATGAAGCCCTATAATGTTTTCAAAGAAGCTCTGCTTGGAGGCTGCTGTGATAATAAAGATCCTTTATAGCAGCATATAAAAGTTATAATTAAATAATAAAATGTATTCTTTGTTACCACTGCTCTCTGAGTGTGGCTTAATTTGCATAATGCATTTTTGCAAAAGAGCTTTAAAAAACATGATTTCCTTCATTTCACACTCTGCACTATCCAGCACATGTACTCTCGCATAACCCTACGGCAGGGACAGCTGTGGCCAAGTGATTCCAGTCTGTTACAGAGGAAGCCCGATCCTTTGTGTAAAACTTGCAATTCATTGTGCTGCATAGTTATATTGCATTCTCACCTGTGTCTGTTTCACTGTTGAATATGTTGCTGTTTTTACTGTAACAGTATTAAACATGCATATCTCAATGTATTTGAAACAAGTGGCCAGTAAAACTCTGAATCATGAATCTTGAGTCCATCTTCCTGATTGATTTGCATTTTAATTAAGCAGCGCAGATGCAAAACTGCCAGTTACAAAGCAGACAACTTAAATGGCCTAGACTGATGCTTGTATCAACTGTACTCAGCACTGATTCTCGAGGAGTCTCAAACTCAAACACTGAAAAAAGTGAAGCACTGAATTTACTTGAGTCAAATGTGTAGCACATTTCCACATTAATGAAATATGTGACGTCACAATTTTTCACCTTCAGGTCACTTACTTTTGGCAATAATTGTGCTGGAATAACACATTTCAGTCAAGCAAATTCAATGCATCATTACAAGGTTGAATGATTATTTTTTATCAAGTTGACGGAGCAAAAACCCCCAGAAACGACAGAGCAACACTACACTTCTTGAACCCAAGTGAAGAATTATTTTCTTAAAATGAAGAAAACTTTGACTCATTCCAGAGTCTCTGCCAACGTTTCATCCTGAGTTGAGTCAACTGCCTGAATGTTAAGTGATAAATTCACTTTATTAGATTAGATTATATTAGATTAAGGATCCTTTTCGAGCACCAAAAGGAAAGCACTTGCAAAGGCAGAACAGGACATGCTAGGCATAATATACACTAACCCTTGCGCCTTTATGTAGTTTAAGTTGTGCTGTAGTTAAGTAGTTAAGTTCCAAACTCAATTTTTCACCAATAAAAAAGTCACATGACCATGTCAATGTTTTAACCTAAAAAAGTTAGTATTCTGGATGCCCTAAAATTCTAACTTAAAAATAAAGTTGTAACATTCGGATTGATGTTCTGTAAATCTATGATCTCAATGTTTTAAGGCAAGCAGGTTACTAACTTTCAAAATCAAAACACTGAATATTTTGTTTACACTGTGTTTTTATCACACCAAAAGCTGTACTTAGAACATTAATGATAAGCACACCATATAACAGTAATAATCTTTCAGCAGCACTAATAATACATTTGCACCCCTCTATCATGTGATTATAGTTGCAGTAAATGTAAAAGAACTAGCTGTATGCAGCACAACAAACATTCTTAGATTAGCTCAACTATAGATTTCCTGTAGTGCTGAAAACAGAATGTCAGTCAGTAGAACTAATTTACGCGAGTTAAAAGCTAGTGGATATAGGCACTACAGTATATTATGCTGTCCAAGCTTAATTTGATTTGCAGTGTATATTACAGTTATCTAAAAAAAAAGCACACTGTAAAAATTAATGTTCAGCCTACTTAATAAATTAAAGGCTCCAGGTTAAATAGATTGTTTTACACAGGCTTAATCTGCAGTGCGTTAAGTAAAAAGGAACTATAAACGGGAACAACATGCTACGTTATTTGTTTACATAGATACTTGACTACAGCCTCAGGTTTTATTTAAGTATAATTTACTTTATAGCCAAGTAACAGTATTGCTAGCTAAAAAAACATATACTAAGCATACAAAACCAGTCCTTGAATCTTACAACAAACTACATTCTTGGATATCTGTTGAGTGTAGGTCCAGCCCTACTGCAGTCCTGAGATGCTCTTTGCGATTTTGCAGCAGATGCTGTACACTAGGACTAAACAGTACATGTAGACAGACACATCAGAGCTATTAAGATTTAAGCTATTAAGAGTGATTTAATAATGCTAACTCATGCCGAGTCCTACCCAGTGAGCTCAGTGTCCATGACGAGTTTCTGCAGGCCGGTGGAGACGCTGCAGCTGGGTAGGCTGGGTGATCCCACCCGCTCTGTGGGGGACGCCACCGGAACCCCTGTGGGGTTGGTCAGGGCCATGTTCACGTCCCTCAGGATCCGCACCAATGGCCCCAACTTAGCGGCCGTGCTCTGAAGCAGAACAGCAGGAGTGCAGTGAAGAACAGGCTGTTAGCGAACGCGGCAGGATCCTGATATCAGCCACTACAGCAGCGTGAGATTAGCCCAGTGGGATGTAAACAAATGCTAATGTGCTGAGCATTCATTAATACACTTTGCATGGCCCAAAAATTTCAGCCCAGAAAGGATATTTTCCTCAATCAGTTTCCTTTTTTACAACATATCCACAGATTCAGATGTTTTAATCACGCTTACTTTTGTGGTTGAGACACACTCGCTTTGAGCGTATCAAAAGAATGTATGTGTAAACAGTGTGTTGTGATAAAAATCCTTGTCTAAGGCTTAAATTAAGTGATCTACACTAAAGAGAAGAGCAGTCAATAATTTGCTGAAAGACAAAGCAAAGCAGACAAAGTAGAAATTAGGGGCATGGTCACTATCACGCTGCAGGTCAAGTTCATTTTAATTGATGTAATAAGATGTAAAACCAATGTTTTTGTGTATGTGTATAAATGTGTATGTCCATCTGTTTCTCTGCATCTCTTTCACCCTATTCTTCAATGGTCAGGACCCCCACGGACCACCACAAAGCAGTTATTATTTGGGTGGTGGATAATTCTCAGCATTGCAGTGACACTGACGTGGCGGTGGTATGTTAGTTTCTGTTGCGCTGGTATGAGTGGATCAGACACTGCAGTGCTGTGGGACTTTAAACACGCAAATGTCCCTGCTGGATTGAGAAGAGTCCACCAACCAAAACAGCGTCCTGTGGACAGCTTCTTGTGATGACTAACACAAACTATAAAGCAACAGAGAACCGATGAGTTACTGTCTGACTTTACAGCAACAAGGTGGATCAACAAGGTCAAAGTGTTTAACTAAGTGGAGACAGTGTTCAAAAACTGTGTCGACAGTACATATGTAATAAAACATACAATATCTGTAAGTCTTACATGTAATAACAATTTTAAAAATGTATGAAAACATACACACACACACACCTGGTCAAGCTGGGTGACGGCCTCTGACAATAAGGAGTGCAAAGTGGAGAGTTCGCGACCCAGGTCAATGTAGCCCTCGAAGCCGGCAGTGTTGGAGATGGTCTCTGGGTTGGAGATCTCGAGCAGAAAGCGCTGCATGTTGGTCCACTCATGCTCCAGGAACTGGTTCATGAAGGACATGTACTCCTCTTTACTGCCAAATCTACACACACCACAAATAACACAGGCTAAGAACACAGCACCCTCTGCCCAGGTGCTTTCAGCTACAGTCTCAGGATTCCTCTGCTCTGTATAGTTCCATTTTTACACACACTTGGTATTGATTGAAACTTTACAGTCTGCATTTTCAACAAAACTTTGTCCACTTTTTTACTATGAGGGAGAAATAATCATCTTTTTGTTATTACTGGCAACAGCTGAAATGTGTAAGGGTTAATCAAGCTCATAATATGCTGAATGATGCATGTTAGAGCATCACACACATGCTTGGAGCAGCACTCACTTGGTGAAGTTGGCGAGGTTTTGTGTGACCTTGGCGATGAGTGTGAGTGTGCGCGCGGTGCGGTCATCCGGATACTCCTGCATTAGGTCGAAGAGCGAGGGGGACATGATGGCGGGACAGAGGAATCGTAGGAAGAGGGAGGCGCTTATGAGGCGCTCGCTGATGTCGGGGCGTCCCCGGTTACCGCACTCCTGCCGCCACGACGCAAACACCTCCTTCAGCTCACGTGGGAACACGCTGAAGAATAGAGGACAGTGACAGAGGACAATTCACTTCAGTTTTGTGAGAAGATGTGATAAGAAGGCCCAAAAATACAATTTAAAATCCATTTGTGTTGAAGCAAGCGTTGTGTTGGCAAAACAGTCCCCAAAGATCATTTACTTTATTATATTTTACTATCATCAACATTATATATAAAATTCAGACGACAGGCATAAGTTCACTGGTGGTTTTGGTTGGTAAATAAAATGGTTATATTTGTGTTGTATACCTTGCGACCCCTGGTTCCTATCATCACCACTGTAAAGAAAATCAGCTTCTTCACAATTAACTACTTCAAACCACTCAAAATGACTTTCTTTACATCTCAATGTAAACAATTTTGACAAATTAGTTGAACTGCCCTGTAAGTGACCTATACATGCCACAAATGGATATTTTGGAGATATGGTTGCAAGGTTGGACAAGCTATACAGAATAATGGAAAAGTTCAAATTCAACCTAATGGTGAAAATGAAGTGCTTTTTTGTAAATTGTGTTTTAATTTAACTTTTTCATATGCATGTGAAAGATAAAACTGTTAGAAACTAAGATTATCCTAAAAACCAAGGTTTTTAGGGATGAAGTTCTGACTAGCTCAGGAGTCGGCCATCCAAATGTTAAGAGCCATTTTGTCCTTTCAACAAGAAACAAACTACCTTGGGAGCCAGAACATCTTACCCTCTCGGCTGTAAATATGTCTCAGTATATGGTGATGTACTAGTATACACTAAAGATTATAATATAACGAAAACACATAATTACTTTGCTCTGCTTTAAACTTCAGCTCAGCTACAGTAGCTTTTCTCGCATCTCCAGCAGGAAACATTTGCACTAAAGTGGAACAGTTTCCTACAAAATGTCTCTCAGTGTTCGACTTTTGCAAATTTTCCCGTTCCACCTTAAATGCTGTCTAAAGCACCAGAAAGTAACCGCTGCAACATTTAAGGTGGAATGGGACAATTCGAATGAGTAACTGACTTCAGTCTCGTGACCTTTTAGTGTTCGACTGTTTCTCACTGCAGATTAAACGTATCAGGAAACCAGCTGGAGTGATTATAAATGCAAATAAGTCAATCTGTCTCCAAATTATCGATGTTCATCTTAAATCTCTTTCTTTGCCTTTTCGTTAGCTACTAGCTAGGCAAGATTGTTGTAGTTATTGTTGGTGACCAAGAGTCTTTGCACCAATCTTCAAAGGTAAATTAGCAGCAATTTGCCCATTACCCAGCATTAGCATTAACTCCAGCATTTAAGTCCATTTAGTGTCAAAACTGTGTTAAAACGATTAGCAGGGCTATTTTACTGCAAAAGAGGATTATTGTATTTTTATTTTAAAATCTAACGTGGAGCCGCAACAGGGCAGTAAAAGAGCTGCATGTTGCCGACCAATAGATGTAATTTAATGTGTAACAGTTTTTCATGGCTGGTCAACAGGAAACAACTGATTGATCTAGCGAGAACACCTTTGTGGGCAGAGCATGGCTAGATCTTACAAAAAACACTGTGATACGTGGAACATTTATGAGAACTGAGACATGGATCAGATCAGACACTGGGTTTCCATTCATTCTGTAATCATGAAAAGCAATAAAAAGCTCTACAGTGTAAAAATTTCACACGCTTTGCTCTTTCACTGCAATGAACAACTGTCACTATGCGTGTTTAATCTAGTGTTAACAATGCAGGATGGCTCACTATCCCCAAACACTTTCATTACCCTCCCCTCATCCAAGGCTGCCTCAGTTTTCACAACAGCATGGTAAAGACACTGCCCCCTTGCTGAGACATCTAATCAGGCTTAATCTGCTGTCTCGGGCTGTTTTAAAGAAAAAAAATAAAAAGGAAGACTGTTCTGAAGAGTGGTGGCCCAGTTACGAATTGATTGCTTATCTGAGGTGGAATTGGGACTCAAATTAAGATCCTCCTCAAAGGCAGGGAAATTGAATTCCCTGAAGGAATGTCTCGGGTCAGGCAGTTGAGAGAAGGATTAATTTCTTCAATCAGCATGATTTTGGCGAGGACCTGTGTGTGATGATTGAAGTTAGTTTCCCACATGGCCAGCCTCTGACAGGAGCCTGTTCACACCTTGAATTATATGCTTAAAAACAAGGTTCTTGACTTGGACACATTTCTAGGAAAAAATGAAGATGTCTGCTTAGGAAACAAATCTATTACATAAAAAAATCAATTAGAACGCATCTGAGCCTGAACCAAGTAGAATGTTCTACTGTTCTGAAAATTGGTCCAATCCAGGCCTGAAAAATGATACTTTGTTCCTGTCAGGCTTGGGTCAGGTAGCAGAACTCTTGAAGTATCTTTTGAAAGTTTGAAGAACCTCCACATATGTAAAAGTGAAATACTAACTGATCTAAACATAATGCACCCATAATGCATTCTTTTGTAACATTTCATAACCGCTACAAACACTAGAAAAACATGTGAGCAGAGCATGGACAGGTCAGCAAGTATATGACCTTTATATAGATACAGATCCTCTCTGTGTGGAGTTTGCATGTTCTCCGCGTGTCTGCGTGGGTTTCCTCCCACAGTCCAAAGACATGCAGTCAGGCCAATTGGACATGCTAAATTGCCCCTGTGTGAGCGTGTGAGTGATTGTGTATGTCTGTCTGTCTGTCTGCCCTGCGATGGACTGGCAACCTGTCCAGGGTGTATCCTGACCGCTGGGATAGGCTCCAGCAAACACCCCCCCCCTCCCCTTCCCCCCACTGCAACCCTGAGGGAGAAGCGGCTTAGAAAATGGATGGATGGATTATGTAAATGCTCTTCAAGGTTCTGCATGCTCGCTTATCTCATTTACAAACATGGTTCATTAAAGAAACATCAACTAAAAGGTTCTTTAGAGAGAGATGACGAAAAATACAAAATGATAAAATACAAATGTTTACTACAGTGACCTGCCTTGTTATAATTTGCATGCAACATTATTTCTGTTCAACCTGACAGTCATACAAAGCAATTAAAAACCAATCAAAGTTGCATGCAACACGTTTGTTTACTACACTAGATAGCTACAATAGCACCTTGTATAATTTTGGTATACCCTGTCGTAATTGACATATTTACAACAATTTTATATCCTTTTTTAAAATTTTTATAAATTTTTCTAGCTGACACAGCTGGTCTTTTCTATATCTTTATATCTTTTTTTTTAATCTATGTATAGTTATTTACTACAAATTTGACTTTTTAAATTCGAAAACTGAATCTTTTCTGTTTGTAAAGCCTTTGAAAATGAATGTTTAAGTAGAATGTTTAAGGGTAGCACTTCCAACACTCCTTCTGATTAAGCAGTAGAACATGAGAGGGAGCGTGTTATCATGAAATAACATCACGGCTGTAGATCATCACAGCCGCAATGTTATAGCGATAACACACGACCTCGAGTGTGAAATTAATAAATTGAGCTGTGAACACGACATGTAATATGTTTTAACGTCAGCAGTTCCTTCCACCAAATTATAGCTCCTTAACAAGCAGCTTATTGCTACGTCAGAGTAACGAACTCCGCTCACTCGCTGCACAGCTGACAGTTTGGGAATTTAGTGTAGTCTCATCTTCAGAGTCTGACCTAATCGGCTGTCGGTCAAATGTGATCTTAAAAGTATCCATTTTCTGTTTGTGGCATAATAAGAAGTAAAAGCGAACGAAATAGCTCGAGCGTCTCCTGTCAAAGTCATTGCTTAGCAAGGGCGTCTCAGCGGAATTATAGTGTTTGTGAAAAACCTGTGATGTTATGGTGAAATATCAGCATGCTTCTCAACCAATCAGCTTGCGTGGCCGGAACTGACTGTTGTATAATACATATTATTATACGAATCCCAAAGATATCTAAGCACTTTGTAAAATCAAGAGGAGAAAATGAATAATCTAACAAACTAATAACTGAATAATCACAATAGCAGAAGAATAAACTGACGAAGAACAAACACACTGTTTAAAGCTGTTGCTGTTAGCTGGCTAGTTAACACAGCTGCTTACAGAAACATCTGTTGCGAAAAACTCATGTTCATCAACCGCTTGAAATGATCATGTGATGCATTATCAGCAATTTGTTCAGCTTTTTCATGACACTTGTTTCAGATGGGTTCCAACTGAGTTTCTAATGCTTTACATCGAACAACTCAAATGCAATTTTACTTCCATGTAGGTTTCAAGCGATCAAAGTTGCATGGAAATTTCCCCCTGTAAAACCAGCCTTGAAGTGGCACAGCTACCACATAACAGGTAGAAAAGTCTGCCTAGACCTAAAGCTCACTTTGGAGAATGGGCATCCCATATTGCCATCTTTCCCCCAAACACAACGTGTCAGAACTCTGCTTCTTCACTGGTTAATGAGTGTTTATTCCAAGCCAAACTACTATTGCCTAATATTACTGCCACTATTATTATACACAGGATTTCTTTTTTGGTTGAGAGGCCCCACTTTTCAGCCAACAAACAGAAAGTACAAGCAGAATGTGGGCATTTTTCTAGCATGATAGGCCTATGGAAAGAAAATATTTTAGCACCCATGAGCATAAATGATATTGCACAGTCTGTAACACAATTTGGCAAATTCAGATTTCAGTTGCAGCATCTCATGCAATAAACCTATAAAGACCATCATTATTGCATTGTTTAAAGTGGCTTAAGAAAAATGACCATTTCTATTTCTGTCCTGTCCTGGAGACATCTAAATGAAGCATTTTCCTCCTGTGCAGTATGACCCATTCTGCTGCGAGCAATGCCCAGCAGAGCACCATTTATCCTTGTGCTTTCAGCAGCTGCCACTGCCTGGCCTGATTCTAACAGCTTCCTGTTTTTCATTTCATCTTTTTTTTTTTTTTGCTACATTCTACACTGCAGTTTGTTTGCTCCTTCAATTGTGCAGCCCACCTATTGAGAGCTTTAGGTGTAGATATGGCTCACTCAGGTTGAGTGGGAGGTGGCAGTATGTACAGAAGCTTTAGGTATTACTTCATAATCTTCAAGTGGACAGGCAGATTCACCATGCAGATGCACTACAGACAAACGACTGCAAATGAAAAAAGTGCACTGTATCTCCAAAAGAATTCAGACAGCCCTTCAAATAAGTGAATTCAGCTACTTTAAGGTGCATCTATTGCTGACACAGGTTCAATGATGGTCACTGAGCTTGTATAATCTCCAGAGAAAAGCACTGATTGATAGAATGGGACACCTTGAAGCAGCCGCACATGGACCCCAGGTCACTATGCCCTGTGCCAAGCATCAGCTAGAGAGGTAAACTCTGGAGTTCTACTGCAGAGGGATTAAGCTCCATCCAGTACATTTGGGATGATGATGGAGTTGTGTTTGTGATACAGAACAAATTTTTCAACATCAGTACCTGATCTCAATAATGTTCTTGGCTGAATGCAATCAAATCCTCACAGCAATGTGCTGGCATCTAGTGTAACAAACTCCCAATATGCTTGATTTCAGAAGAAATGTTGTTAACTCACTATAGTACTATTACTATTTCAATAAACTTTGAACAGTTGAAAGAATAGTTCATGGACAGTCTTCAAGGGTTGAATATGAAGATTACTTCTACACCATCCATTTACACATGCCTACATTATGTGAAACACAAACTGCTCAATTAAAATGAATTGCTTGTTAATGGCTGGTACTTTGACCAGAGAGACTCCTTCTACTCTTCACTTTTAACTGCATCCAAAGCATGTCACCATGCTAGTCTTTCTGAACATAAATTCTAGGGGTACGGGAAAAAATCGATTCTTAGATGAATCGAGATGCAAACGTGAATGATTCCGAATCGATTCACAAAAGTTAAAAATCGATTTTCTGAATTTTAATTTATAACGTAATGTTGACGGAATGCAAAGGGGGGAACTTGGAAGTGGGTAAGTGCAGCGCCCGGACAGTCTCACGGCACATAACAAAAACACAACTGAATGAGTGAGAAATCCGACCGGCTCTGCATTAAAGCCAGGTTAGATCAGGAGTCACAACCCAAATGTTCAGAAGAGCCTTTTTGTCCTTTCAACCAAAATGAAACCATCTTGGGAGCTGCGGCATTTAATGTCCAGCATGTCTCAGTGTGTGCCAACGTCCTAGTTAGTAACGTTATAGGCTAAAAAATATAAACAAAAACACAGACTCCCATTGCTCTGTTTTAAGCTTTAGCTCAGCTAATGTTATAGCCACTTTCCTCCCATCTCCACCAGGAAACATTTCCTCAGAGGTAGAGCAGCTCATTGTAAAATGTCTCTCAGGGTTCGGCTGAAGTCACTTCTTATTCTCCAGCTTCCTCCTTAAATTCTGACTGCGGCGCCAAATGTAAATGCAGCACCATTTAAAGTTGAACAGGAAAATTCAGAAGAGAAGCGACTTCTGCTTCACAACTTTTTAGTGTTTAGTCTCTCGTTACAGATTTAATGTTCCAGGAAAGCAACTAAGGTGCTTATAAATGCTTATAAAAGTCTCCAAATGTTCATCTTAGCTAAATCTTTACAGATCATTACAAATACTTTGCTTTAAAAGTACCAAGTCCTGACACAGTGAGAAAAAAATAGATCCTGTATAGAAAAAAGGATGCATCAAGATCGATAATTGTTTTATAATCCCATCGCGGCCCTCTAATCGAATCAAATCGTGAGGTGCCTAGCGATTCCCACCCATAATAAATACAGGATTAAGAGGCGCAGGATTTTGTCTTATCTATTTCTATTTATATATATGCCTGTAGATATTTTTTTAATATAATTTTATATATTTTTTGTATTTATTCTTCTTTTTATGTTGTTTCATCCTTATTATTATTACTGTCCTGTGTCGTGTGACTGCTATTGGCTGCAAATTTACTTCGGGATGAATAAAGTATCTATCCATGTATCTGTCTGTCTGTTTGTCTATGTATTTATCTAAAAATTCAAAAAACAATTTAGCACAAAATGCTCCCCCCCCCTACCAGTTTTGATAAGGTTGTATGCAAAAAATTGGACCATTTCTGGTCAAATTACATGTTTCTTTGATTTTCTGACTTAACAAAAACTTGAGTATTAATTTTTCTGCAAATGTTTTCAGCAAAATTTTGTAACATGCTGGAAAAAAACTTAAAATATAAAATGTGTCATAACTTGTAAAATAGTAAAACCTAAAATTTGAACAGGGAATTCAAATTTTGCATACAACTATAGAAACCACGAGTGTTTTATTACAGGGCCAGATTTCAGTACATCAACCACTCGATGCAGACATACAGAGGGAAACCCTTATGACATTCTAAGCCTTCAGAGAAAGCCTAACGATTTCTGGGTACTAAAAAACGCATGCCATTAAATTTAAGCTCATTTTTTATTTATTAGAATCATCATACAGATTGTATTTAAACTTTGCAAGTATTGTAGCAATACGCTTATTTCATAACAACATAGCTAGGAAGTGACAGTGGAATCAACCAATCATGTTCTGATATACTATGAGTGGGAATAATTTGATGAAAGTCATTACAGTCCTTCCAGAAGTTGTAGATACATTGCTGATGGCGAATACGAGCAGTAGCTTAGCCAATTAGTGGTAAGAAATTGGACATTTATGGGCCAAATTGAACCTCTAATAGTCACAAAGCACTGTGTAGTGTCATGTAACAGCAGCAGCAGGCCAGTACATTACCAGTAAGAGTTGATGATCTTGCAGAATGCGAGCTCACAGCACATTTTCAGGTTGCCCTGGTGCTCAGGCAGGTCACTAGAGGAACACTTCGATGGATCCACTTCACAGTTTTCATCTGACTCATAGAGAGCTTTGATGAACTCACCTGGGACAAATGCACACACACAGATGGCACTTTCAACAGCAATAAACCTACAGGAGCTGCAGAAATGTGAGCTCCTGGATGTGTTTCATCATATTTTCTAGTATGCAATACAACAAAGCATGTACTCAGACTATGTGCTTGTAATGTGCTGTTGGAAAATAGCCATTGAGCAATCTATATGTTTTCAGTCATTGTGAAAAGAAAAAACTGAAAAAAATAATACTTTCAAATTCTTTAAAATGAATTTTTAGTAGTGAGTTTTCTTGCATGAGTGGGGAATTGTGAACATATTCTGAGAGTCTCTCCAAACAGGAAAAAAAACCAAGCTCTTCTGAGAGACACACTGCTGAGGGCTTTGCAACTCATTTCTTTTTCTCTCCCACCATCCTGGTGTTGCGATAGCAGCCAGTCCAGTCAGGCCTTCAAGGAATGACTGAACTCTTTAATAATTGAATACAGCTTTGAACACAGGCACTTACAGCACAAGTAAAAAAGAAAAATAACAAAAAAAACCAATGAATTATTAATTCTATACACTCTGGATTGTATCATTGGAAAAGCAGTGCAAAGACATTCTGGCTTGAAGGTCGGCGATGACCATTCAAAACAGGTTAGTCTTGCACATGGTACTTTTTCTTGACATATTTCATCAGCAACACAGAAGGAATGGAACGGGAAAAAATGAAAAGTAGAGCAGATCAGGTGCTTCCTGCTTACCCAATGCATCCTGCAGGTACTTCTGGCCCACCAGTTTGAGGTACTCCTCAATGGCTTTGGTGGCCAATGTGTTCTCCCGGAAAATGAGATGCTCGTTGTCTCCACACCGATCCACCTCTGACATCATCAGATCAGTCAGGAAATCCTGTGTGGAAACAAATAAAACTGGAGCTCAAAAAACAAGATGTGATTCGTAACAATTGTGTCTGACCTGATAGACCAAGAAATCTGTTACCAACAGTGCTTTTTTGTTTTTGACAGAAAATCAAGCTCCACTCTTACATCAGATCTGAAAAAATACACAAATGTTTCTGTCCTTCCTTTAAACGTGAGAAGACAACTCAACGCTTTGCATCTGGGACAACTGTTAGGAAACCCGTATTGAAAAAAGAAAACAGACAAAAATGAAGAAAATCAAACATCAAACAAAGAAGCTGCTGTTGTTCTCACCGCAGTCCAGACCTCAATATTACTGGATCTGTTTTTGATTACTTGGAATCATGATAATCCTTAAATCCAACCAACTTCTAAGACTGAACTTTGTTGGGATTTAAGAACATCTCTGCAGATTACTTTGAAAAATTGAAAGCAAGTCTCCTTAAAAGAATAGAAGCTGTAATAAAGGCAAAGAGTGGACACAGTAATTACTGAAAAACAATATTTAGTTGTTGAGGTGTCTGTGTAATTTTGCACTGTATAATCCACTTACTTGACACAAATACAAGCTATAGTTTTAACCAGAAGGCTGTTATTCGATTGATTAAAATTTCCCATAAATGTTAAATGTCTGAACTCGCCTGTACTGAACTTTTCCATCCACTTACATTTTCCATCCACTTACTCACTAAAATGGAGTTTGTTTCCAATGCATCAGTTTAAACTCTCATTTAAATTCCCACCTGAGAGTAATGTTTATATTCAACAACCTGGCAGAATGGTTTCTTTGGCTTTGACTATATTTTATTGAATGAGAAAACAAGCACATAATAAGCAGCTAATTAAATATGTGTGGTGAGTGTGGAAGATGGACTTGGCCCTGCATCTGGATCCCTTTCCTCCATGCAGATCATTGACAGCTAGACTTCTGAAGGCCACAGCTTATATTGTAAGACTGCATTGGTCCATAGATCTGATCTGGAAACTTCAGGTAAAACTGCAGCCATTCAGTTTTGTTTGAGTTGACCAGGCAGGATACAAAAGACTAAAACATAGTTTTTGAACAGTGAAACCTCAAAGGCATCAAACCTCACAGCGTATCTCAGCAAAAGCATAAAATTAAGAATATAAACCCTAAAATAACTTGGTCATTTAAAAAGAAATTTAAGGAATAAAGGAGTTACTGACATTCCAGCTCATTATATAATAAAGATCAAAGCTTACTTTGCCCAACTGAGCTTCAGTCAAATGACAGGGTCTCCTGTCAAAAAACATGCTCAATAAACTGTGTAAACGCTGTTTTTGTACAGATTCACTTCAAAGGCTCATATCCTTCATTCTAACTTTGTGATCTCTCTAAATACACTGCAGATACAGCAATGCCTCTTCTCTTGACACCTGAACAACTTCATTGCTTTTATTTTTCAATTAAGTAAGTAAAAATTTGTAATAAACTTTGGGTATATTAAGCTTCATGAGTCGGCTTCCTTGTGAATCAAAGTGTCTTCCTTGGTATGAACAGTACGTTTTGCCTAAATCAGGGGTGTCCAAGCTTATCCACAAAGGGCCAGTGTGGTTGCAGGTTTTCATTCCAACAGTGGAGGAGCACACATGATCAACTGCTGAAGACGGAGACCAAATGATTCAGCAAGCAGAATCAGGTGAACTCCAGCTCATTTGGCATGAAAACCTGTAGCCACACCGACCCTTTGTGGATACAACTGGACACCCCAAGCCTAAAAAATTATTTCACAGTTTTCTTTTCCAAACTTTGTTAGAACCACATACTGAAACTCTTTTGGCCCAAATGTGATTTAAACAGCAGTGAAACGTTTGAGTGTTAATCAGTGCTGGCATCACAATGAGGGAATAAAATGGGCAGGTCTTGGCTTTATTCACAAGATCATACTGTCACAAATAGCTCTACAAATATTTACGTTATTGTTTTTTCTTTAATACTCTCTCTTTAGTATTCGCTCTCACTCCTCCCATTTCACCCCACACTGCTCACTAGCAGCTCAACACAGCATTGTGTCACAACATTTCCTACAGAGTGAGCCAACAGGGTGTAATTTGATAGATCAAGGCATTTACATGCAAAAATATCTGTACTTGATTTTATTAATGAAAAAAATCTGAGTCAATTTTGGCAGAATGGCCACAAGGCCTTTTAAATGTTTTTATTTGACATGATTGTGGACCAATGCCATTGGTCCATTTCTCATTAAATGTTCAAACAATGTGAAGACCAGTTGGAGTTGGTACTTAAAAAGTCAATAAAAAGCACTACGAAAATATGCGTTTGTATTAAAAACATTATGAAAATGTAGGTATTGTCTAACTTTTGATGGACAGAGTATTATTGTCACAGCACTAACGGTGTGGACTAGGAAAGACCACTGTAAGCAATGAGGGTTTAATATATATATTTCTTTGTACTGGATAGTGTTTGCTGGTAGGAGGTGCACTGCAGCCATAATATTCCACTGTCCTAGATTGAGCAGGCATAGAGGCATCACGTCTAGGACAGCTTGGAGAGATGAGTCACTCGCAGTGATGGTGTATTGATTTGGAGATAATGGGGGCCTTGTAGTCTGATCAGACTTGTTCTTTCATTGTATTCGTCTGTCTATCGCTCTCATTCTCTGTCTCGTTTTCTCATTCTCTCTGTCGGTCTCTCTCTTTCTCGGCCTCAGCATACAGCTCCTGTATTGGGCTCCACTGGTGACAGCCTCTGTAATCAGTTCCAGTTTGGTGGCTCTATGGCTAAAGGGCGTTGTGGTGGGTAAACATGCTGATGAGTCGCTCTCCATTAAACCCTCTACACACACTGTAATCCCACACCAGGCAGTCCACAAAAGCAAGAGGGAAGGGACAGTTCAAGAAGGGATGAAGGAGGATCAGGAGGGATACAGCAGTATCTTCTTGCTTGTTACTTTAGTTCTGCAGGAGAGCTATGAGGCCATTCATTGTGAATCTGATGAAGTTGCTCAAATGACATCTCTAGTGGTAAAAACTAGAACTGGTTAGTTTGAGGTAAATCAGATCAGGCTAAGATAAAGCTTTTAAGTCCTGCTATCTGCCTTTCTTAGCCACTTTTCATAGCCACACGAAATACAATCATAACTAGTTTTAGGCAAAACATTTCTCAAAATATGATTCTGCTGTTCATGTGACTAAGCCTTTAAACAAACGTTGAAACAGCAGTGAACTAGGATTCCCAGATTTCAACCATGTAAAAACCGCTGGCAGGGATTGGGGCAGGGATGGACTGGCACCACCGGGCCAAAGTGCAAAAGAGGTGAGTTAACCAGTTTATTCAGTCTACATGTACACTAAGGCTGCATAAGGCTAGATTAGTATTAATGCACATTTAGTCATTTAATTTTCTGCATTGGTGTTAATTATCTTATTATCTCGAGATAACAAAAGTTGTTTGTCATGAGATAATGAGTTACTGATCTTGTGATCTCACGATAACAAAGTTGTATTGAAAGAACAAGTTAATTATCTTGTTATCTTGAGATAACAAAAGTTATCTTGAGATAATGAGTCAATTATCTTGTGATCTCAAGATAAAGTTGTTATCTTGGAATAACACGTTAGTTGTGATCTCAAGATAAAGTTGTTAGCTGTCACCTCAATATATTTATTTTAACATAAGTTAGTTTTCTTGAGATAACAAAGGTTATCGTGAGATGAGTTACTTATCTTGTAATCTCAAGATAAATTTAATTATCTTGTGATCTCAAGATAAAAGTTATCTTGGAATAACAAGTTAGTTGTTATCTGAAGATTAAGTTGTTATTTTAACATAATGAGTTAGTTGTTATCTGAACATAAATCTATTTTAATGTAACAAATTAGTTATCTTGTTATCTTGAGGTAACAAGTTAATTGTCTTGTGACATCAAGGTAAAAGGTGTTAACTTGAAATCACAAGATAATTAACTCGTTATCTCAAGATATCTCAGCTTAGGGCCTCTCTGGACTTCCATATTCACTGCTTGAAAGACGTCATTTTAAACTGCACACCTATTACGCAGTAACTACTAAAAACTAACGTTGTCGGAAGAAAACCTCGTATCTCCGTTTTTGATGTTTTTCAGTTTTTGACATAATTTGAAAATACCGGTTGCTCTTTAAATTCTACATAAATTTCATGATAAATGGACTAAAAGAAACAACCCAAAATTACCTGAAAAAGTGTCTGGATCCATTGACTTACATTAAAAGTGAAGGTTTTTTCTTCTCCTGTAAAGTTACCATTTTGGAGATACGTTGTTTTGTTCTGACAACAGCGATATGTTTCGTTAGTTAGTAAAATGAGTTTAAGTACTTAATTTTAAATTGTCTACATCACACAGCAGTTCAATTACAGCCTTCCTAAAGGCACAAAAAAGGAGAAGAGCTTCCTCTAAACCCTGCACCTGTTTTAGAGAGTAAACCCTAAACTCTCTCACAGTCTGCTTCCTGAGCCGCTCCTGCACCCACAAACACGCCGAGTTTACTCTGTCACTCACAGTGTGGGGCTTCATGATGAAACCTCACCTAAAACCTCCTTTCCTGCAAAACAGACGGGTGCATAGTGCAGTCATGACACTGAGCAGATAAGATGAGGCTCTGTATTCTCCTGGAGCTCTGCATCCGTGGCAGGACTCTACAGAGCACTGGGGATTCAATTAGGTCGCCGGAGCATTAGTGCACTGAGCTCCACTCGCTCCACTCCCGCTGAGGCTCTCCAGCAGCTCTGAGTCACTGCCCTGCTGCTAACTGGCCTTGCTCAGGTGTTGCTTTTTTAAACCTTTACTTTAACCAGGACAGTCATTAAGAACATATTCTTATTTACAGTGGCGGCCTGGCAAGCAGAAGAAGCCACTTAAGGAACAGAGAAATACAAAAAAAAGGATAAAAAGCAACAGAAAGGCAAAAGACAACAGACGATAAAAAAAGGTGTTAAGTAACTTTCTCCTGAATGTAAAAGTAAGACCTGGTGTTATACTTAGCTGACACTGGCCAGGAAGAGTTTTATAAATGAATGTAAACCAGTGTATACTGCAACGAGTGTGTAAGGAGGGCAAATTAACCAGAGAGTAAAGAGAGCAGTGAAGAGTTCTAAAATCGGACAGCAGAATGATAAAGATCATAGGGCTTCTGAAGTGCATCTCTGCACGCCAGTGTATAGACTGCTGCCTACAGTGCCCCCCTATCACATCCCATCACACCAGCTTCACCTCAGAATCATCACAATTTTACCCTTTCCCCAAACGGAAACAATCACGTTTGCTACAAGGCTTATCTCGCTAACAAGTCATGGAAGCTCTTCTTCTTCTTCTTTCGGCTGCTCCCTTTAGGGGTCGTCACAGCGGATCATCTGCCTCCATCATGCCCTCTCCACTGCCTCCTCTACTTTTACACCAACCATCTCCATGTCCACCTTCACTACATCCATAAACCTTCTCTGAGGTCTACCTCTTCTCCTTCTGCCCGGCAGCTCCATCTCCAACATTCTTTGCCCAATATATCCACTATTCCTCCTCAACACATGTCCAAACCATCTCAACCTGGCCTCTCTAGCTTCATCTCCAAACTGCTCCACCTTCACTGTCCCTCTGATCTGCTCATTTCTAATCTTCTCCATCCTTGTCACTCCCAACGAAAATCTCAGCATCTTCATCTCCGCCACCTCCAGCTCAGCCTCCTGTCTTTTAGACAGAGCCACAGTCTCCAAACCATACATCATAGCAGGACTCACTACTGTCTTGTAAACCTTCCCTTTCACTCTTGCTGCTATCCTTCTGTCACACAGCAGCCCTGACACCCATCTCCACCCACTCCATCCTGCCTGCACCCTCTTCTTCACCTCTTTTCTACACTGTCCATTGCTCTGGATGGTTGACCCAAGATATTTGAAGTCTTCCACCTTTACCACCTCTACTCCTTGCATCTTCACCTTTCCACCTGCCTCCCTCTATGTGTTGTGCATGCCTAAAGTGTCATGCACTAGCCTCAAACCATGTCAAGTTGTAAAGTATTCTTAAACTGACTTATTTTGTTCTTAATCTTAAGTAATTTTATTTTGTTTTAGACACTGTATGACTTAAATAGTATAACATGAGAGTGTGTTATTGCGAAATTCCCAAACTGTCGTCACCACTGAGCAGCTTTTCTGTTTTTTATTGGGTCAATTTTATTTGGTCAGACTCTGAAGATCAGACTACATGTTTGGTGACTAGTATTGGGTAGTCTCATCTTCAGAGTCTGACCAAATTGGCTGTTGGTCAAATGTGATTTTAAAAGTGTCCATTTTCTGCTGGCCAAGCAAGAAGTAAAAACGTTCAAATGGCTTGTACAGCTGTCGTACAGCTGTCAAACTCATTGCTTAGCAACAGCGTCTTAGTGGACTGATACAGTGTTATAAAAAACCCTGTGATGTTATAGTGAAATAACAGCATGGTTAGAAGGCCTCTCAACCAATCAGCTTGTGTGGCCATAACTAACTGTTGTATGAAGTTGTATATATATATATATATATATATATATACAAATATACAAAAAAATGATATACATACATAAAACTGGACAAAAATACAAGAAAAAATCAGATTATGCTACTACAGCTGTTTATAGCTGCGATACTTTTCTCAATTTTTAGCCTTGTCACATCATGTACTACATCTTTTTGTGGTCTGGTAGTGGATTTATTATAAGCAGTATCACAAATATGGCAAGTGAGCTGTAAGAAAAGAAGCTGACTGGTGGAGCATAAACACTGAAAAAAAACATATTTCTAATTTTTGTATGCTGCTTATTGTCCTACATGGAGCCTCGTCTACAAGACACAGGAACATGAGGTAAAAAGCTTTCTTTTGGGGGGTATTTTGAATATTTTTAAATAATGTCTTATGAATTTGAATGTCAAATTTGAGCGAAATATATACTCCCTGTCTCTTTTACAAATATCTTAACCGTGTATATCTCAGTGTTTTTTATATAAGTAGTACTGTCAGAGACAGCAGTTATTTTATTTAATCCCTAATCAATTGCTGAAAACCAATGGACTGACCGCTTTTTTTCTTGATGTTTAAATATGAACACGAATCACGTTACTGAACGATTCACTGAAGTGAAACATTCCATAATAAAAGCTCCGCTTAGCACTGAGGTTCCACACTCAAGTATCTGAGAGCTTGTTGAAGAGCCAATGACAGTGTGTGTGTGTTAAAAAAGCCTCAGACCCTCCTCTGGGCACTTGACTAATGACCCCAACCCCCCAAAGCAGGCCTGCTGAATAATGACTCTGCATGCAAACGCACACTTTCATGCACACACACTGATACACATGCTCACCCACACACCCTCGCTGCTGTGTATGTCCTGGTGAGACGCCTCCAGCAACGGCCGCATGAATAAGAGCTCATTAGTGGGGGGGCACAGACTGCAACCCCCTCCCTCAGCACACTCCGTCGGGCCTCCACAGGGAACTGATTCAGTGACCCTCCCCTCCTCAAGCATGATCAATATCTACTCTACACACACAACAGTTGTTTAATCCGGTGGTTTGTCCTTCTTGTAATTGGCTTCAGATTCATGGTGTCGATGCACTGAGTAATGTGTTTCTGTGCTTCTTGAGGGAAAGGCTCTGTGTTAAATAAGTGTTTTTTATGTGAAAAATACACAGTTAAAGGTACAATATATACATTTCAGAAGCGGCAACTAGAGATAATATTAAATAAATTGAATTCACTTGATTCAAATGTGTCCATCAATTGCACACAAATACAATAACCTGGAAACTAAACTGAAAGACAAAATGATCACTTAAGCTAAAGTTATCACCAGTAATAAAAAAGGTATAGTTATATTAATAAATGGGGGTGGGCAATCCAGTACAAATATATCACAATACAGTTGTATCACAATATTTAAGTACCATAATCGTTATTCAGCATCTCATTATGTACTTCACTACAACCAATTAAATTGCATTCATTATTCATAATCATTACTCTAATAAATATCAATAACTACAAATAAATTATAGTAATTAATCTGAATAATATTTTTACATTATTTTTCCTTTTCAATGTGACATGCAGTTGCTCATTGTTCATAAATCACAATATCTACAATATACTGAATTGTGAAAGATGAATTGTGAATTACAATAATACAATATCTTAATAAAGATAAAAAAACAATATTGTGAATATTGTTACCATCCTTTACATGGCATGAGAGCGAGAGGACCCCCATATACACACACAATTACACACCCATGATTCAAGATCTGATTTCATAACGACGTAGATCACCCAAACACAAACAGCCACGACTATTTATCTATGTATCTCATTTATTTATCTCTCTCTTGGTCATAATGCCTTTCATCCATAATAACCATTTTCAAACAGGCCCTTCACAACCTGCAACTTATATTTATTGTGTATAATTCTAACATTGGTAAAGTAGGTAGTCTAATGTAAACATCAAGGTTAATGTTGGGTGGTCTGACATGACTTAAGAAGCTTAACTGGTTTGACTCATAAAAATAGCAAGTAAACAAGCAAATTACATTGTTTTTTATTTAACTGAAAGTAATTTTTGTAGAGAGGGGACTTGTTTTTTTTTTGCACTGGGGCCCTAGTTATGCCACTGGCTTATAGTATAGCAAATCACAAGTAATAAGGCGTCTAAGGCTGGCTTTACATGGTGAAGTTGTGATGCAATTTTGCAATTCAACAGTTACAAGCAATAAAAAAACAATCAAAATTGCACGCAACACGTGATTATTTCACTAGTTACCAAGTATAGTGGCCAGTTTGTTTCCTATATTGTACGGCTCTGGCTAGATAAAACCGTTTGTCATGTGAAATTTAGCTGACATTTGCCTTTTCTACCATTTTTAAAGTCAAAAGAGGAGAAAATTAATAGCCAAGCTTCATACATCATTAAACAGTTGGATAGTAACAGAACAAATGCTAGCACTAGCAGCTTCAAAAAGCAGTGATGTTAACTAAGCTGCCTGCCAGCTAACTAATTTTCTGGACAGAAATCAATCATCATATCATTTGACTTGACCATATGTTTCATGTAGGTTTCAAATAAACAAGGTTGTCTGAAGGTCTAAAAGACTTCTCCAAACTTCCGTAGAATTTAAACGTAGGATTTCATTACAAATGTATCACACCAGCCACCAGTCAAGCAGCCTAGCTTGCTCACCCCACTTATCTTCAGTTGTGAGTGCACACTGTCCACTTACTTTAGACAAAAACAGGAAGCCACTGCAGAAGCCGTTGCATGTGAGGAGCAGGACATGACCCAGACTGACCTTATTTACAGTAAGCAGGCTACTGCTTAACCAAAGACAATAGAGTCACTGACCAGCTCTGGTCTCTGCTAATGAGAGACAATACACTCCCAATATACTCTCTGACCAATTCTGTCTAGTATAATGAGAGACCATGCCCTTACTGACCCAATTTAAGCCAGCACTAATCACAGACTAAGGCCGCTGCTGGACAATGTGTCCGGCAACAAAATTATACACTGAGTTTTTGCAAACTTGTGCCACAAAAGACCTTTCACTGGTCAAAGTCAGTGGTAAAAGAGTTTAAAACATCTAGGCTATATAAAGACATGAAGAGTAAATCACACAGACGTTTACGGAACCATGTCAACACATTAACTACACAATGAAAGTGCCCATGTCTTAAATTTAAATGAGTTCAATAAGAACTAATCACCTGAAAGTTACCAGGAGGTCATTAATGTTTATTAAGCCTGTTAAATGTGTTAATTGTGATGAGCTGAAGAAGCTTTAGGAGTTCTGGCTAATTGTTTTATAGTGCGCTTAATTTTATTATTATTTTATTATCCTAGCCAATCAAATTCTCAGTAGAGCCATTCAGATTTTGAATGTGTTCCGAACTGCAGTCGTTGTCCAAACAGCATCAGATTTGGCCATGAAGAGGACCAAGCAACACTAAATTGTACTATTAAGTAGTAATTGAAAAGCCACCTGTATTTATGAATGGTATAACATTTTACATGCCCACACACACATATATATATTTATTTATTGCTGCTGTCACAAGAAAACGTGTAAAACAATGGAACCAGACTTTTTGCCAAGTCATCATCCATTTATTTTTGTCCATTCATAATGAAATTTACACACAATGTAAAGGGCAACAGACATTTTCAAATTATGTCAAAAAATGAAAATTGGCAAAAATTGAAATTTTTTCTTGTGACTAAAAGTAAAGTAGTTTTTTTCCTTTTCCTGTAAAGTTACCATTTTGGAGATACAAGGTTTTCTAGTGACAACAGTGATATAATAATATAGAAAACAATGTATCTGCATTTTTGTTGATTTTTAGTTTCCTACATCATTTTAACACACCAGCTGTCCTTTACACTGTGTGAAAATTTTATGACGAATGGACCAATAGAAATGCTCCACATTTGGAATAAAATCTCTTTGGTTCTCTTTAACTTCCATTAAAAGGTAAGAAGGTTTTTGCGTTCTCCTGTAAAATTACTATTTTGGAGATACTTGTTTTTCTTTAGACAGCGAAAATAAAATATTTTTACATGGTTCCAAAGTGCACACTTAGAAGTTTGTACTTTCTGTTTCTCACAATCCAAATAATCCCAATTTCAAATTTAGACTCATCAGTCATTCACACTCAAAGCTTGAGTTGTCTTCTAACAGTGAAAGGATGGACAGAAACACCTGTGGACAAATTAAATACTGATATATTCGATATTATATTTAGTGTTGGAGGCTTCTGTGTCATTTTCTGTTAAATATGTGTGGCTGAATATGTCTATTTATAAATTATACAAACAAAGGGTGCTCTCTGACTTTTGAACAGCACAGGATATCAATATATATGCTATTGCATAATTACCATAAAAATCCATTGTTGTGTTGTTCAGTCTGTCTAGTCATTTGACTTTAAGGTAGGGCTTAGATTTTTGGATGTATTCTAAACTATAATCCCAGACAAATCAGCCACAGATTGGGCCTCTGTTCAGATATTGCATTATTGTGGTAACAGCTAAAAATCCATTACTATGAAAGACAGAATATTTTGTCCTCTGCTATTACGATCAATTGCATTTGTTTAGTAAAATATTTATTTTTCAATAAAGCGTAATTTTGTATAATTTTGGTTAAGAAATGTCAAATTAGAATGGACACTTCGCTTTTCATATGTATTGACATGTCCACTAAAAGCAAAATCTGTTGATAAAGCTACCATGCAGCTCGAATGATAGGGCCACAGCAGGCACCCTCGCGCTACACGACAGTTCCTTCAAATCCATAACTGCAGGGGTAATGTTTCAAACAGCAGAGCACAATAGCAAAGACGGAGGCTTTTCTCTGAGAGGATCGATAATGAGAGATACAGACACAGAGGGAGGCCGCACGCTTTTGTAAGCAGTGTCATCTCATTCAGAGCTGATTTATGAAGACAATCTGATCCAAACGCCCCGCTCACGCTTGAGTTAATGAAGGCGATAAGGCCGCTCAGGCCTTCAATGATTCAAGAAGCGCAGGCAGGCCCAGTCCCCATTGTTCCATTGAATTGACTGCTCTCACGCGGCTGGTCATTGCAAGAAGGATTACCATAAAGGCAGATTTTGCTGAGGCGTCCACTTTGTATCTCCAAAATGTATCAATAAGCTATTAAAAGTATACATCAGAAGTATACTTTAGGCTATACCTGTAACAGGATCTTTCTCCAGGATCGTAATGATCTCAGATGGCCTGATTCAACAGCCAAAATAACATCAAATAAGGAATTAATAAAAAGAAGCAATGCCACTGAGCTGGCACTCCTATGGGGAAATATTCAAATGAGGCCATAAATAAATAAATAAATAAGTCCCGAAATAAACAAATGTTGAGTCATGCCCATTCAGCGTGCCATTCAGTCCTGCAGTGTAGATTTCAGTTTAGGTCTTCAATCAACAGGAAGCTGTGATTTTAATCAAAGGGCCTATGGCCACAACCAGCGGCCTTTCGCTAATTTCTGGGTCCTGTGCAAATTCAATCTCTGTGAGCGCCTCTTAACATGTCTTTTACAAAAATGGACTGTACATGAAAATTCAGCATCAACCTATTTGTTTTGTCATTGTGCATTTAGTTCAGACTATTACGATTAACTGATTTAATCAAAGAATAATTAAATTTACCTTCTTGATTAATCAGTGATTAGTTGGCAGATTGCAAGATGATAATACATATCGCTGTTGTCGGAAGAAAACCTCATATCTCCGAAATGGTAACGAAATGGTCAGTGGAATTAGAATTTTTGGGGCAGTTTCTTTGGGTCTTTTCTTCATGAAATTTAGACACAATGTAACTGGCAAACTATGTAAAAAACTGAAAAACAACAAAAATGGACATTTTTTGGTTTTCTTCTATATTAAAATTCCCTACTTGGTAGCTTTACAATAAGAAATAGTCTGATAGATACGGTCATTTATATGCACACAGTATATTGACATAGTAAAGAGCAAAAGTCAGGGACCACTCTCCATTTATAAAGCTAAGCCACTTGCATAAGGAAGAAGAAATAATAACAAAAAAACTGAGAAACCGAGACTCCTAAAAACTGTGCAAGATCACCGAAAGTGTCCCCATCAGACAAACAGCACTTAAAGCTTCCCTATTTGAGCAAAAGGAGACAAGCTGCTTCAGATCTAAAAAATCCACAGGTGTTTCTGTCCATCCTTCCACTGTGAGAAAACAACTCAACACTAAGGGTCTAAAAGGATGTGTAGCTATCAAGAAGCCCTCACTGAGGAAAGGAAAAGATGAAAATTTGCAAATCATTTGTGTTCTCAGAACAATGGACTGACTGCCACACTGCCCAGATCTTAAAACCTCAAAAAATGAGAAGAATCAAACAAAGAAGCTGCTGGTGCTCTCAGAACAATGAATTGACCAACTCAATGTCTAGACTTCAACATTAATCAACGTGTTTGAGAGAACTTTTGAATCATGAGAAGTAGAAAATGAAAAAGTAGAAGACTGAACTTTGCAGGTGTGGAAAAATATCCAAATAGATTTCTTTGGAAAACTGAAAGCAAGTCTCTTGAAAAGAAAGAAGGCTGTAATAAAAGTAAAGAGTGAACACAATAAATACTGAAAAATCTGATATTATATTTAGTTGTTGAGGCTTCTGTTTAATTTTCTGTTAAATATATCTTTACTGTTTTTTTTCTGATGTTGAAAAATGAGTAACTTGGAATTGAAACAAATCAAGTATGGCCTTTGACTACTGCACAGTACACGTGTTTAAAAGCATCCTAGTTTTTAAGGCTATGCATTATCCGTTATTGTTCAGTTAAGTGCTATTTTATGGTTTATCTCTTTAAAACTTTAATAAATAACAAAACAATCACTATATTGCTTGATTTTTGTTATAATTGATTGTGACAGCTCTATTTATGACACTAAATTACTTAGAAATATACACAACAAAACAAACTTTTCAGACGAGGCCCCTTAAGACCCCCTTAAGACTTCCTTACCTTGGCCTTGCCTGTGCTCTGGAGAATATGCACTAATGCACAGGCCATCTCCTCCTTGCTCTTGACACTGAGGGCTGGTTCCAGGATGGAACAAAGCAGCATGTAGTTATTAGTGATGTATTCTGCAAACTCTTTGTACAGCTCCATGGGGAGGATGCTCATGCTCTGGTAACGACACTTCATGCGCACCATGGGACCTGGCGTCTTGCCCTTATTAGGGTTCGGGGTGCTGACCGTGTACCATTTCTCCACAAACTGCCGTCCTGTCACCGCCACTATGGGCACATTCACCAAACCGATGTAATTGTTCTTGTCTTTCTTTTTCTTTTTGTCTGTCTCCTTGTACAGGTGCACGGTGATGCTCTTGACTGACGGCAGGTTGTTGAACTCAAAGTGTTCGCCCCAGAAAACATTGTCCGTTTTGAGTTTGCAGGTAGTCCGTGCGTAAAGAGTGTCGTCCAGACACAGTTCGCAGAAATACTTTTTCTTAGCTGGCAAGTCCTTGGCCTCGATAATCCAACATTTCAGCATGTTCTCCACTCGACGGCTGTTGTCCTGAGTAAAACAAAAGCATGAAGTGTTAATATCAGTCGTAATGATAAGTGACCCTGAATGGACACAAGTTAATATAATTATCATCTCTGACTTTTGACTAGGCATATTTTCTGTATATTGTAGATTTATGTTTAGACACTAAACCTCATACAGCTCAGCATATTAACTTACTTAAACACATGCAGGCATAAGATCAAGCATTTTTATTGAAGATATAGATGAAAATTGTGTAATGTGGTGTGTTGTGACCAGCAAGACAAATTTCTAAAATCGAGTAATGTACATTATCTACTAGACCTTTGGAATTACTTTCCACATTAATTGTTTTCATTCTCAAAGTGATTTGGCTGAAAATAAAATTACAGATTTTTTCTAATATGCTCATCCGGAGTAATTTCACAGATGTTAAATAATTAGTAGAAAATGTAAATATAATAGACAGTTCTTAAGTTCTAAAGTATTTGCTCAAACACAGTGAGAAAAACTTGAGGCAGAAGACTTAACAAAAAGTGACTGCAAACAGATAAATACAGTATGTTTTTATACCTTAATAATATCATTTTTTTGCTCCATAAATACTTAAAATATTGAATAAAGCACCCAATTTTACACTTATTCCAGATGTAGTCAATCAACCAAGATCTGCTTGGTATCTAAATTTTGCTTCTTTACTTTTAAACTGGAGTTTTGAAGCTAACAGTACTAATACTAATACTAGAACTGCAAAGACTAGTTGAGGTGTTTCACAGAACTAGAAATTTGAAAAATGAACAAAACTACTGCTATAGCTAGCCACTTCAGACAACACCAGAGCTGGTATATTTACTAGAATGGTATATCAGTCAGAGTTTTTTTAAGAAAAAGAAAAGTAAAAAAACAGATTTTTGCTTCTTTAAATTTCATTTTGCTTCTTGTATTTGTCGTCTCAGGCTTTGGAAAACACTGACTGATATTTTTCAGCATTTTCTGACATTTTATAGACCAAATAACTAATCGATTAATGGAGAAAATAATCAACAGATTAATCAACAATGAAAATAGTCGTTAGTTGCAGCCACAGTATTAACAAACCAGTTGTAAATAAGGAAACTGATCTTGAATCACATTCTTTTGTATTGATCATGGATTTATTCATTGCCACAAAGCTGATTCTAGCACTAGCATTCTAAATGATTCATGATCAACAGATCAGCAATCCCACAACTGAGGAGTTTTGTGAATACAGATCCAGCTTGGCTACATGGTGAGGTAATTCTGTGGCTTATAACACCCTGAGCGGCCTGCACAACCTTAATGAAGATCTGGATGCACTTTGAGTGTGTTGCGAAAAGTTTCAGTAATGTATTTTTACAGAAACGATTTGGCCTATTTGGGTGACTACTGAGTTCTAGTGTTTGACCGCAGTGTTTGACTGCAGAGTACATTTTGTACTCCAAAGTTCTTTGCTGATCAACTACTGGGGTAAGTGGAAAATTGTAAATTAGATTTCCCACCAAACTATTCCTTTGAATTCGCACCTTATAATTTATTATTGTATTTCAAAACGAACAAAATTTTAATGACAATTGATCTTAAACTTTTGAACTAATACTGGAATGGACCTAGATAACCCCAGATTCCACTTTAAATCTGCTGCTGAGTCTCATGAAGGCAAAGTCTCATCAACGTTTGCTCAAGAGGCTAAATCAGAGAAAGAACATGATAAAATGGAAGAAGCTGATGGACTCAAACTCAGTTCATCCCAGAGTTCCTCTGAGCTCTCAGAGCTCTTTGAAGTCATGCACTTTACCTTGTTGGGATGCACAGCTCGCCTCAGATTCTCCATCCATTTCTCTCTCTCTGCTGCTGACCGGCAGGAGAAGCATTTGCTTCCTGTTGATGTAGTTACCTGTAATTACACATTCACCGACAGGAGGATGAGTGCATAATGTAGAGACACAGGAGAGAGAAGAGAAAACAGGTAAATGTGCATTAGGCTCAGGAGCTGTAGATGAGTGCAGAGATCGGCCAGCTTTCATTGTGCTTTCAGCTCTCAGTCGGTGAAGAGTTCCCTCGAGTGGGGAGTAATAACAATTGGACAAAGAATAGAGCTCTCAAATAACGTGAATAGACAGAATCCACTCCGATTAAATGCATTTATCTAATGCAATCAGAGAGAGAGAGCAGGGACGGGGCAGCTATAGTTGAAGCCTTTTGTCAGGCATTCTTTTGAAATTAGCTGGAGGAAAAAGGCTCCAAGTAGTACAGGGGCTTGGAAAAAACAGTACTCCGCACATCAGAAAGTTCATATTTTCACACATACAGGTGTACAATTTCTGCATAATTGAATTATTTAGATGTACACAAAATCATTCAGTGGTTTACTGTGAAATGCTCTGTTTTAGAGAAACTCAGTCAGAAGCGTTCATAGGAATCGGACTTCTCAAGAATTTAATGCCTCTAAAAGAACCCTTACAGAAAGTTACAGTCATGGCTATGAATACATTACCTAATTCCTGAAACCAGTGGCGAACCATGACTTATTACAGATAGGCCTTTAATCTAAGGCCTGCAAAAGTATTTCTATTAATTCCTATTAATTTTAGCCCGTTTCACACTACAGTCCCCAGCATGTACTGCAAAGAAATGTAGTGCAACTCTCCAACCCCAAAAGCAACCTCTACATAATTCCACACAAATCATATCACCAAACACACCAGCTGCATATTAGCTGCATGGGGAGTTCTACCACTACAGACACCTAGAGTTAGCTGAGCAGCTTGGAAATTGAGCTCATGTCTTAATGAACTTGCAGCAAAGAAACGGAAAAGTTTTTATGTTTTGAACAATGGTCAGTTCGGGCTATAGCACAATCAATTAAAAATGAAATAAAAACATAATTGTTCCCTGGCCGTAGGTTTGGTGAGATTTTTAATATGGTCATGGTTGAATTTGACACCCCTGTTCTAAGCCATAAACATCAGAACTCAGTAAAAACATGGGGAAAAAAATCCAGCTCCACAATAACTCTGCTACAGGAATTGTTAATGTTAAGACAACATTAATTCACATGAATATTTGTTGGTAGTTCTAGATCAAACACAGACATCTGAAGTTTGTAAATGACACTCCATGCTTTACTTGAAGCTTATTGGCTGACATATTAGCATATGTTTTACACTGTAGCACTTTCACACTGACTATACAACTTCCTAGAGTGATATATGAAGCTGGTCCTCTCTACTGGAAAAAAACTTTATAATTAAGTAATTGTGCTGATGCTTATGGTTCCTTTTCAGCTCCTGAAGTCCTAACCAATAGGAGAGTTTGCTTAACTATATCTACCTAGAAACCATAAAGAGAAACAATTCCTAATTAGCTCATTTTCAACTGAGCGTTTGAAGAATTTAACCCTTTTGTTTTCATCCAAAATGTGACAATGAGTAGTACTGTAATAACTGCAGGGGTTAAATACAAACTTGATTCTAATGAATCACAATGAACTAAAATTACACACACATACTTTTCAGTTGAATTAAATTATTAGGCCTTCTCTAAATGCCTAGAAAGCCCTGAGTATTCCACTTTGTCTAAAAACACAGTTTTACAACATTTTTAGCACAAACTAATGGTGGAGAAAGACATGTAGGGTGCGACAAGGCAAAATCCTTATACAGGCAACACATCTTTGACAGAGAACAGACTTCTGCACATTGTAATACACAATTACTGTTTATTTGCTGAATTTAATGTATTAGGGGAAAAAAGACAACAGAAATTGTGGCCTGTGCTTTTGTTTATTGTTCCCATTATTTTAAACTCAGCAATTAGATGGTAATCGTACATCTTGTAAGTTGCTTTGGATAAGAGCGTCTGCTAAATGCTGCTGTAAATGTGCACTAAATTCGCAGAAATATGCCATGTTAAGCTCCCTGTAGAGGATGTGTTAACCCCTTAAAATCCCAGGCTTATTACATAGTAAGACTTATTATTCAGTAACTATAGGGCCTTCAATGCTGGCTGAGCTATTCTCAGGTTATGGAAGTGTGTAATAAAACTTTGGGCCCTCTGGTGGGCCATAGCTGTTTCAGGGGTCAACATGTTTTGACTCAGAAAATGAGCAAAACGTCATTTGACTAGGGGTGTTCAAAATGTACAAGTGCATATAATCTCACAAAAGACCTGTAGATTCACTGGCCATTTTGTATAGCAAGTAAAATGGCTATATTTTCATTGTGTACATTGTGGTCCCTGTTTCCTATCAGCACCACTGTCAAGAAATCTGAGTTGTAGGCTTCTTTACAGTGAACCATTTGACATCAAATCACTCTGAATGATGTTTAAACATCTCAACAACTGATTTATGCAGATCTTTTTTTTTTTTTTGGGGGGGGGGGGGGGGTGCTGTGCTGAAAACCCTAACAGGGTTTAAGCTATTTGTTTATTTTGACAAAGATAATGATGCATTATGAAACAATCTAAATTATGATATTAACAGACTAGTTGTGCATGTAAGAATGAACATTCGCTAATTAATCTCATTCACACAAAAGTCAATATAATATGACAATATAATAATATTTATGTGCCGCATGCATGTTGGCAACTGCCTAATTAACAGCTCAATTCATGTAATATATATATATATATACACACACACTTATTAGTAATCATTTAATTCAGCCGGCTTACTTTTTTTTTTTTTTTTTTTTACTGTTCTCAATCTCCATATGAGGACAAAGGCTTAGGACAAACGAGTAAACAAGCCAACCAAAAAGACTGCTATCAGTAATAACCCTTTGGCTGACCCTGCAGCTCTCCCTCTCTGTCCCTCTCTTGTGGTCAGAGATATGCAGATGCCAGCTGGCTTCATGTGTAGCAGCCGCTGAGTCTGTGTCAGCCAGTCTGGCCGTGCTCGGCTCCACTGAGCACTGATTGGGGGAAGCAGAGAGGAAATTCAGACAGGTGTGTCGAGCTGAAATCTGCACGGTGGGTCGCTAAGCTGAGCTGATCTCTGCTAGCACTGAGGGATGGACACTGATGCTGCCAGATGTTAGTTTGCCCTCTATCTGAGGCCTAAGGCCTGCTTGCTTATTAATGAATGCATGTTTTTTAAAAGAGAATCTATTTTCAGAGCAGAGTTAGAGTTAAGGGTGGCCAATAGGGCAAAAATATAACATCACAACACTTTCTACGATGCGCAATGTGTTTCAGGATTTGCATCATGATGTGTAGTTCTTTTCGAGGGTTTGTGTTGGGATGGCAAAACAGTGGTACCATGTTTAAAATGCTTTAAAAAGCAGCATCCGTTTTTAAATCAGCAAAAATCAAACAAATGGTAATTAATGAACAAAATGGGATAATGTGATGACATCCAATGAACTGCTTATTACTATACAGATGATGCAGTTACTATACCCTGGCTGTTGCTGTTTACAGGGTCTCTATGATTAGTATGATTAGGATAAGGGGTCATTAAATGACAACATTTAATTATGTCACTATGCTTTTCTGAGTGTTTTGTGAATACTGGCAGAACTTAATGAACACTGAGCAACTGCACAATTAGTCCTGTTTAATTGGATTTACTGCAGCACCATAAGAACAATGCTGCATAAAAATCATTCTACTCTACTACTTTCTAAACGTAGCACTGTTGAGCCTCTGTTTAGTTTGTGAACAAGTTGGCTCGAAACATTGCTAGCAATAGTCCTTGTTTGCTAGCTTTAGCCTTGTTAGCTGTGTGTTTGTCTCTTCCTGTTTAGTTACAGAGTAATTCTTTGTTGGTCTACAAGTGTCTGTCTGGGTGTACTGTCTCTCTGGTGCTTTTCTCCTGGGAGATGGGGCAGGTTAGACATTTAGTAAGATATTAAATTTCAGTCAGTCAGTCATTTCCTATGGGAAAAAATTGTTCAAACAAACATTGTAGGAAAACTGTATAGGTTCTGCAACTCTGCAAAGTTTTGTGGTTTTAGCTTGAAAACTGCAATTCGTGAAAACACAACAGTAAGTGCAAAAAAAAAAAAAAGAACATAACAAAGAACAGTGAGCTGGTTTTGTTGAGCCAAGGAAAATATTGGGACATGTACTGCATATCGTGAAAGAGTATTTTGGTGAAGAGTATTTTTATGCCCTATCGTCCAGCCCTACTATAAATGTTTTTTTGTTTGTTTGTTTTATGCTTCTTTTTTCTTTTCAAAGATATGCAATTGTTCAAGGTTCTAGAAATATTGAAGATACCTTTGATATACATACTGGCCATAATTTATCACAATAACAAACTCCCATTGCTGAACCTTTCTTATAGTGGATATTAGGCTAAAAAGGTTTTAACACTTTGACCAATTTTACAACGGAATTGTAAATGATCAGTAACACTTAACATCAACAAAATTTTTCTGATCAATTAAGACAAACCCAACTGTTTTACTTGGTAATTAAAACATAGGCATTGGTAGTTTTTGAAATTCCATCATTACAACATACAGCATTTTTATGAATATGATGGAAACAGTTCAATTTACAAATAATATTTTAATACATTCTCATTTTAGCACAAACAAAATGTGCACAATTTCCTTGTTTGTGTGCTGGCTACTGTGGCTCACTCTTTCAGACAGAGGTTACTGTGCACAGGAGTTACTACCCACCACCCGTAGGGCAGGTCAGCCTGTTGGCCTAGAGCCATGCCATTTGTTTATGACACAGTGTATGGACACCAAAAGGTGGCATGCATGCAAATGTTAGCCACAGAGATGACCTTTAATAGGTCAATGACTTTGCTATGAGCCAAGCCTGCTGTGTGTTATACTCACACTTTACCATGTGCTATCATGAGCATTGGCCACATGCAAATAATTTACCATCACAAAGGAACATTCTGCTACTGCATGATATGCAGTGCATGATATCATCGACATGGTTATGATGCTCTAAACAGCTGAATTTCCAGTGATCCTTCACATTACTGGCACTGACCGAATAAAACGCCTAATAAACCATAGGTGAAGAGTTACTGATCAGCAGACTGACCTCAAAGCAAAAGTCCTGTCCCAGGATGCTGCTGTGCACAGGTTTGATGAGCACCTCCTCTTCCATGCTGAGATCCAAAGCTTCCACTGCACTGCTGGGACTGAGCAATGACTCGTGAGACCGTGACTCCTTCAGCCTCGGCATCAGATGGGATCTGAGGAGGAGAAGAGAAAAACATTCATCAGAACTGAGGCTTCAGGGTTTTGTTTGTCATGATTTAGCTTTATTTATCGAAGTACAATACCTGAGAATGCGTTCTGTAAAGCAGTGAAACAATCATTGGTGCAAGTGTGACCATCATGCCAGAATTTTGACTCTGACACTGATGCCAAGTGAAGTACCACAATGCTCCATATTAAAATGACAACAAATTCATCACATTAGTCATCATCTAAACTCTCAAAGTTTACTTGACTAAACACAGAAAAGTGTTCAAATTGTTACATCCTTATTGAAAACACCTCGATGATACTGCTACTTTCTGCTAGCACCCCTTGGGATTCTAACAATACAACAGTGCTAAGCCAAAAGCAGTTGACAGGACAATGTTTGGGTCATTCTAGAGAAAACACATTTGAAACTCTTTCCACGATTTATTTGAAGCTTGTGACAGACATATTTAATACTGACAGTACCTGCTGCCAAAAATAATTACAAAACAAATAAGTCGTTGCTATGCCTCGGTGATAATTTGCTAGCCCAGGTCTCGTCAATCCGGCTCTTTTAATGCCCTGGTGTCGTCAAAGGCAGAACTAGATTTTCAGGTAAAAATATCCCTCGTCGGAGCAAACTAAAGCTTTGTTAAGCAATTCTAACAAACAGTTCTAACCCAGTTTTATCAAGAAATGGTGTTAAATGCTGGAGTTAATGCATAGCTGCTAATTCACCCTTTAACTCTGAAGGTTGGCACGCAGACTGCTGGTCACACAGCGACACAGACAACAATCTCACCTATCTAATAGGTAACGAAATGGCAAAGACAATGGTTTAAGAGGAACAATGCATCATTCATTACTTGTCAGTGTGTCTGCAGAGTGTTATAGTTTTGATGTGAAGCTAGATAGAAGCTTCACAACCAATCAGACTGTAAGGCCCGAACCAACTGTTGTATAATAACAAATATTACACCTTATAGAAGTTTTACAGTGACTATTTCAGTAAAGAGTCCTGGCATTGAGCTGCCACTGTTTTCCATTTCTAACTGAATCATACTGGTGAGGTTCTCAAAGTCAGTGACATATCTAGGACTTCCAGAAGGCCTAAGGAGACTGTTTTCCTCAAAATTGTCTCCACTCATTGTAACTGAAAATGTCATAGGTTAATTCCACTGTTAACATCTAATTATATTTATGGTTATTCTGACATGTTAGACCTTCAGTTCAGCTCCTGAGGTCCTAACCAATGGGAGAGCTTGCCTTGCTGTATCAAACTAGATACCACCAAGATACCACCGTCTTTAATTGAAGCATAAGGAGTATGTTTAATGTCTATGTAATCATGATACAAAAAGGTAAAAAGATAAATTCTGTTACAGTTACAGAAAAAAGACAATTGATTCCAAGTACACCAAAAATAGGATGGTTACTACCAAGATTACATTAAAACCACTTTTTCATAGTTATTTTCCTGTTTTGTTCTATGAGTTACATTTGTCTGCTAAATGCAGATTTTGTGCAATTTTTGTGCAAGTTTTGTGAGAGTTTAGCACTCAAAAGGAGTTAAGTATGATACACTAATTTCCTGAATATCTACCTATAACAGTGCAAATAACCATGTCATAGTTAAGAAAGAGGATCACTTTCCAATGGTTTACAAGACCTTAAAAGTAACAAAGATGTAAGATGTAAACAAATCATTTACAGTGGCTTGATGTAAAATGCACAGTGGTGGTGATAGAAGCCAGACATCCAAAGCACTTAATGGCTCTTAAAGCTCCCTCAGAGAAAGCTATTCCCTGAAATGGTTATGAATTATTGCGTGATGTCTGTGGTATGGATTTATGATAGTTTTGAGGTAAGACCTTGGCATGAATTTTGTTTTCAAAAGTTTAAAAATTTTGTTTTCATTTATAGTGGATACATACATGAATGGTACTCTAAGTAGTACCCAAAGAAAATGAATTATCTGAAAGTTACCACTTTTAAACATAGAAAAAGGCATGGAGACCCATGTAAGTTCACTGGTCATTTCAGACAGTAAAGACATTGGCTAAAATAAGTTTAGAGCCATGAACCATTTCACATCAAACCGCTCTGAATGACTTGGTTTACATCTTAACAACTGAATTATGAAGAAATTTTGAATAAGAAAAATGAATAAAATCCCTCTTTAACAATTTAATTTTAAGGACTTTTGAGATGCCATAATCACCCAAACTGGCAAAGTGTACATTGCAACCATCACATGATTTTGTGATCCCCTACATTTTGGGCAGTGTTGCTGACGGGCTGGTTATTCTTCCACACTATACCTCCTGTATCACCTCCTCATTCCTGAAAACTCAGTCAGCTTGAAAGAGTTCTGAAAGGATGGTTAGCAGGACTACAGCCTAATGCAATAATACAATTTTGGGAGCATGGCCAAAATGTTCTATCCATAAAGAGTCATAATGCCAGATTGTAATACACTGTGGATCCATATCAGGAGCAAATCACCTTATAATTACATCTTCAGAACTTTCCACTGTGGGTGTGAACTCTTCAACAAATGCTTAGTCAGGTATATTTGGCTGGGTCTCAAACTCCCTGGCAGCCTCATGCAGAACTTAAATACTGCTATAGATTTCTAACCTTTATACTGCAAGAACCTCACATATATATATTTTGCAATGAACAATATATAAGCAATAGTTATTTTTTTTAAATAACATTCTCTTACTTAACATGTCTCACGTAAAAGCATTGACCTCTGAGGTTGCGCTTCCTTTCATAGCTGATGATGCCCAAATAAGCCATTTTTCTCTGTGTGAAATTGACTAAAGCCTTTTTAAAAATAGCTGCTATTGCTTCCTGTGGTAAACAAAGAGGTTTTAAAGCCGATACGTTTTGCCCTTGTGCATTTTCCCCCCATATGTTGCTAGGTCTTTTAAATTATGAGGACTTTAAGAAGTTGAAATGCTAAGCAAAGCAAGCTAAGACTCCTGCACATCACATTCATGCTGCATGGCCGTAAGCCTGCTGCTACACTTCAGCATGATTATTTAACAATGCCAGTGGTTAGGAGGTCTTTAATTCAGCCCATAAATGTGCAAACTCGGTCAAGAATGAGGGAAAAATTCCTCTACGATTATGCTAATATCTGCTATCGCCTCTTGGGATTTTAGTAGCATTCTAGTAGATGCTACTCACTTCAGACAAGCTGCCCACGCCCCAGCTACCGCCACTTGCTTTGGACTAGCTGCCCACCCTACATTGAAGTTTCTCATGGACTCCTAGCTATTACTACTACTAATACTACTGCTATTAATATTAGTAGTATAATCACTTGTAGGTAGTTTGACCAGAGGAGGATGGGTTCCCCTAGTGAGCCTTGGTTCTTCCCAAGGTTTCTTCCTCAGCTCTGAGGGAGGTTCTCCCTGCCACCGTTGCCCCTGGCTTGCTCACCTGGGTGTTTTACATTCATGTCAAACTTTGTCTTTCCTTGAATTCTGTGAAGCTGCTTTGTGGCATCATCAGTTGTAAAAAGTTCTATACAAATACATTTGATTTGATTTGATTTAGTGCTAAGCTCACATTAATTTACAGGAATTATTTTGGTCTTTCTAGATGAAACATTGACAACTTAAGCTTATAAAAGATGTTACACATTTTGTTTAAAGCTTGTACCAGACATATTAGCATATATTTTGCCTTGTAGCAGTTTTAAATTGACTATTTTCAGTCCTACTGGAGCGGCAACTGTTTTCCATTTCTAACAAATGACTCAATCACATTGGCCAGGCTACCACTCACACTCGCAGTGACTTTCAGAAGACATTTTTCTCTCAAAATCATCCCATTCATACTAAATCAAAACTATAGGTTGATTCAACTGTCAATTCCTAATTACATTTGTGGTTCCTTCAGTTCAGCTCCTGAAGCCCTAACCAGTGGAGGAACTTGCCTGGCTGTATCTTAACCGTGATAAAAAAGCATTAATACAATACTTTGAGTTTAAATACAACAAACATTAAAAAAAATGAACTAAACATTACATACATGTGTTTTTTGTTTCACAGAAATCATTAGGTCTTATCTGAAGGTACAGAAGACCCTAAGTGTTCCCCTCTGAACACCTCCAGCTACTGAAGCTGCACAAGTTGTAGCCTACGACTGCAGCCTTATAATATCAATTGGTAATGGTTAACTTTAATATGACGACACAACTTAAGAGGTGTATTCAAGACATCTAGACATACTGCTCAGCAAAATGACCTCATACCTTGGTTAAAAAAAACTGCTTCCTCTTAACCTTTCATTCTTTTAAAATCTGTTCTTTCAAGATAAATTTTGCATTGTGCTTCTAATAGGAGACAGAGGATGGCAACCCAAACAAGATTTTTTTTCCCCCAAGAAATCACCCTGAACTTTCAAACAACAATGCTGTTTTGACTGGACGGGCTATGGAGGCAAATACATGTCTGGCCTTTCAGGTAGCAGACCCTACGGCTAAGCTTCATAATAGTGTTGGAGTAAAAATAGCCTTCAGATACAAAAATGACCTGGAAACATTACTGCAATTACCTGCACAAAGAAAATGAGATCTGCCTACTTTCATGCATGGTGGACTTTAGAATCTTATAGTCTGAATACAAACACTCAAACAGTAGACAGTGCAAAGGCCAAACTTCTCTGAATACAGAAAGATTTTTCAGTCTTGCACATCACAATATAGGGCCACAACATATGAAGGAAATTAGATTTTGACGTATTGTGAATGTAACATGTTTTGCAGTGTATGAGCACCTTGAGGTTGGCCTTCATTACTTTGATAAAACATATTTATTGGATCAGATTAATCTCTTGATTCATCAGAACAAAGAGGACCCAATGTAATGAGCCCTTTGTGGCAGTTTAAGGTGCTAATTGGACAGTCTGTCCATGTGTTACGCTCAAAACTGACCCACAAGCCTAAAAGCATAGTTGCTAGGACATGAGCACTACCCATCTTCACTGTCCAAAAAAGATGTCAATTTTTTACATTTTTTGTTTTTCTTTATCATTTGACCATAATAGCTTTACATACACTATTACACTGTGGGATCATTTGAATGGACCAATGGAGAAGATCCAAAACGACCAGGAATGGAATCTCTTTACATCAACTTACATTACATTTTAAAACTGTTTTTCCTTCACCTGTACATTTACTGTTTTGGAGACGCAGTTATTTTTTTTTATACTGATGAATGGGCTGGTCGATTACTCAAATTTTAATTTCAATTATGATTTTTGCTTCCAACGATTATGAAAACAAGATAATCAACATTAACTTCATTGTGCTGCATTTTATTTCTCAGTGATATTTTGTTTTGTGTTATAAATCCAGTGCACCTCTTTCCTTTACTTTACCCTAAAAGCCCAAACCCATCTAATTTATTTTGGTCAATTTTATTTTTATTTATTATTTTATATACGTTCAGTAGGATGTGGAAGTGCACTTCTACAGTTATTTATTTATTATTTATTTTGATCTTTAAATGTAAGTGCTTAAATGTATATATATTTCTATATCACACATTTTATTTATCTATCTTTTTTTTGATTGCATTATATTTGAAGTTCAAGGAAATCTACTGTAAAAAGACAAGTTTTTTTAAAAAAAGTTCAATAACTGCATGATGTTTCCAAAGTCAATGAGTAATCGTGTTCTTTTTGCTATGATCATGCAGCCCTAACTGACAATATGCATTTGATGCAGGACGGTACAAAACATGGGAGTATGGACTGCATTTAAAACGGGCAGAGATTTTGGAAGTATAGCTAATTACATATTCCACTCAATTCACTTATGTTTGAGCAGCTAGAGGTGGTAGCATAATTTTTTCTCCACCTTTTAAATCCAGGCATAAATCTGCATTAGTGTTTCAAAGCCATGTTGTTGGGAGACATGGCTGCTGCCACAGTGGCTAAACAGAAGCACAGGCCTTTGAACACACTCTGAAAGAATATTTAGCAACAGAATAACAATATTTCAGCTCACAGGATCGGATGCAGGTACATGAGAAGATGCAGCGCAGAATATTACATGATGTCGCAGCAATATGCGCATGTTATTGTTTCCCAACAAAAACAGTAGAATTACACCCCTGTACAATGTTTTGGCAAAGAAAACCTAATTTATTAACTTTCATTTCTCCCTTTATCTTGAGCTTGTTGACTCCACTTCTGCTCTGTGCCACTCAGTAGTTGTTCCTGTGTGCAGTTTGCATGATTAGCTGCAGCTGAACTGCACGTTCATTTCAGACGCATTTTGCGTACAGACTGTGGCCGCATCAAAACACAATTTATGCTGTGCTCGAAGGAAAACTTATCTGGAACTTCTGACATCATTCAGGAGGCTTACGCAGTGTATACAGTGAAAAAATGTCATGACTATTTAAAATAGCTTATTTGCATACTGCAGCCTTTTACAATTTCAGTATTGCAAACACCAGTATTCAGAGAAACAGAGCTGGACTCATTTCAGACCCGGAGTTACATGATACGGACCCGTCCTCCTTAACTTCTAACTATATATTCTCTGATAAGTTCAAGTCCCGTCATATTAGTATCATTCATGCACTATGTGGTTACAGTAAAGGGCAGCAGCAACAACACAAGCAGAATAAAACATGCAATTAAAGCATAAAGATTTATCTTACAAGCACACAAATGGCAGGTTACTGTATTAGAGTACACACTTGCATAGCCCTGTTGTCAGAACAAAATCTTGTATACCCAAAATGGTAACTTTACAGTAGAAGGAAAAACCTTCTTTAACTTTAATGTAAGTCAATGGAACCAGAATTTTTTCCAAGTCATTTTGAACTGTTTCTTTTGGTCCGTTCGATATGACATTTACACACAATGTAAAATGCTTTTAAAGCATTTTCAAATTAAGTCAAAAACTCAAAAACGACAAAAAATAAGATACAAGGTTTTGTCCCAAAAGCAGCAATAATAAAGCCAAAACTGGCTTTACAATAGACAAATAAAAAAGCTGATAAAAACAATCCAATGACCATTGCCTATGAGACTGGGGAAAGCAACACTTAGATGTGACACGTGTTAAGTTTTTGTGTTTTTAAGTGTTGGGAGACAAAGAGCGATGGCCACAGAAAGCACAATGGGCCTCATTCACCAATATATTCCCAAGTGTTTTTTAAATTTGTTCTTGAGAAAGGTCCTAAGAAAAGCCCCATGTCAGATTTACAATGTGTTCAGAAACCGCAGAACTGTTCGCTTTCCCTTTGTACTCCTGAGTGTGTGTAGGTTTTTATCTACGAAAAAATTCCAAATAAGAAATTACTGGTGAATGTCAGAATCTCAGTGAAAACTGAGCCCACGAGAAAATCTAACTTTCCCAACTACTCACTCCAGCATTAGCGATACAGACTAACATATGATGTATTGTGCAGTCTTGGTGCAATCAAAGCGCAGAGTATGCCATGGCAGTTGAGCAGCTGCTGAGAGGCCGGCTCATTTAGAGTCACTCCTTACCCCAAGTCATGAATTAAAGATGGCTGACTTCCGGCCTGAGGGAAAAAGGCCCTGGTATTACCCTCAGGTAAGAGACAGTGCTGACCTCAGTACAGCTGTGAGCTCATCTCCCCAATTAGCACTCAACCCAACCTGGAAACAAGGCGGAAAAAACTACTACAACAGAATAGATTTGAATTCCCCCACAAGCCTTGAGATATGGAGATGTGATAGCAGGCAATGAAAATTAAACTGCCTCAAAGCTTTAAATAGCCGAGGCAATGCCACTGAACTGAAATTAATCTTAGCAGATCAAATTATGGATTATGAAATTTTGCTCCAGGTCAAAACTGTCCCAAGAAAAAAAATCTTTTATAACGTGGAGACTTGGCTTCGCTGAAGCTAAAGCAGGGCTATTCAACTGCTTGTCCTTGAGTGAAACGATCTAATACAGTGGACTTCAAGTACCTCAGAACTGTCTGGATGGCTGTGGAAAGCTCACATGCTCCACAATCCTCAAATTGCACTAATATAATACAAAAAAAATATCTTCAGGCAAGCCCCCCCCCATTCAACAGAAAACTGATTTCTCTTTTTTCTTTATATATATATATATATATATATATATATATCCACTTGTCCACATAGTTTACAATACAAAACCTTTTGTTTATTTCTGTCTCAGAAAAAAATAGTAGGAAACATAAAATTAACACTATAATTGGAATATGTGGATCAAGTGAAGCAAAATTCAACCAACTTCTAAGACTGAACTTTGGAGGGGGTGGAAAAGTACCACTGCAGATTTAAAAATAAAAAAAACCTGAAAGCAAGTTACCTGAAAAGAATAAAAGCTTCAGAAGTAACAAAAAAAGAAATAAAGACACAATAAGTACTGAAGTATGAAGGGTGGTCTCTGAATTTTGCACAGGAATGCACGTGTGTCAACTCCGCAAATAAATGTAAGCAAACGTAAGTATATACTCATCCTAAGGAGTGTCTTAGCCTGTACTGCTTTTTGAATGAAGCACAGTAAAAGGCAGCCAATCAGAACATAACTCGTTTACACATATCAGTCTTAAAGATACAGTAACAAAAACTGTTGGATGATGATGCAAAACAGACAGCATTAAGTGGACATCAGGCAAAAAAATTTAATGTAACAAAAGCTCAGGATATGTGCCCTTTAAGCCCTTTCATACGCAACGCTGAGTGATATCGCCATGTTTCCTGGCGGATCTGAGTGATTGATAAACAACTCATGACAGACAGTCAGCTGATATTAAAAATCCAGCCTTTTGCCAGTGATCCTGTCAGGGCACTTGGGAAATCGAACATAAGCCTAGATGCTCATCTGTCTTTACAGGAGAGCAGGAATACATGCTGACTCTGAGGAAATGTACGCCACTGTAATACAGCCAGACAACGATTATCTGTACACCTGATTTCTGTAAATCTGTGCTGATCTGAAAGAAAGAATCCTTCCATCATCACAGTTCTGTTTGTATGTGCAGAAGGCAGAGCTATACCTCAGAAACCAAAAGCCAAATCCTTTTTACTGGGGCTGCATATAACAGACAAAATAGCATACATATCATATACAACACACCACTGTTGTTGGAAGAAAACTTCGTATCTCCAAAATGGTAACTACAGGAAAAGGGAAAAAAACATACTTTACTTTTAATGCAAGTCAGTGGAACCAGACTTGTTTCCAAGTAATTTTGGTCTGTTTCTTTTGGTCCATTCATCATGAAAGTTACACACAATGTAATGCATTTTCAAACTATGTCCAAAACTGGAAAGAACAAAAATGATAAGAGGTTTTCTTCCAACAGCAGCAATATTGTGATATGCTATGCAATATATTAACATTTAGATGTTTAGCGTTAATGTTGTTATTCTGTGTTTCATTTAACAGTCCAGAAGAGCATAGCTGTTCTTGCTCTCACAGTGGGCATAACCCACCCTTACCCCATCACTCAGTGTGACACCAGCCAACGCAAACATCTGTTAGAAGTGGCAGTTAGTGTTCCCCTCCAAGCATGTTGATGCAGTGGCTGGTCCCACATGACTTGAAGGAACATTCACTAGCCTGTACCTTCCCAGAGTGGCACCATCGTGTGAAATTGGGAGACCTAGCTACCAGGTAGAATCATGAAAATACCCACAGCACACAATATAAACATATTCTGCAATTGGCTAATTTACACATTGCTGCCTTCAATATCAGTATTGCAAAGGCCAAGATCACAATAACAACTAACACTAGAACCCTGTGCAGGCCTAGCTCTATCCTGCAGCACAATGTACTGACTACAACACCCTTCATCAGCTGAGAGTACGACACGTCAAGGCCAGGACAAACCTAGATAACATATGACCCTCTCCTTCTGCAAAGGTCACTAACAGCCAGCCGCTGCACCTCAGAGACATTTGTCTAGAAAAGCACTGCCGTATGGGCCATGATTCAGAGGGAGATGTCAGTTTGACTGTGATTTAGACACGCCTATGGCCATAGCAGGCTTGGATGTACAGTGTAGTGTTTATTAAGGCTCTCTGAGAACAAAGAAACTAAAGAAAAACAAGAAAAGAAAAGAAAAAAAACAGCAGGAATCTTAACATCAATTAATTAAAAGACACATTACATGAGGACAGTTAGGTTAGTGCAAAATGCAAAACACAAATTATTTCAATGCAAAAAAATGCATAACAGAGAGCACATTTCCATGCATACTTGGTATATGTAAGAATAAATAATAATAAAAAAGAAATAAATCAGGCCATCATAGCCTATTTTAAACAAAAATGGTCCTGCCCGGCTCTGCAATTTCACAGTAGTTTTTGCAATTCCTGAGCCTGCTGGAGCCTCTTTCTGCAGGCCTCCTTGTAACCGTTCCACCAGCAGAATGGAAACTGGCCCAGATATTTTTAATTAATAAAAAATGTAACTCTGTTATAAATTTAACTAGATAATTGTTGGGCTCTTTGTGTGAAATGCTGTGTCTCTGCGTTGGGCTGCTAGCGAGTAATAATTGGAGAAAAGGGAAAACAACTGTGAAGACATACCAGTCTTGCGACCGTACGGTTGCCAGTTCGATCCCCAGAGCTGACAGAACGTGACTTGAGCAAAGCAACTAACCCCAACTGCACTGCGGATAGGGCTGCCCATCGCTCCGGGCAAGTGTTTTCACTGGACCTAGTGTGTGTCTTCACTAGTGTGTATGTGGTGATTCACTGCACGGATGGGTTAGATTGTGGAGGTGAAATTTCCCCTTTGTGGGACTGATAAGGGTCTCTTAATCTAATTAATAATATTGTGTACAGCTGCCAATAAAAAGCAGCAACTGAACACTTTCAGAAATTGTTGAATCCAGTTTGCTTCCACTTTTGGAAATGTTACACTATTCAACTGAAATGTATATCAGCAATATTACTAAAAAAGAAAGCATAGTTCAACTGAAGGACAGCATCCAAAACTGGTGGAAAAATCTTTTTAAGGCTATTGTAAAATTAGTTACAGTATATCTATGAGAACTCCCTGCAAAATAAGCCAACTACATAACTATCAACTTATGCACATGGTTGCATTTGTGTTAAAAAATGACTGATAATAAGGCCTTGCTGTGAATTAAAAGAAATAAATCACAAAAACAAGAAAAAAAGCTAGAAATATAATAAACTAATCTGAAACCACAGTCACACATTCAACATCAAAACAGCCAGAATCACAGACGGCCTGTTAAACTTAACTTGGCCCACACATTCTACCAGAACTAGCACAGTGCAAATTTCCAGTACTTACTGCTTAGCGTAGCGATGAAGCATGATCCTACTGACCCACAAAGCCAACAATGAAGGATCAGTTCAAAAAAGTGCGCACAATTATCAGCTTTTCTCCTGCTTCTCTGCTCTAAGACGCTGGTGCTAGAAGGTTGAGCTCAAACACTGCATGGTCCTCTGGCTGGTGCTTTTAGGGCAGTGAGTGCTGGGCTGCCTCAAAGCACCCAAGGGAACAATTCGTTGTGCCTTGAACACACCCATCACGCATTTCCAAGCATTTCTATTTAAAAACACAGCATTCTATTTCAGAGTAAAACACACGCAGGTCATTTCGATGTCAGATTCCTATTTCTGCTGCAGAGGTTCAGAGAAAATCAAGTGAATTTGCTTTAACTGTGCCCCATGGGGTCATGTTAACAGTGCAGAACTAAAAACATGATCACAACAACAAAGAAGCTATGTCACATCAAACATTGTTAAAGTGCATATTTATACCTACCATTCTAGATCACTCATCAGAGGCAAAGCTCTGCCAGTATATGAGCAAAAGAGCTAAGTAACATTTCTATTTTTCTAAAAAAAAAAAAAACAGCACAATATGGAGGTTGTACACGATACGAAGTAGCATTGGAAAGTGGAGCTGGTGGGTGTGTAATTAAACCCGTGTTGGACTCTGCCGGCCGCTCTTTGCTCCGAGTATATGTCCCAGGTCCCAGTCTGACAGGCCACTGCGCAGTCCGCTCCGCCTCCAACACAGTTCCCACACTTGCCAGCAGGAAGTGGGCCTCCCCTGAGATCTCTGCTCCAAATAGGAAATGACTGCCAAGCAAGCCTGCGTGTCAGGAAACCAGCAATGCAGGCACGTCTTAAAGAGAAGCACCATTCAAAACTGGAGCAAGAAGGGGGCCAAGCACTCGAGTGATAAAGCACTAAGTCTGGCTAATCAAAGTATGAGCTGAACCTAGCAAAAATCAGAGATAGCACAAATGTGTAAATACAACCATTGATAAAAAACTTATTTGTTCAATTTTCCCTTTCTATAAATGCATCTATCAACTAAGACATTCTTGGTGACTGAAGTTGGCTTCTTAAGTTTTGCGCTTGAGCTAAAAGGCTAATGTAGCTAACAAATAATGAAAGATTAATTCCACCACACATCATGGCATGCTGCATGCCAAGATCACCAAAATGAAAAATTCTGGCCAAAACTGAAACAGAAATTTACCCCAAGCTAAAAAAACAAAAAGAGTTTTTTAATGCAATTTGGCAATTAAGATATGCTTTTGAATTTACACAGTAAATGTAAAAAATTATTGGGTAATTAAGAAAAGACATTACTATTTCTTAAATCTGCTTTCAGTGGGGCTAAACCGAGCTGACAATAAATAAAAACAGTGTACATAAAAAACACCTAATAAAATTGTTACAGTATATTGGCCTGTGTTACTTCACAACAGTGAATGGTTGTTCATTCAAGGCTAAAAAATTCCACTATTTTTTAGTTATACTTTGCACTTTGGCTGTTGTTTGTGTTTTCTTGCCATTTCAAAAGCTGAGACTACAGAAAGTGTCAGTGTGCTTGCAAGGATTTTCCTTTCTGCTTCTGTTGTTTTGTGTATTCTGCATGTTTATAAGTGGGATCAAACCTGTAGTTGAGATGTTCTTGACCATCATACCCTCTCTCGATATTTAACATGAAGAAAAGATTACAAATCGCTTGTCTAATGCCCCTCGTCAAACCGGTCCCACAAAGCCGACATTTTCACTGCTGATCTGCTGTAGCTCAAACTGTTTGAATTTGTTTGTGTTGATTTGCATAATCTTTTATAGTTGGCCTACTTTTGACCATTTTTCAGCAGAAATGTTCTGGTGGCTGAAATGATGATGTATCCCTAAAATCACATGCTTAAATAAACATAAACTTGCTATAGTGGTTTATGGTGGTGTATCACATGCAGTCGTCTATTAAAATGGTATAACAATTAGCCAGTTTATGACTAGCAAACATAGCTGTGAACTGTACACAAATAACGATATAATTCACTTTTGCATATTTAAATGATGTGTTAACTTATTTTTACTTAGATTATCTACAGTATATAGATTATCTAAACTTGCACGTACGACTGAGCCAATGGTTAAATTAAAACTGCCAGAATGAAAATTTTCTCACTCCAGTGAAGTAAACAGCTCTCTAATAAAGACGTGGTTATTCAGTAGCCCACGAGACTGAGCTTATTGCAGCATTTCAGCACTTCTGTGTTCCTCAAGTTCATAGACAGCTTCTTACGTAATCCCATGGCTACTGACAGGGTCAGTCTTAAAACGTACAAGCCTCCTTTTCAAAAGCAGCTTATTTTGGTAATGCTCTGGTAGAAAGACATGCGTTTTTAAAGCATCAGAGATGGGGTGAGGATAGGGTCAGAGCTAATGTTGCTCTGAACGCTTATTCCATACACGATGCAGCATTTAAGAAGAAAACGCTCGAAAAAACGCTGTTACTCAACTCTTAACATTTCCATTATTCATTCTGCAATCAGTCAACTAAGACTGGAATGGACCGTCAAAGGTCAAGAATTACCATCACAAGCTGGAAAATATAACCAATAAAAATGACATGAACTTCCTTCTAATAACCAGCCAAAACCAACTCATTCTGTAATGTGCTAAAGGCCTCACAGTACAGTGCTCAGCTAATTTCTACTTGGCTGTAACAGCCTTTTCCTCCCTCGATCAAAAAAGCACTCTGTAATACATAGCCACTCAAGTACTGATATAAAAAAAAAGCAAAGAGAGGAGACGCGAAGAAAGAACAGCTCTGAAAAGACTGCCTATAGGGAGGCCATTAAAATGCACTGACATATCTCTGCTAACCTTGGCGAGTGTTTAACTGCTAAAAGAAAGCGAGACTTCACTCCGACGGAGCTTTCTGGAGTGAACAGGATCCAGCAGGTTTGTTTATGAGCTCAAATTCTGCCCTCAACACTTGTGATTGTGGCTCCTTGAGCAGCTGGACTGGAGTGACTCAACGTAGCACACTGGACAGAGTCCACATAAATGGCACAGTCAATCTGCAAGAGGCCATGATCAACAAGAGCCACTGCAGGCACTAACGAAGAGAAAGGGCCTGAGTCTTCCTCACCAGGGCTTCTTTCTGCTCAATTTAATCCACCTGCTACCAGAGGGAAGGCCATGATGGCCAGCCAGGCATTCTGCCCAGCTAACCTATGCCTGCACCCTGGGGCTATCAACAATAACCACACACTAGCCATGATTTATATGTAGCATGTGCAGTATGTATAATTATGTGTCTATTTATTACACGCACATGATGTCCACTGTTTTTTGATGTAGCCAAATTTTGCCTCAGTCTTTAAGAAAGTACTTTTCGCCATATACAGTCACATGTAAAAGTCCAGACAGTTCTGGACAAATGACATGTTCTGTGAAAATAAGTTCCCCGCTACAGGGGACAAACTTATATATGCCATTTTTTGCACATTTTATTTTGCAATATCTATTTATTTGCTAAGTTTAACATAATAAAATATCCAATGTGCCATAACTTTTGCACAGGGCAACTTTTACATTTTATTTTTTCCCCAATCTTACATTTGGCAAATAAACAGCAATTGTGCATTAAAATGTGCATTAAAGCATGTTCTTTGTAGAGGATGTATTCCCAAATTTATGCAGAAAACTGTATTTAAAACTGCTAATAACACATGCTCACAGCCCTATATGCTTCATGTATACAATACACTGACCATCACTTGCATATTTCATGTGTGTGAAATTGTGTTCAAAGCCTCATCCTGGCGTTCAGTACATTTCATCTGCTAGGATGCGCATTCACATTCCGATATCTGAGTATATGTAACAGTTAACAAATAAATGAACATTTTCTTTGCAAAGGGGTCTGATGTTACCGTATAATAACGCAAACATGTTAAACTGTTCAGTCATGCTAGCATGTTAAATAATTCAGTAACATAAGTGAAAACTTTGCATAAAAAACACCTTTTTAATGAGAGTCAAGCAGAATCTTTTTATCACTGTGTTTCCAATTAGCAAATGAGCAAGAACTAACACTAGGGCTAACCGGTTCAGTGGCAGATAGTGGCTCATAGCAGAAACCTTATAAAGGAGGATACAGCTCACTGGTTGGAAAATGAATGGGAAAGTTTGTAACGCTCAAGATGTTTGTTTACGGATAAAGTCACGCCCTTCAGTAAAAAGAACCAATAGAATTGCTAGGGAAAAAATACTCTATTTGGGCTCAGTTGTGGAGATCTGCGAGAACAAAGTAGCCAAGTATTTTGCCCCTAACTGTGATCGAATATAACAAATAACCGGCACCTGGAGTGATTAACTGCCTGTCTGTCTGTCTACCTATCTAGCTCTTTTAAATTGCTAATAAACTTTTATTGTACAAAAAATGTATCGCATAGCCATATGTTCTTTATAGTCTCTCCAATGTTATTTGAATACAAAAGCAATAAAATACATGTATTCCACTGATGCTAACTTAAATGACAACATTGCCAAATGACAAATAGAACTATTTTGATGCTAAACCCATCTATTCTTGTAAAAAGTCATGCTGTTGTACATGGGCTATGATATTTTAATGTATATTATTATAGTGTCCACAATAATGTAAGAGAGAGCCATTCAGGTGATGTCATGTGCAGATGTTGCTCTGCATTACAAATCAATAGAGAAACAGTCAAAGCATTAAAATCACACATTTCATTTTAATTGCACCAAAATATTCCCAATGACGCCTAAAAATGTACGCTATGAATGGGAGCAGAAAACAAGCGCCGATGCCAGAGTCTTTATCCCCACATAGTGTTCCAGCCTGGAGCTCTACAAAGCTCTCCAGCTAATATTTACAATAAGCTGCTTCTGCCGCTCACAGCCACACGTCCACACATACAGTAGCAACAGCAGCAGCAGCAGCAACAATTTACGCCCGTCGACATACACTACCTTGCTGCACATTGTGAATCTGTTCTGGCACTTTCACATTCAGAGATGCTCCCAACAGCACGTGCCACCACCCATTTATGGAGGAGAGGAGATAAAGCACCTCATGAAGTAAAGCTCAAGCCACAATTCAACACATTTCCTCATCTAATTAAGCAGCTACACAGCGCAGTGATATTACAACGAGCCTGGCCGTGTGACATGGTCCGCATCAGTGTCCCAGCATGGGGTTCCACCTCTGCTAACACACAAAGGACAGCGCAGGGGATGCTGAGGGGAGTTAATAGCCCTAATTCATTCACCCATTCACCGCCCGTCAGCTGCTGCCTGCACTGCTAGCAATAGCTCCCTATTGTTCACAAGCCGCTTCGAAAGGCAACCTTCAGCCACCAAACAGAAACATACAGAAACAAAAGCATGCCATTCCTAGCAACACTGCTATGGTGACAGAGATGCTATTCCATACAATGTACTAACCCATTCAGAGGCAACACTCACCAGGCATTCCGTCCAGATCCCTGAGAAACGATCCCGCCCAGAGCTGAGGAAGAGGAAGGTAGTGACGATGGGGAGGAGAAATCAAGCTCCGTTTGGCTGCGGCTCCGAGCCGTAGGGAGCAGAGAACGCATGCAGACTGCTCGCTGTGCTCACGCACACACACACATACACACGCATACCCCTCCTTCTTCTCCCCCCTCGCTCGGTCCAGCCTCCTTATTCAAGCCCCCACTCAGAGACAGAAGGGGAGGGGGGACGAAGAGAGAGAGAAGCAAAAGAAAGTGAGAGAGAAGAGGGGGAGAAAGACAGAGAGAGAATAAGGGGAGAGAAAGAAAAGAGAGAACCAGGAAGGGAACAGAGGGGAGAGAGGAAAGAAAAGAGATGGAGAAAGAAGGAAGAGAGAGCATAGGAAAAGAGGAAGATAGATAGATAGATAGATAGATAGATAGATAGATAGATAGATAGATAGATAGATAGATAGATAGATAGACAAGTACATAGGTACAGATTGAGAGCGAGCGAGAGAGTGAGAGAGAGAGAGAGAGAGAGAGAGAGTGCCCTAGTTGCAATCCACACTTCTCCTTTAAGTGGGCCACTGCTCCCTTGCTTCCTCTATCAGACTCTCTCTCTCTCTCTCTCTCCCTCTCTCCTGTATGCAGAGGAAGCAGGCTGAGTGCGGTGGGAGTTGCCCCTGCCCCCTTGCCTGCTGTATGTGTGAGAGTGTATTTGTGTGTGTGGTCTTTGTCCTGTGTTCTTTTGTGATACAGTGACCCCCCAACCCTGTGCTGGGACCACCCTTCCCCGCAGCACAGTCATAAAACTGCAAAGAGCTTTTACACCTTAAAAATACTCACTTCCTAAAAATAAAAGCACTGATGGAGTGTATATATAGCTTAAAGTTAGAAGAGCCTGAAACAACCAACCAACCAAAACGCTCTAGTTAACATAGAAGAAATCAGGATTGTGTAAAACATTAATAATATATGTATAAACAATAATAACTACCCAACTAACTATATATATATATATATATATATATATATATATATATATATATATATATATATATATATATATATATGAACAACAATAATAATAATGATTAATAATAATAACAATAATAATAATCATAATAATAAAAGTCATTTAGTGGATTGTTTGCAAAATCCTGAAAAAGGCCTCACATAGTTACTTTTGCTTTGTCCATCAAACTTTTAGTTTAGGCTATCCGGTAGCATCTGTAGAGCTTGACTAGTAGTACTAACAGACTAAACAACTTGCACACAGTTGCTCCTTCACATTAGTGCTGAAGCTAACACTGGAGCGAGTGGGAGCAATGTTAGATGGAGGAAGAGGACTTGTCATATTCTACACAAGATCTTCCAGAAAACTTTAATGAATACAAAGAGTGGCCTGTGTACAAGTGAATTAATATTTCTCTTTACACACAATGAATATAAGTGCTGTAATGTCCTGTTCAATCTGTCTGATTTATCAAGCTTTCAGCAGCTCGGATATGAAAAGCAAACGATTATAATAACTAATCTTGACATTTTCCTGTAACATTATTAGAGGTTAGACATCATATTAACAAGAATTTTAGCAAATCAGATTGAGCCAAATTCTGTCTGTTTCTAGTTTGACACTGAGCTGTGAGTCTGGTCTTCCACTGAGTTTAATCCAAAACCTTTTCAGCTTCAGGAATAAAATAAACACAGCAGCACCTCCACTTGATCAGGATAGCATGATAAGGATAGGATATGTACCTCAGCAACACCTTTAGATTATTTCTGAGTCTAATTATTCTGACCAATTTACTGCCAGCACCGTTCTCACTGCAGGTTTATTCTGAGGAGTTCTGTCAAAGTTCTTCCTTTGCTTACAGAGGAGGGAACATTCAGAGATAACTGTTATCGGCTGAGAGGGATGTCAATCGCTATTTTGTAAAAAGTCAATTATGGGATTGCCAAAGAAGCTTAGAGCACAAGCCACAGATGCTTTGCATTAATGCAGGCTATTAAGAATACATAGCCTACACCATAATAACCAGGATAAAAAGGAGGCTTATCCAAAGAAAAGACATAAGAAGCGGATTGACACGCCACAACCCACAAGTGCATGGATTTACAATTCAGCCCTAAAAATGACAAAGAAACAATCAAACAAAACATCCCATTATGCTAAAATCACAAGGTTACATTTGCCTAAAATGCCCAATAAAGTCATTCATTCTGTAACTCATTTCTGAACAAAATCAGCCGTGAATTCTGACAGACACCACATAAACAAGCATAAATCATTTGGCTATGCAGTAGCTGTAATGCTGTATCTAACGCACAATACAATTAGTCTGATAAGCAGAGAACAATGTATGAGATAAATATGCTACAAGTGTACAAAGAGAAGAGATGAAGAACAAGCCCTGTTAGTTCAGCACAGAAGGCCTTGGGTTATGGAAAAAAACCTGCTGCTTGATCATCACACAGCGTACACACCGGTAGTGTCTACTCATTTCTCTCAGCATGCACTCTATAGAAACATACTACATACTGACCACAAACAGTATGCACTGACTACTGCACTGACACTAATACTGACCATTGCTCAATTCCAGTATATACATATGACCATAGTGCCTACTAACCTATTCTAAATGGCCAAAAGTATGCCGATACAATTCCTAAGTACTGATTAGAAATCGGTTTCCACAGGAAAGGTTGAACACAAGCCTAAGACTCTGGAGCAGTGGAAACGTTCACTGGAGTGACAAAATGCCCTTCACTATTTGGTGGATGTCAGGAAAATGCTACCTAAAGGAAAGCATAATGCCAACGCTAAAGTTTGGTGGAAGTGGGATAATGGGCTGGGGCTGTTCTTTAGGGTTTGGGCTCATCCCCTTGGTTCCAGTGAGGGGAAATATTAATGCTACAGAGTAAAAAAAGACATTTCAGACAATTATATGGTTAGAGCACCAGTTTGGGGAAGGACTTTTCCTGCACAAACATGTCTTTGTGCACAAAGTGATGTCCGTAAAGAAATAATTTGACAAATTTGGTGTGAAGGAACTCCAGTGGCCTGCACAAAGCCTTCTCAGAAGAGTATATGTGGGGGGGGCAACTTCACTTTAATACCCTTAGTTTAGTAACCACCTCCCCTGCAACCCAGAAGGATAAGTGGCTTAGAAGGTGTGTGTGTGTGTGTGTGTGTGTGTGTGTGTGTGTGTATTTCCACTCAGCTTATATAGGTGTGATGGTCAGGTGTCCACATAGTGTATGGACTCTATCCTACCTATTACCCACTCTAGCACTCTATACTAACTATGCTGCCTATTACCCACTAACAGTATGTAGTCTACAATCATAGTGCCTACCCCCACATATTCAGATTCTACTCTATAATAACTGCACTGCCTATGCAAACAATTATTACCAACATAATGAGGAGGATGGATAACATAATTAACATATGAACAAAGACTTTGAACAAAACTGCAGCCTAATGTGCTGTAGAAGGTTCTAAATAAAACCATTTTTAAAAGGGGTTCTAGCATGTAGCACCCAAAAAGGTTCTTCTATTGCTACTCTGTCAAGCTTGTAACAATCCTTTTAGGTGCAACATAGAACCTTTTTCAAAAAGGTTCTACATAGAACTTTCTATAGCACATTCATGCATATTTTCGATCAATCTAAAGAACCATTTCATGGTGCAAAGAGTCCTTTAATCATGCAAAGGATTCTCTGAGTGTTTACTGTTCTATATAGAATGTTTTTTTTTTTTTTACTAAAGAACCCTTAAAGCACCATCTTTTTCAAGAGAGTAGCATTAGCCCATTACCTCCATTGTTAGATATTCTAGATTGTTTCTAGGCGTTTTTGCTCTGTCCCTGTGTTTTGTGAGTTGGGATTGAGCAAAAATATGGACCGTCTGGGAAATCCCTGTGGACGAGTTTGAGAACCGCCTTTCTAAATGTTCTTATTAGAGTGGAGTTCGAAATTTTAAAGTACACAGAGAAAATGGGACACCCAATAACCCCCCAAACCTGGTAGACCACTAAAACTGTCCCCCATCACCACCAACACTCTGGGTACCTCCACAGAAGCTGAAAACTGGTCTTCTGAAGAGGGTCCATCTGAATCACACAAAGCTTCCATACACAGACATTCTTTTTAGGGAAATTTCACTGTGATTTTCAACTGAAGCATTAAAGCATACTAACCAGCAAGCAGTGTGCAGCTTCACTACCAGCCTCTGAGCATCTAACTGTCTAACTGTTTACGTTCATGAATTTTCATGGCTGCTCCACATGCCATGCATGCTCTGTACAGCGCCACAAGGACTCGAGCCTTAAGCCTCTGAGACATACATCTGAAAACATGTGAGAAAAGAACTGCAGCACACTGTAACCTATAGAACAAAAAAAAGATCTCGATAAGTCAAAAGCAGCACTGCTGCAAATGCAAAGCACCGACGCACTAAAAACACTGATGTGAAATGTCATGGTCTCCAACATATCTGCGCTTTCAATTAGGCTTTTCACTCAGCACTGAAAGAGAGAAATCTGTCCTTCCAGGTGAGGGTCGCATCACCGCTCTCAGTTAGCTGCTAAAAAGCTTTTCAGACTGCGCAGATAAAACAAAAGTCACTTTTCTCGTTCTTCAGGGCTGGAGCATCGAGGTCAAGTCTTTGTTACATGCTGCCAACGCAAACATGATATGACAGGCTGCGTTTGAGTCTTCGCCAAGAGAGAGAGGCCAGCAACACGTTAAATGTACAGCTAATCGCAGTGGCAGTGATTCAGCATAAGCAGTGTAAATATTATTTGAACAGGATTCTTTATACATAGGGAGGTGGGGTAAAAGTTTAATTACAGGACGTCTGTACTGCTTATGATCCATTTGCAGGTTATTAGAAATTACACAGATGGGAGAGGCTACTCGATTTCTGCAATGCCATCACAGCAATAGAGTTTCATATGCAACTAATTCAGCTCAACAGAGAGAGAAAACACAGGCAGACTGAATTTATCACAATTTTGTTTAGACTAAACATCCACATACCTGTCTTTAGGATCATTATCACCCAACAAAATATGACTTTTGTATATGTTTTGATTTTGTATATGTTTTAATGTCCAGAATGGTATAGAAGATTTATTGTGGCATGGAGAATAAAAGTTTGTCAAGTGGCTCACTCCACAACTCCTTTTCCATAGGAAATAATGGAATATTTACTGACATGGCAAGTCAGTGGCAGAACAGAACAGATATTAAAGGAGATTCCAGGTTTTTTTTTCTCCATAAGTCAGGTGTTAGGTAAACACAGTCATTCAGAGTGGTTTGATGTGAAATGATCTGCTCTAGAGAAGCCAAGTTAGAAGTGTTCACAGTGGTGGTGACAGGAACCAGACGTCTGAAGAGTTTAATGTCTATGCCACAAAAAATTATTACATGAAATGGTTATGAATATACTGCCTGGAGCCCAAGACATTGTTCTATGACAATTCTGAAATAAACATTTGGTATACATACTTTTTTTTTTTAATTCTCCACTAGTAGTGGAGAGATACATGTATGATGCTGTAAGGCAAAATAGTACGAAAGAAAACTTTTTCCCCCCAGATTTACCACTATTTTACCTTTCTCAACATTACATATAAGAGCTCAGAAGACTCGTGTAGCTTCACTGGTGGTTTTGCATAGTAAACAAAATGTCTATATTTGTGTTGTAGTCATGGTGACCCCCTGGTTCCACCACTGTAAAAGATTAAGTTTAAGAGATCCTTATTAGGGGGAAATTTCATCTCCGCAATCTAACCCATCTGTGCAGTGAAACACCCACACATGCACGAGTGAAGACATATCTAACACCATAAAGACTCACACTGGGGGCAGTGAGCAGCCCTATCCACAGCACCCAGGGAGCAGTGGGGGTTAGGTGCCTTGCTCAAGGGTACCTCAGTTTTCAACCTTCCGGATGCAAGGCTGGTTCCCTAACCTCCAGCCCACAACTTCCCCCCAAAAATCTGAGTCTGTAAGCTTCTCTACAGTAAACCACTTCACATCACACCACTCTAAATGACTGTATTTACATCTCATTGACTGAAATACACAAACATTTTGAAAAGTGTTCCTTTTTAAGCAGTTTGCTAACTTTTATTAATGACCTATCATCTTGGAATAACTGCAACTTGGTGAGACCTAGTATCCTTTGCAGTGGTATCTGGAGGCCTTTTTATTATTTTATTTGTCCTGAGAATGCTACAAAACGTCCCGCTGCACTGTGGACAGAGTCAAATAATACAAAACTGCAGCAGGTTATGACAAAAAACCCACTGACATGGGGGAAGTGGGGTGGGGGAGGTGGGGTGCTGGGGTAGTGGGGGTGGAATCGTGCTATTTTTTATGAATATTATTTTTCCCCACATGCTACAGCACAGTGATGAAATTGAAACTCAGAAGATGTTTAAGAGGCAGGAAGGTAACTACATTTTGATTGAAAATAGGAGGAAAACAACACTTATGACTTTAAAATGATTATATGATATGCTGAATTATGTTTAATGTGACTAGAAACATGAAATAAGATTAAAAAAGGCCACTTCTGACTTCAAAAGAAATAAAAAGTTTTTGTAAGGAGCGAGTATTGCATCTTCTCACTGCTCTAGAAAGCACTCCAGAGCAGAATTCATCAGGGGCCTGAATAATGCAGAGGTAGGGCTAATAATGCTCAGGATTTATGTGCAGTACAGGGAGAGGAATTTTCCCATTAGCCCGTTTGCCTCTCCACTGACTTCATTCTTTAACATAATGTACGGAATATGGCTGAATGTATGCAGCACGCTCCACTAGCAGCGAATTAACAGCGCGCTCTTGCATCACATGGCAGCTGAAGCAGGAGCTCGCAGAAGATTCATGCTGACGCTCTCCCCCCAAGCGAGCCTGTGATCCATTTTCCAGCCCCATTCTCAAACCCTGGCTCGCTCTGTGCGTCAGGGTATGTGTTCGTAAGCCAACAGCAATTGATTGACATTCAGCAGGCTTACCTAATGCACTCACAACTGTCAAAAGAAGCTGATTCAAAAGATATTTAATATTAACTTGGACTACACAAAATTATTTCCACAAACAAATGGCTTGGACTAAGACAGTGAAGTTGAGTTGCAGGGCATGACCTTAAAAGATCAGTGGTCCTAAAGATGACATTATCAACTAAAAATTAATTAGAAAAAATTTTTTTGAATAAAAACAAAAAAGTTTTGCTTTACATTGCCTAATCAGGGTGTTTCAGACTGCACAGTGATTGACACTATTATAGCCACCAGTTTTGTCAGTAATTAGTAATTAGTAAGTAGTTTTTTCCTCTAACAAAGTAGTATAACTCACTGCAGCTTAAACTCCTGTAATCACATTTTGTTCCTTGAGATATTCAGATCTCTCGAATAGAACAATATTAATTATACATGACACATTTAAATTGTACATTTCCTCTATATAGATTATCAGAACAATGTTAATTATACATGGTGCATTTAAATTGTACATTTCCTCTATATAGATTATCTGCGCTTGTAGTTTGCTCATGCTGGTGCTGCCTCTGACAGCCGATTTACTCTTGATTGACTGTAAAGATGAGCACAGCGCGAGTGCGGGAGGCCCTGTAAACCTGAAAAACACTCTGCCGAAGGATCTAATCACATTATTATGAAACTGTTGGATGAAGATGCCATGCTGAAAAAGAGAGAACCCTACCTAACCTGAACAGTACAGGCTTGTTTTTATTCAGAAGTGGCTCTGTACACTTTACAGTTTTATTCCTAAAGACTTTATTTCAAGGCAGTTGTTTTTGGATCTTTCTAGGTGGCTAGTTTCTCAGGTTTCAAACAGCATCAGTCACTCATACTTTTAATCAAGCATAACTGGCTGTGTCTTGATCAAAGGCAAGAACCATGTCAGACATTTTAAATGATTTTTACTGCAACTGCATGTATCTTTCAAAATAAAGCACTGAAAAGACTATTGTGTGTTCTCTTGTACAGCTGGTACAGATTTATAATTGTCTTAGAGAGAAGTACGGTAATGAGTACAGAGATTGATTTTTCCAGGAATTAATAAATAAAATAATTATTGAAGTTCAAGAGAAATAATTGCTAATTGTAGTAGTGGATTATTTAAGCCGCTACGGCAGCATAAACAATCCTGCAGGCTTTTTCCTTAGCTTTTATTTTCAGGCAGAGGTCGGACTTTAAACCTGTGGGATTTTGAAGGCAAACTAACATTCAACGAAGAGTGAATATATAGTTGCTGATGAAAAATCTGACCTAATTCTGATTGGTCAGAGTGAAACTTGATGTTAGAATCTTACAATATAGTCCCAGCCAGCTCAAATCCAACCGAGGAAACACAAAAAGGCAAAAACTATCTAATGAAATGACCAATATTGTTCTTTTTCTGGCAGTCAGTAGTATATTTGAATGGCTAGAAGCTAAACGCATAACAGTTCAACAAAATAAATGGACAAAAGCAGCTAAGTATGCCTTTTAATCTATTCTTTTTCTTTAACAGCATGATTCCTCAATGCTGTCTTCACATTTATTTTGAAGTGGAAAGAGCATGATCTAGCAAAGTTTTAAAGTTTTTAGTTAGCAAATTATAGTTTTGAACATGCAAACATATGCACTGGGGTTATATTTCAGTCTATTTTTTTTCCTCATGAAATCAATGATAAGCATTTACAAAGTGATGTAAATTCGAATCTAAATGTAAGAGCACACTTGCCCAGAAACTATTGCAGTGTATTCAACAATAAAGCTCACCACATGCATCTTCTAAATTGAAAAAGTGCCACAAATAAAAGTATTAAAGTAGTAGATTAATGTAAAAAAAGGCTCTGAATGTATTGCTAATGAGATGTTCAGTAAAAGAAGATAAACAGTAGCTCATCGAACTTGCAGCATGATTATGACGTACGTAACGCCATTTTGTCTATTTAAAACTGTGATCAACAAAGATACTGAAGATTTAATAATGCAGAAGTACATAAAGTAATGCGAATAGCTAGCATTTCTAGCTTTTGATTGCATGTCCTATGTACTATGGATTTTTAAACAGGGTCTAACAGGACTAAATTACAGCTATGCAAGCTACTAGTGTGCTTTAACCCCTTAAACAGGCCTATCAGCAGGCCCGAAGTTTTATTACACTCTTCTATAACCTAAGAACAGCTCGGCCAGTTTGCACTGAAGTCCCTGTAGTTACTGAATAATAAGCCTTTGTATCTAATAAGCCAGGGATTTTAAGGAGTTAAATCATATGTGGCCGTCTTTAACCTCTCATCAAATAACACAAAAGAATTACATTTAGCTTTTATCCGGCGAGCTAATGTTTGACTGGACATAGGCTGCAATGCCTGCAAAGCCTCTGGGTGACCTCTGAACTTTCGGTCATTGATTCCAATGTCCCCATTCTTCTGTTCAATTAGCTGCAACTACACACTTGTAAATAGAGCACATGAGACATTCTGACCAGTGCTGTCCCTCCCCACTCAGCCTGTACTTCATACCGCCTCCCAGGCTGTGATTAATAAGACTCACTGCACTGACCCATTTCTCCAGACATCTAACGCTAGTGCGCCATTACCAAAGGAAAAATAATACTCGCAGACCGAAACGTCTCAATTACACGAGCGCTCAAAAACGGCACAGTCACAGGTTTAATTTGCAGAGCAGCAGCAAAGTGCACAGGAGACAGGCGACTTCTGAAAGTAAATGAGTTCTGCTTCCAGTACCATGGAGCAGAAACTTGGCGAAAAATGAACACGAGCATCTGCATGCTTAGCAGAGTGCGTCAAAAAGAGCTACGGATCAGTGACCAAAACAGGCACGGATACACTTTATCAATCACTGAATTAAAATAGGATAAGCAATATTAAGCTCGTTACGTTTCATTGTTACTATGGCGACAGGAGGCGGGTAATACAGGCTCCTATTGTGCCTAGCAACTGACAGCCCTCATAAGTGGAGCAATTCAGTTGGCAATTTCCCTCCATAGGCTGCAAGTTGTTGACACAGATTACTGAGTCATTAAACGGTGCTGAGTGCTCAAATTGAGACTGACAAAAATAAAAGTCCATGAGAGTTGTCGGCTACCCTTGCATGGCAAGGGCAGTAGCTCACAAGCTTCATTTTAATAAGGGAGACTGATTAAAAGATCTAAGCCCAGGATGCATTTGTCACATAAAACCAGTTTAAAAACAAAATTAACTGGCTTCAGCAGGAGAGAAAGAGACAGACAAACATATTTTGTTTCGTTTAAATCGGATTAGTCTGAGTGGCCTTAGGGAAGCAGTCTCCTCCATGACCATAACATTAGCTTGACCCCTTAATTGCTTCTTTCAGATGTACTTTGGAATTCAGATGAAAATTCAGGAGCATTAGTATTCTGTTGCTACTCTCTTTTTTGGCTCCTCAGACCAAAATAGCAGCGAGGAGTCTGGAAGAATGTTAAGCAAGTCGGCGGATCATTCTGATTTAGACTCAAGTTGTTTGACTCAGATTGCCTGCAATAATCTGAAATGACACATGGTAAAATACTCCAAGCACTTGTCGTGGTCCCAAAAGAAGAATTCATGGCAGAGGGTCCTGGAGAGGGCCATCATATGTCAAGTTGTTGGTGAAAAGAGGCAGCCAGGCTAAATTGAATGGCAGCCAGGTACCAAGTCAGAGGCAGCTGGACTTGGGATGAAAGGTAGATGGATTCCAAGTAGGTAGCAAAACTCAAAGTAAGATGCATCCATACTTCAAGCAAGAAGCAATCTAACTTGGAGTGAGAGGCAGCTAGATTCAGAGTGAAAAGCAGCTGAACCTGAGAGGCAGCTGGTTTGTAGCAAGAGGAGAGCGGAGAGCTGGACTTCGAGGGAGAGGCATTTGGACTTAGATTGAGAGGGATTTGGACTCCGAGTGAATGGCAGCTGGACTCAGAGGAAGAGTAAGAAGTGGGTAGGACAGAGTCAGAGGAAGAGAGTGGCAGCTAAACTCATAGGGAGAAACATTTGGACTTGGAGTTAGAGGCAGCTGTACTCAATGGAAGAGACATTTGGACTGTAAATGAATGGCAGATGGACTGAGATGCAGAGGCATTTGAATTGGCAGCTGGATTCTTTGTGAGAAGTGGGTAGGACAGGATCAGAGTCAGAGAACGCCTAACTACAAGTGAAAGAGAATTGGACTCCAGGTAAGAGGCAGCAAGATTACAAGTGAAACGCAGTTAACCTCTGAGAGAGGGGCAGCAAGACTCACAGGGAGAAGCATTTGGACTTGGAGTGAGAGGCAGCTGGATTCTTTGCGAGATGTAGGTAGGACAGAATCAGAGGAAGCCTGATTACAAGTAAGAGAGAGTTAGACTCTAGGTAAAAGGCAGCAAAATTACAAATGAAAGGCAGTTGGACTCTGAGAGAGGGGCGGCTAGACTCACAGGGGAGAGGCATTTGGATTTGGAGTGAGAGGCAGCTGGATTAATTGTGAGAAGCTGGTTATTTCGAAGTTAAAGGCAGCCAGACTACATGCGAGAGAGACTCTCAGTAAGAGGCGGCATGACTCCAAGTGAGACAGTGTCAGACTCCAATTGAGAGGCACCTGCTCTCCAAAAGAAAGGCAAATAGCCTTTGAGTTGTGGTAAGAAGTTGCTTTCAGAGGGAGAGGCAGTTTAAATCCAAGTGAGTGGCAATAGGACTAGGAGTGAGAGTCAGTCGGACTAAGAGTGGGATGTAGTTGGACTCGGAATGAAAAGAAGCTGGACTCTGAGTGAGAGACCCCTGGACTGTTGAAGTCTGTCTAATGCCTATGTCTGCTCCTCAATGGTAAGCGTCAAAAATCATGTGACAGAGTGATGCTAGCTTCTTCCAGGCTCCTTTTCTCCCCACGCTGGGCCTGAATTTTAAAACCTGCTTCATTCTGGAGCGAATCGGGTCAGAGGCAGCACAAGGTCACGCTAAAAAGAGCCATTATCGAGGGTAAACAGCCTTCTCCTCTTATCGCAACTATACAAAGTTGATGCCCCTTTTTAGATGCAAATTACAAAAGCACCTTAATCGAAACCTCAGCACCACAGAACGATCAAAAGGATCTGTGAATAAATCGACCTGTCTGAGCAAAGGATGGAAAAGATGGAAAAAGTACCCTCCACCAAAGAGAGGTATGTGCTGTAAAAGGAATGGAATTTAAACGTAATGCTTTTGGTTCTGCCTCTAAAAGATCTCATCCTCTGTGCACCGGAGCTGTCACTGTGCCCATTTCACGATGGATTAAGACCACATAGAGGGCAAACAATGCAGCCTTGCTCCTCGCTGCGGAGGAGACGAAACCTGAAAGGGCACCGAGACCAAAAAATCACCCCGGCAGGAGCTGAAATCTGTCTCCATATCTCTGTCATTCCTGAGTACGCCTGCGTGTAACGCCATGCAGAAATTCAATTATCACCACCACCACCTCGGATCTGATTCAATAATGAAGCACCTTTGCTAAAATATTCAACAGTGGCCCTGGTGTATCAAAGCAGAGGCTGATGAATTTGAATGCAGGCCGTTACAGCACCGGAACTTGTTTTAACAGGAAGGTGAGGATGTCCTTTGGCTCCACCACTGCCGTCTTACATCATTACAATGAGATCCAGCCATGCCTCTGACTAAGAAGAAGGTACAGCAAATCACCTTCCAATAGCCCTGGAAGGCTGACATAAACATCAACATGTCCACACAAATTTAATTATTGTTCATCATTCTTGAGACCGGAGTGCATAATCTACCATGGCAAGCATTCAAATGAAGATGAGATGCACAGATGCCAATAAATAAGAGGCGTGGGGATCAGGACGTGACAGCAAGAGCATGGAAACAACAGGACGAAGACAAGATTAATGCAATGACATATTTGTCAACAGAGCCTGAGAATTAATTGAAGTGGCTAGCTAATATCAAACTAGCAAGGGTACCGTTCTCAAGGGTGTCCTCAAGCAGACTCAAGTGACAAGTAGATGATTTATACTCTGTGGATATGTTTAGTCATTAATAGTCTGAGTTGGCTGTTCAGATTGGAATTGGTCTTTTAGTCTATTGATTATTGGTCTATTGATCGTTACTGATGATGACCAACTCACCAGTAAGAAGCCAAATAAAACTGTGTAATTGATTAACTCTAATAAAAAAAATATCAGTATTCTTTTGGATTTGCCTGAACAGAGTAAATGAACTAGTCTTATGATTTCCACCCAGGTGTTCCTCAATACAAATTCTTCTCATGGGGCACTGTGTCCCAAGCCTTCTTGTTTTAAAGGGCCCATATCACGGAAAACAAAATTTTCCTTCCTTTTCTGAAAACAAAAAAAATTCTACCACTACATTAAACACTGCTAAAGTCTCAAAACACACTATTACTCCCCAATCTACGCAGTCATTAGGTACACACTAAACCGCAACATCCCATTTTGAATGGACAGTTTTTGTAATGGCTTGAAAACTAATGTATTTACAAACACTCTATGGTCAAAAGTATGTGTACCTCTGACTACCACACTACATGAGCATGCTGGATATTCCATTCCAAAATTAAGGATATCAACATGAATTTGGTTCCCTTTTGAGGCTATAACAGCCTCCACTCTTCTGGAAATGCCTTCCACAATATTTTGTTTGTGGGAATTTGTGCCCATTCAGTCAAAAGAACATTTGCAAGGTCAGGCACTGATGTTGGATGTGGCTCACAATCAACATTCCAATTCATCCCAAAGGTGTTCAGCGGGGTTGAGGTCAGGGCTTTGTGCAGGCCACTGGATTTCCTTCACTCCAAACTCAACAAACCTTGTCTTTACTGTCCTTGCATTGTGCAAAAAAGACACAGTCAGGCTGAAACAGGAAAAGGGCCTTTCCCAAACCACTGTCACAAATATGGAAGCATGCAATTCTCTAAAATGTCTTTGTATCATGTAGCCTTAACATATCCTTCACTGTAACTAATGGTTCATTCCCAAATCCTGTAAAACAGCCACAGACCGTTATCCCTCCTCCAACAAACTTTACTGTTGGCACTATGCATTCTGGTAGGTAATGTTCTACTGGCACCCACCAAACTCAGATATTGCATCACATCACATCACTCCAACTCTTGGCACAGCACATAGTGATATTAGGCTTGTGTGCATCTGCTAAGCCATGGAAATCCATTTCATGAAAATGCTACATGATACATGATACACAATTCTTGTGCTGATATTGATTCCAAATGTAGTCTGGAGCACTGTGCTGAGAGATGGAGCAGAGGATAGGCCCTTTTAATGTGCTAAGTGCTTTAGCACTCAGTGGCCGCACTCTGTGAGTTGGTGTAGTCTACATCTTCATGGCCGAGCTGTTTTCACTCCTAATCACTTCCCTTTCATAATAATAGCACTTACAGTTGGCTGGGGCAGATTTAGCAGGACAGAAACTTCACAAACTGACTTGTGGCAAAGTTGGCATCGTATGATAGTGCCAGTCACTGCGCTGTTCAGTAAAACCAGTCAATACAATAAAAAACACAATAAAGAGTTAGCTTTTTAAATTGTTTTTTTAATGTTTTTGGTACATAAAATCACAGAAACATTGGAAGTGGACCTCAAAAGCGGCACACTCTGCTTCTATTGTGGTGTCATGTGTAACATTGGAAAGCAGCTTGAAACAACTTGAGAAATACAGGGCAATCTAATGAGAATCAAAAAAGCTACGAGCAGAACTTTGTGAGAATGCTGATTACTAAACAACAAAATTTTCATAAAATGAAGTGGTAAGATGGAGGTCAAGTGACTCTCCAGCTAAAAAGACTAGAAATGATTGCCAGCTGAGGCAAGTCCAATTACATAGAGCAATTATTCTATATTAAAACACAAGTTTCTGACAGATGTTTTCTCTATAGCCAAAGTAAAGATAACCTGTGAAAGGAAAAAAGCATCGTAAACAACATGTCTGGCGATAGCATGCGCTTCTGTTCCGTGACACTGTGCTGTCAGCTTTTGTGTTCTGTCTTACAAATGGCTGTTATTAAAACGAGGCAGGGCAACAGCATAATAGGCATGTAATGTGCATTATACAGCTACTGCTGAATGGGAAGAAGATGTCATTAGTGCTTAGGACAGGGAGTATAGAAGCAAATTACAGAAAGATATAGAATAGGCAGAATCCTCACACTCGCGTCTTTATAGCAGCATCCACTGAAAGGTTCTTTTAAGGAACCAAATGTGCTTCTTCTATAGTATTGCATCAAAGAACACTTTCTGGCACCTTTACATTTAAGAGTGTATGGCAGTTTGGATTTAATGAGGCTGAGCCATCATGGGCAGAGAGCCATCACTCTCTGAACATCACTCATTCACAGCCTTCCAGCCTACCCTCCCCCATCACTCACATACACCGCTGATCTCCACTGTCTCTTTAATTAAAGCCTGCCAGTAATGACCAACGGCTCCGCAGACCAAACACACGTCTAGAGAGGATTTAACATGCTTGCGGAAACATAATTTGAGGAAAAGCAGCGTCTAAAACATCACTGGAGCATTGCGACAGGGCCTTCACTACACAAAATCATTTCAAGAGCTTGCTGCTTTAATAAACACATTCACAATGCAGTGATCAAGACCAAACATAAATGGCTCATGTATAGCAATATATAACCATATTATTAGACATGTAACAGATATTGATAAATCGATAAATGTGTGTGAGTGTATATTTACACAGATATATAAACATATTTTCCTACTGACCCTTCAAAACATCCACAATTCCAGACTGAAGCCCAGATGTCTGTATTCTGTTGCTACGTCTCCACTACTACTGCCCTCTCTTTCAAATATAGCTTTAAAACAGCAGTTTAAAATATCTGCTAATAAAAGTTATTTCTGGCTACTTCTGTGAATTTGTTTTTCAGTGAAGCACGTTGAAGTATCAATTACAAGCAAAGCACAGCACTGATGCCAGCGATATCAATAGTAACAACACCTTAGCATTGGAGGACGCCTGCAGCATACTGCAACAACTCACAGACTTACAAAGGCAATCGCAAAGTGGAAAACTACAATTTGCCTTCAAACAAGATAACATAGCAATATGAGAGTGAGCAGGATTTAATGGTGGAGGACTTGAAATATACAACCACTGCTGGTCTCACTAGTAATGAAAACTGGAAATTGCTCATCTTCAGCCTGCATCCACATGACTTCCATGTCCATGCTAATGCAAAAGATATTATTAAATTATTGAGAGTAATAAATATATTCTGATTTTAAGATCTTAAGTGCCTAAGACTTTTGGACAGTACGTCATATATACATTGATCAGGCATAACATTATGAGCACCTCCTTGTTTCTACGCTTACTGTCCATTTTATCAGCTCCGCTTACCATATAGGTGCACTTTGTAGTTCTACAATTACAGACGGTAGTCCATCTGTTTCTCTGCATACATTTTTAGCCCCCTTTTACCCTGTTCTTCAGTCAGGACCCCTATGGACCCTCATAGAACAGGTACTTTGGGTGGTGGATCATTCTCAGCACTGCAGTAACAGTGATCTGAAGGTGGTGTGTTAGTGTGTGTTGCACTGGTCTGAGTGGATCAGACACAGCAGTGCTGATAAAACAGACAATGGGCATAGAAACAAGCAGGTAGTCATAACTAAATGATAATAATAAAACTACCTTCTTGTTTATTCGCTCACTGTACATTTTATCAGCTCCACTTACTATATTGGTGCACTTTGTAGTTCTACAGTTACAGACTGTAGTCCATCTGTTTCTCTGATACTTTGTTAACCCCCTCTCACTCTGTTTTTCAGGGCAGGTACTATTTGGGTGGTGGATCATTTGGGTGGTGTATTAGTGTATTTTGCGCTTGTACGAGACGATTGGACACAGCACTGATGTTGGAGATTCACAATTAATCTTCACAATTAAATTAGCTAAAATAACATACACTTAAGTTAAGAATGTTTTAAAGTGTGTTTATTTTTCAACAGAAACAACATGCAAAAACCTTTATGTAAAAGTGTCAGCTTTAAACAATGAAACATGGAGCCTTTAAAAGCCAGGCCATGTATTTTTTCTTGTACGCTATGTCGGTTTTGCTCTGTCATCTTTTGTGAATGTATGTAAACAAACATGCAGGACAAACAGAAAAACAAAGTGATGCAGGGAGGCACGCAGACAGTACAGTGGGGTGTGGCAGGGCTCATGCAGGAGTGTTTGTGGCCCTGGGCGAGTGTGTCTCTTGACATTAGCAAGGCCTCGCATTTCTCTCCCTCCGCGGCTTGCGGGGCTGTAATTAAGTGGGCCACGGCCAGGCGGCCCATCACACGGCAGCGCGGGGGGACCATGACCTGGAAACCTCACTGTGTCCAGCCGGGGGACACAAAACAGCCCCTCCACCAGAGCAGGAGGCTCGATCTTTTGTTTCCTGCAGCTGTCCCTGTGGACTGAGCAGGATCAGTAAATGGAGATGGAGGGCTACTTAGAGTGTGGGGTAAAGCACACAGTCTTACTGTACAGAATGAAGATGTTGGCCTGGATTAGGCAGGAAGTGAAAGGATTTTTATTTTATTTAGAATATAACACATTTGAACAAGTTGTACCTCTCTTTTTAAACTGATTCAAAAGCTATGAAGTTAAAAGAACAACAAGTATATAAAAGTATAAAGAGATGACATCTTACATTTTCTTATTTTTTATTATTTATTTCCAGACTGAAGCTGTTTGCCTGAGAGAGCTGCCCATGTTGATTAGAAAATGTCCCTGTTTTTCACATGCCCAACTCGAGGAAGGACATTGAATTGGCTGCTGTTAGAAAACTGGGCAAAAATCAATAGTGAGAGCCTAATATCCCATTCAGGGGGCTGACAAGCAATCTCACCTCCCGAGGCGAGAAGCTGCATTTAAGCGTAGATTTTGCTTTTAAGAGCCTGTTTACGATCGTTTTTTTTATAAAGGCGACGACAGTCAACAATTTTCATTTGCTCCAGCCAAAATCGGTCAAGCAGCATGTGGTCTGTGCCAAATTCTATAAATGGCCTGTGTCCCTTCATTCTGCACTGCACAGGATGTCGACACCCTCGCCAGAGCTTCCTGTTTCTCTGACCACTTCAAACAAAGCAAAGTGAGCAGCCGGTCAGCAGCTAAAGTACTTCATCTAAAATGGAATCATGAAGGCCTTGTAATTACATACATACACATCTTGTATCTTAAGGACCTCATGGTGTCAAAAATGAAAGGGCCCCACATATGAAAATTACTTTCAATTAATTTAATCAAAAAGACAATTTGCATAGTTACTCAGCATTGCTATGCCTCAAAACTGGTGCTCTAATGTGTCATGTTATTGTAGCTGCCCATAAGTCAAGCCTGTAAACTGAAAATACAGATATGAGGCCCAATAAAGACGATATAGGGCCCAGTCACAATGCCCCCTACCTTGCCTACAGGCCCCAATGCAATTACCACACCACTGCCAGTAGTTACTCCACTGTCCTTACCTCAGATGTTTACACAAAATCTATGACAATAAATTCAACCAAAAATAAATTTTTCAGTTCTTTTCACCAGCTTCAAAAGAAAAACACGAAAGTAAAGTATATACTTCACAGTATTAACAGAAGGCCATCAGAATTAGCCCTTAAACCGGGTCATTAAACAGTGAGTTAATGATGAAAGAATTACAGATAGTGTCATAACCCTTTGCACACAAGGAGTACGCCATCATTACTGAAATTCCACCTCAGCACACACTAGATTTGGAGTGCAGTGGAGGAGAGAAGGCCTTGAGCTGATACAATCACACACACACACACACACACACACACACACACACAGCTTAGCCTAAAACACAGCAAGTAAGCCAGGCATGTCTGAGCAAAATGACCCTCAACTTATGGCTATTGCCAGACATTCTGTCTGTCTGTGTAACAGTGTATGAGTAAAGCAGTTGCATGAGTACACACACACACACACACACACACACACACACACACACACACACACACACACACACACACATCACTGCTGTTGGAAGAAAACTCAATCTTCTGTACATCTCCATTTTGTTGTTTTTAATGTTTTAAAATAATTTGAAAATGCCTGTTGTCCTTCATATTATGTGTACATTTCATGATGAATGGACCAAAAGAAATGGCCTGAAATGACTTGGAAAAGATTTACATTCAAAGTAAAGTAGGTTTTTTCCTTCTCCTGTAAAGTTACTATTTTGGAGATACAAGGTTTTCTTTCGACAACAGTGATACATAACTAAAAGGAATAATTTTTTGTCCTTTCAGTTTAAAAAAAATGAAAAAGCATTTTACAAAGGCAGGAACATTCTGTTCTTCTGTCAGTCCTGTATAAATATATATAAATATGAAAACACACATCCAGTTACCATCATGTCTACCGTCTCCTTCCCATGACAACATGCAGGTGTAATGAGGAATGAAATCATGAAATCTCAGGACATTCGGGCCATTTTTCCTCCAACACCCTCACACACAGACCTCCATTCTCACCAAAGCTGGAACGCTCTCAACCTGACAGTGACAACCCCCCTGCCATTACTATTCTTATAAAAATAAATGAGATCTAACAAATCTTTATAAGAGATCTACACACACATCTCTCAGCCTCTCCCACGGGCCAGCGTTGAGCGAAAAGAAAATGATGTCGCACACAGAGTGCAGCAACACAGCAGACTACCTTTTCCCAGCAGCAAGAACACTTCCACATTCAGCTGATTCCATGCAAACCAGTTAGGCTGCTATATCCTCAACCTGAGGTCATTATTAAAACCAAGCGCAATGCTGAATATTTGAGGTTTTTAACTCTGTATTTAAATAATTGGATTAATCAACATTGATTTCATCGGATATTATGTGGACTATCAATCAGTCAGCTCTTGCCTGAAGGGTGAAAAATAAACCCACAGGCAATGTTCCTCTCCAAATTTGTAGACTTATTTTCCAGATTTTCTAATGATCTAATTTAAGAAACTCTTATACAATCACTGAGAGCTGGTGTTTGGTTTGAGCCTTCACAGCTCCATTTTTCCTCTGATAAAGGAAACAACGTAATAATACTACACTATATTTCCAAAAGTATTCACTCACCCATCCAAATCATTGAATTCAGGTGTTCCAGTCACTTCCATGGCCACAGATGTATAAAACCAAGCCCCTAGACCTGCAGACTGCTTCTACAAATATTAGTGAAAGAATGGGTCACTCTCAGGAGCTCAGTGAATTCCAGCATTTTACCGTGATCGGATGATACAAGTGCAGTCATGAAATTTCCTCAATACTAAATATTCTACAGTCAACTGTCAGTGGTATTATAATAAAGTGGAAGTGATTGGGAATGATAGCAACTCAGCTACTAAGTGGTCAGCCACGTAAAATGACAGAGCGGGGTCAGCGGATGCTGAGTGCACAGAGGTCACCAACTTTCTGCAGAGTCAATCCCTACAGACTTCATGTGGCCTTCAGATTAGCTCAAGAACAGTGTAGAGAACTTCATGGATTGGGTTTCCATTGCTGAGCAGCTGCTTCCAAGCCTTACATCACCAAACACAATGCAAAGCATCAAACGCAGTGGTGTAAAGCGCCGGCACTGGAGCAGTGGAGACATGTTCCCTGGAGTGAAGAATCACGCTTCTCCATCTGGCAATCCGATGGACGAGTCTGGGTTTGGTGGTTGCCAGGAGAACGGTACTTGTCTGACTGCATTGTGCCAAGTGTAAAGTTTGGTGGAGGGGGGATTATGGTGTGGGATTATTTTTCAGGAGTTGGGCTCGGCCCCTTAGTTCCAGTGAAAGGAACTCTTAATGCTTCAGCAGACCAAGAGATTTTGGACAACTTCATGCTTCCAACTTTGAGGGAACAGTTTGGGGACGGTCCCTTCCTGTTCCAACATGACTGCACACCAGTGCACAAAGCAAGGTCCATAAAGACATGGATGAGCGTGTTTGGTGTGGAAGAACTTGACCGGCCTGCACAGAGTCCTGACCTCAACCCGACAGAACTCTTTAGGGATGAATTAGAGTGGAGACTTCAAGCCAGGCCTTCATGTCCAACATCAGTGTCCGACCTCACAAATCGGCTTCTGGAAAAATGGTCAAAATTCCCATAAACACATTCCTAAACCTTGTGGAAAGCCTTCCCAGAAGAGTTGAAGCTGTTGAAGCTGCAAAGGGTGGGCCGACATCATATTAAACCCTATGGATTAAGAATGGGATGTCAATCAATTTCATATGTGTGTGAAGGCAGACGAGTGAATACTTTTGGCAATATTCCCAATACATAATATATACTACATTGAGTTTTTGCAACACAAGCAGAACAGTACTGCTACATTAAAAAGAAAAATAAAGCACTATACTCTAAATACAATTCACATTTTTATTTAACTATATGGTTTTAATGTGATAGTGTGAGACCCCTGTTGGGGGGGGAGGTGGTGATGATGATATTTATCATTCAGATTCTAAATTGCATCACATTATTCTCTTTCTGAGCATACGATGGATATCATCAGTTCTTAAAAACTAATAAACTACTAAACAACAGCTATAGTCAATATACCTAATATATATATATATATATATATATATATATAATTTTATATAGTTTTATCATTTTCTGATAAGTGTAACTCAGCTAATAAAAAGAAATTGTTTACTAAACTAGCATAAAGATGTCATAGTTATGTGTGTTGTTTTTAGAGCATGTGTTTTATGTAGAAAATCAACCAGTCATTTGACCAGGCATGTTCAAACTTTTGCACAGCACTGTTACCCACCCCTGTGCTCCACAGTTTAAATCAGGGATCAGCAATATTTGGCTCCAGAGCTGCATGCTGCTCTTTTACTGTCCTGTTGAGGCTCCACTGCAGAATAAAATTTGTAGGTAAAATAAAATAATCCTCCTTTGCAGTAAAATAAAGCTCTGCCGATCACTGTAACACTTAAAAGCTGGAGTTAATATAGCCGAATTCACCAACCTTCAACCCTGAAGAGACTTCTGGTCACATAGCAACACAAATAACAGTCTCACCTAGATAGCAGCTAAAGAAATGGCAAAGAGAGAGATTTAAGACATTGATCATTTAGAGCTTTTAATGGACTTATTTGCATTTATAATCACTTCATCTGGTTGCTTCTCTGCAACGAGAAACTGTCAAACACAAAAAAACATGAAGCTGAAGTAAAATAGAATTTTCCTGTTCCACCTTAAATGGTGCAGCAGTTACATTCTGGCGCCTCAAACAGCATTTAAGGTGGAACTGGAAAATTTGAAGAAGCTGGCGAATAAGAAGCTGCCTTCAGCCTTGTAATAAAGTCGAACATTGAGAGACATTTTACCAGAAACGGTTCTACTTTTGCAGAAAAGTTTCCTGCCAGAGATGCGAGAAAAGTGGCAATGGCTGAGCTAAAGCTTAAAGCAGAGCAAAGTAAGTCTGCGCTTATGTATATTTTCTATTTTTAGCCTATATGAATACATCAGCACACAGTGAGACATATTTAGAGCCAAGATGGTAAAATGGACATAAACTGTTGTGGCTCCCAAAGTGGTTTGATTTTTGTTAAAAGAACAAAAAGGCTCTTCTTAAAATTTGGGTTGCCGACCCCTGAGCTAAACAAAAGAGCTTTAACCTGACACACAGATTCTACATGAGTGGCAGGAATACACAGAGAAAATGCAGCAGAACCACAATACCATCTTCCCAGTGTGGAAGCACCTGCTTCAGGCTTTCTGAACAGCTGTGCGTGTTTACTCCCTGCATTCAAAGTCTGACCTCAGCTCCCTCTCTCTGCTTGGCAGTGGGACGCTTGCTTACTGCGCCACTGCACTGGCACCAGTCCTCTGCTTCTGGAGCAGCAGCATTGTTCAAATATGAGCTGAACTGCAATCACAGGCTGCACAAATGTGGGTGACATAGCTCTGAGTTGACAAAATAAACACACTTCCTAACATTCACTCAAGTACAATCAACCAGTCAACTCTGCCTCTCCAAGTCAAACATTTTTGCCAATAGCTCTTGTAGTAATGGATGCACTCGGCACGGGTTTTTAGCACTGTGAGCCACATACTTTCAGAGAGAAATCACAAAACAAATCTGGGTTAAAACACAGATTCCACTCCGTTCAGCGTCACTGCTGTGTAGAGATGGTCCACCATCCAAATAATAGCTGGTCAACGGCGGTCCTGTGCTCAGATACTGACTAGTGGTGAATGGGCTAGAGGGTGGCTGACAAAGTGTACATGGCAATCATCTATAATTCTAACCATCATAGTGTAAATACAAACTACAGAACAAAGCTAAAGGCAGTGACCACCCTTCATGTAACTTCCCTTAAGTAAATGTTTTTCAGGAGAAGCCTGTGCTAGCCTTGTCCTTCCGGTACTCGTGGTATCATGTGATTGGGGGAGTCCTAACTAGTGGGAGGAATTGGATATAATTAAATAAAGATAAAATAGATAAAAATTGGGGAAAAATCCAAAAAAAGAAAAAATGTTTTCTAGTTTATTTTTGTGACACTGAAACGTGTATTTAATGGCAGCTTAGATTGGAAATTAAATAAAAGAAAGGTGGTTTCTGACCTATACACACTTAAAAATGATGGTTCTTCAATAAGTGTTTCTATATTGAACCATGAACACTAAACAAGCTCTCTGCATAATCAAAGGGTTCTTTGCATCATGAAAATGTTCTTCAGATTGATGGAGAATGCGCTGTAGATGGTTCTATATAGAGCCTTTTCGAAAAGGGTTCCATATAGTTCCATATATAAAGGATTCTTCTATTGTGTCAAGCTTGACACTGTGACAGCAGAAGAACTTATTTCAAAGGGTTCTATAGAGAGCCATCGACAACACATTCTCCATCAATCTGAAGAACCCTTTCATGATGCATAGAACCTTGTAATCATGCAAAGGGTTCTTTGAGTGTTCATGGTTCTATACTCCCATCTTGACTAAAGTACCCTTGAAGAACCATTTTGTAAGAGTGTAGGAGTTTCCAATAATCTGGCCAATGAGTGGAAGTAATAAGTACAGGAATAAGAAGTCGATAAGGGTGTAATTCCAAACAATCCTTATGATAGATTAGATGATCAGCGCATTCCAGTGGAAAACTGGACTGACTAGTCCGTGTCACATAAAAACCTGCACTGGGAGAAATCTCAAGTGCGAAAACTCTTCCTCCAACGCTCTGGAGTACAGTTCAGCAGGGAGAGGCCGATATTTCACAGGCCATCTCCCACAAATTAGACTGCAGCTGGACCATTCATCCTCAGAGTAATCCAATTCCCTCCTCTCGCGCACAGCTCAATTCATTGGAGAAAGATGACTCAAAGGTTTTAGCACTGAAATAAGTGCCTCTAAACATCCCTAACAGCCATAATAAAGACGTTAAATGTTTGGGGCCTAACGTAATGAATGGTACAGACGTCGCACAGAAAAAATAATCCACATAGTCATGATAAGGAGCAATTTGCCTCCTTATCAAAGAAACTTTTTAACACTCGCAGTGGATGTGAATAAAAGACTGCCAGCCTTTTCTTTGAAGATTTTGTTCTTCAGGAAGTGTATTTCATTAAGAGCTGCACCATCCAGTCTAAAACACGTCTGTGTAAAGCTGTGAATAACAGGCCTCTGCCTGTTACAGAAGCAATTCAGTCAGTTTCATTTGAAATATCTTTTCCAGCAAATTCAATGTGTATATCACCAGAATTAACGTTGTGCATTAAAGATTCATCAAGAAATAAAATAATTATTCAGAAAAATCAAAGGTTTAAAACAAAAAGGATCTGCTTACAGAAGAATGAAAGAACATCTGAACATCTGAGCTTCATCCTGACAGGATACAGTTTCAATATGTGTCATTAGTAGAACACAGTTATTGGAACGCAGAGTGAACAAGTACACCAATGTTTGTGTGTACTGTGAGAGCCAGCTGACGAATCCACACTTCAACTACTCACTCAACTATAACTGCAGAACTTTGAGTTCCTTAGCTACTGAAAATTTCCTAGTAGTTACTGGAAAATAAGATTTAAGATTAATAACTGAAGAAGCCTACACGGTCAGAAATAAAGGCTCTGTTCAGGTACATTTCTTGTGCATAAGGTAAAAACAACGTAAATGTTCCCTTAAAGAACCAACAGTGTTTTTAAATGCAATTTACCTTAAAGTTTTTCCAGGTGAAAAGTATGTATTTGTTCTTTTTCATAACTATAAAATAAAACGTCTGGAGACGAGACGGGGTGTGTGAAGTCAATACAACTTAGAAAATATCATTTTAACTGAAAATTAGGTGAAACTGCAAGGCTCTGTAGGAGTAAGCTTCAGTCTCTCACTCTAGTGCCCGCATATTAACCTCTTTCTGAACTGGAGTAATGCAATTTAAATGACTTTAGTCTAGTACGAATCTGCAATGTTCATAGCCTTTACAGTCTGATAATAAAAACTGTAGAGCGAATGACCTTCTATAATTCGCTGAATACTGAGTTTTGTTCAGACCTTGACACAACCTTTAATGGAAAACTGTATCCAGTTTCAATAGTGTGTTAGTTTCATAGTAGTTTCTGAATAACAAGCCTTAAGACTAATAACTGAACAATAAACCTGTATGTGGGATGTTCAGTTTCTCACTCTATTATGCCCGGGTGGAGCTGGACCAGTTTTATCTGAGAGGGTATTGCTAATTAAGTGATTTAAGTCCAGCACAAATCTACAACGTTTGTAAATTTTACAGTCCAACAGTAATATTTATCGCATTAACATCCTTCTATAATCAGCTGAACACAGAATGTGATAATGGAATAACAAAACTTGCTAACAGACACAGCTGTAAGGTGTGTTGTTATTGTCATTGAGGGTGCCAGGCAGCACTATAGATGCAGTACATGACCTTTTAAATCAGGCTGCGGGAATCTGGTGAAATTGTATAGATATTTTATGCTGTACCAATGAGCCTGTCAAATCCTCACAATCTACACTATGCAACCTTTAATGGGAAAACTAACCCAACTGCAGTAGTGCTTTAGTTTCATAGTGGTTACTGAAGAATAAGACTTTAGATCAACAACAAAACAATGCACCTGCAGTTTAACACGTTTAAGCAGTCCTACCTGTCATTGTCGGCACTCTTGAAGGCCGGGAGGATGTTCCGGAAGCTGCTGTTGCGGTCAAGCTTCGGCTGGCTCTTAGTGCGTTTGATGGAGCCCTTCAGCCGTCGGCTCAGGAAGCCCTGGACAGGAAAGCATCCGCAGTGAGAGAGAGAGAGCAAAGAGGGACATGGAAAAAAAAACACTCAGCTCACAGGTTCTTAAAGCAAACAAAACACACACACTCAAACCAGCAGCTCTGCAAAGAAATGCTCTTTCTTTCCTCTTTCTCTCTCTCTTTATCTCAGTGTCTCTCTCCTCTCATCCATGGCGTTTAGTGGAGCAGCGTGTTGCTGTGCGGACTGGGCTACAAGCGTATACACACACACACACACACACGCACACATCTGCTGGCAGAGCTCGCTGGGCTACAGCGGCTATGCTGATGTGAGACGCCCCTCAAAGTCCCTGTTACCATGGAAACTGTTGGTTGGCATGGAAGGGGAGAGGGGGAGAGAGGGAGAGAGTTGTGGGGGGGGGGGGGGGGGGGGGGGGGGTTGGGGGAGAAACACACTGGTGCACTACAAGTTCACGGACAGAGCTGAGTTTGAGATTTTTCAACCACAGCACAGATTAACGAGAGATTAGCAGGAGTTGGATTATTTCTCCGAAAAGACTGCTGGTCTGTCTGATGGGAGACGGCACGCTAAGGATTTCTAAAGGAAAGGGATAAAACAGTGAGCATGGGGCGGTGCATTTCACTAAAGACGGGGAAAGGGAGATACCAGCCGGGATAATTATGTGTTTGTGTTTAGAAGCACAGTGAATGAATGGATGATTGGCCTTAACTAACCCCCTAAATATCTGTTGTTATACAAGCATGGCTTTGTGGGCAAATAGGGGTAACAGATGCAATAAAGACATGCAAAAACACATAGAAGGCCTAAGATTGCACAAAACATCTTTCTTACTAATTCAAAGTATATTTAAAAAAAAAAGTAACTGATTTACATAATTGTCCTTGGACAGATATGTGCAAATGAACCAATCTATGATTTAAACTCAGTTTTGCACTGGAGCTATGAGGCTAATGTAGGTATCCAGTAATAAAAGTATATATCCCATTAATTTACATCACACAAACTGTGACCTAAATCATAAGTCACTTGCCTTAAACCCTGCTGGACTGATAATTATTAAAGCAACCCCTTTTCTTGTGGTAATATCACTGTCTCAAGAGGCTTATTGCTTTTATAAAACAGTGGTAAATATGACAAATACATTTCCAATAAATAACTGAAGTTACAATTCATAATAATCCCAATAAATACAACTTCTATCAAGAAATGTTGTAGTGCTACATAGAAATGCTTATTGCTGCAAAGCAAAACTGCTGAAGAGGACAAAGACTTTCACCCTTCACAGCCATTTCATAACCTTTTTTCATTATTTGTCATATATTAATGAAAATGTCATAACATAGCAGAGATTAATGCAGAAAATTTCTCCTCACAAGTACTTTCTCCTCAACAAACTGCCACCACAACGATAACATGAATTTCCACTAGCGCCCCAATGAGATTTCCTGTGTTCTGTTAGCATCAAGCTAATGGTGCTAGACATTTTCCCACAACTTCAGGCAGATTTACCAAAAACACAGACACTAAGACATTTAAGCATATTCTCGGTTTAATAATAAATCATGATTATAAGCTTAACAGAAGAAGCCTAATACTGAATATTGACGGAGAAGCAGTTTAGCCAGTTAGCTATCTTTTAGCCTGTTTAGTCTGCTATATTTCAGCTTAGCTATTAAGAAAATAAGCTGTTAGTCCATCAGTTAAAACAAAATCGGGTTCTTACTTTATCTATTATCAGTTCACTCAGTGGTCCATGAGAGCAGCATTACAGTCCTTTTACAGCACAAACGCTTTGGCTGACTGACTCCATTTTGGGTTTGTGAAAAACAGAGCAAATTTCATTGCTTAGCTATTGCTTTAACCTTTTAAAAACAGCAGTCGTGTCATCAAGAGCAGTATAAGTTTCACCGTCATAACCGTAAAGATATAACAGCAGCACTGACATGCAGGCTTACAAGGTCTCCAAGAAACAGCAACTACACACACACTACCATTACACATCACAGTCTTCAGAAAGTCCTGAACTCTATTATTGACAGTTGATGTTTCCCTGCATGCCCTCTCCATGCTTTACAAATCCAGCAGTTCAAAAACATGAACTCTTGACACCCCGAAGTTTTGTGATGATGTCAAGCGTTTCACTTCTTTAGCTCTCTTCAAACGCTGCTGTTTTCAGGACTGTTTGTTCTGTCAGACAACGGTGACGTGGTCCCCAGCAGAGATCTCGCCATGGCTGTAATCAAGCCGTCCTCAAAGCGCCACTTCTCGCTTTTGGTGTCGCCTAAATTTTTCAGCGTTCTATTTTTAGATCTTCCTCACATGACATTTGCAGCGTAACATCCAAGTGGAATTATTCATCACGCCCGCTGGAGCGGAGGGCCAAGGCATTTAATGATGTGCTGCTTTTGGGGAAGTTATCTTGCAGCAGTGAGAAAACTACAGGAGGAACCAGTGCAGCCCTGGATCAATGGACTTCAAACACCTTCCCTGACCTGAACCGTAGGTCAGTATGTATTGATTTGAGACATATTTAAGGAGTACAAACAAATCAATTTGTTTTATTAAAATGATATTGTTATATAGTAGTTTCTTTGTCCAGGCATTTATTAGATAATGCTTACGAGGGAAATGTATGCTTTTGGTTCTCTGTTCTAATAAACATGACCTCACATATTTAAGGAACTAAAGAATGAACTTGGGGCCTGGTTTGGAAAGCCATGTTATTTGGCCAGCAAGTGCCACCAAGCAATAATATAAAGCACGTAAGTGTTAGAGACAATTATAAGGCAACACCTTACTGGCTTACAAAGTCATAATTTGGTCAGCGAGTGTCTAAGGGCAAAAGCTTAGAAAGCCATATTATTTGGTCAGTAAGTGTTATAGAGCAATATTATTTGCCCACAATGTGTCACAGACAAATCTGAGGCAAAACTGACCTTGTTTACGAAGCCATATGATCTGGTCTATGTGTAAGATGAATATAAGACAATACTTGCCTGGCTAACAGACCAAGCATGTGAGTCCTAACAGAAACAGAGAGAACAATTATGGGAGTCCTTGTTCTCCGTCTTGTATATTAAGCTATATTATTTGGCCAGTAAGTGTTACAGAGCAATATTAATTAGCCAGCTAGTGTCATAGACAAATATAAGGCAAAACTGACCTGGTTTAGGAAGCTACTTTATTTGGGCCAATAAGTGTTACAAATGAATATAATGCAAAACAGGCCTTGCTTATAAAGCCATATAATTTGGCCATCATGTGTTGTAAAGCAACTGGTTTGGCTTATAACATCTTGTTATCAGCTAATGTGTTCTAAATTGATATTAGACAAATCTAGACTAGTTTGTAGGACGGACACTTTGAATAAGAACAGCTTCTCCCTATATCAAGTTTTAAAAAGGTGTATGAAAAAACACTGAGTTTGTGCTACAAAACCATTTTTTAAGTAGAGGGAGTGCATACACATCAAGTTATTTTATTAAAATGATTTGTGGTTTCTTTGTGAAGCCAGGCACTGCATCTTTTTGAACTGCCGCTAACATAAGTGCATTGTACAGCTCAACACACTTGGCGGAGTATGCTGATGGCCAATTCTATTACATTAGCTATCAGATGCCTGCGTTGGATGGCATAGCTCTGAGTGAAGAGGGTGGAGGGAGCCATCCTACTTATTCAGCGAGAGCAATGCCAATTATGCTCTCTAGGACTCCCAGCCATGGATGGCTATGACATCATCAGGGATCTAGCTTTGGATCTCCTGATGATCACATCTTTAATTATGCTCTGTGCAGATTTACACCACTACATTTCAGTAAAACGAGCCCAAACTAATATTTCAGTTTGTAGCAAGTAAGTCAGTGTTTGAGGTCTACTGTAACTAAAAGCTAGAAGACAAGAGCTAAACGCTGCTCCTCCAGCACAAACCAGCTTGTCTCTGCCAAACACTTCTATATCATACTGCTATATCAGCAAACAAATCCATGTTGGACCTGGGATCAGAATTCAGTGCATCTTTTCATCTGAAAATAGACAGAAATTTTTACACTAGACAAAAACTAAGCATAGACAAAAAAAAATTTATAAAAATTATGAATCATTAGCCCACATTAGCACACCAATTACATCTTCTCGCCTGAGCCAAGCAGCAAGAGTTTGTTTGTTTATTTTATGACATGGAAAATGCTGTAGAGCAACATTACTTCCTCAGCAAGTGTCAGGCAAATATAAGGCAAAAGAAGCCTGACTCAGACCAAGAACACACATAATTCAAAACAGAAATGGCCCTGTGAACACTCTTTGGCCTCTTTTTTCTTCAAAATGTATATCAAGCCATATTACTTGGCCAGCATGTATCATAAGTGAACATAAAACAAAGCAAGACCGACTTATAAAGCCATAGAATTTAGCCAGCAAGCATCATAAAGCAATATTATTCAGCCTGCAAGCGCCATAAATGAATAAAAGGAAAATCAGCCTGGCTTCTACAGGACATATTACTAGCCCACAGCAGTATGCATCATTGAAGGAATATTCTAACAGCTCACTGAAACCATTTCCAAGCTTTTTTTTTAAAAAACATTTGGCAAATTCAGTCAAATGCTTGGAATTTAGCAAGTAACAAAATACCCCAGACCCCTGCTAGTCTATGGCTGAGTTATCAATGCGACACTCCTGTAATACCGTCTGCTGGCTGTGAAATGACCGGCCTCCAGCTCCCTGCATACTTTCAGCTCTATTGTATCTATGTGTGGAATTCTTCTTATACTTACCTGCTGAGCCTGCATTCTCTCACTACTCTCCTCCCCTTCATTCCTCTCTAATCTTCAAGTCTGGCCTCTCTCTGCCCTCTTGTGTCCAGCCCTACATGCCATAGTGTGCCAGTCAGCTTGAAGAGCCCAAAGCTGTTTGGTAGAGCGTGCTGACGAATCCACACTCAGACAATGCACATGATTCCAAAGCAAAATCGCACTGTGGGCAGTCTGTGACCTTGTTCCTCTACATCCTGTCCATGCATCTCATCCACCACAGCTGTTGCGACCCCTGCAGAAGTCTGAAAAGTCAGCAGTACTGAGCTTGTTACACAAACTTTGATCAACTACGCAACTACACTTTCAGGAGTCTGAAATAAAAGTGGATTTCACCAACTCTCAAAAGTGTAACTATACGGGAATGGAAGCTTGACAAGGCTCCTGCAATTTGATGCATTTGGAATAACTACAAAATAATACTCTCCACAGAAACTGACCCTGATCTTGAAGCAGCAGTATGCAATATTTTTCGTTAAAATGGAAAGAAGTACCATTACTGAATATGGAGAAAAAAGAATACATTAAAATACGGTGTGTATGAGCTGCTGCAAGTCACACTGGAAAGGCTGAAATAAGCTTTTATGAATTTATCTTTTATTATTGGGATGGATTTGGTTGGAGTTTTTCAGACCTCATCACACGTCCTTATGCACTAATATCATATGCACTAACATCATATGCACAGGCTCAAAAAGAAGGTACAGCTTGATGTTTAGGTCTCAAATACTAAATAAACATTATTCTGACAAAGATATGATGACAACAAGAGATGATTCATCCCAAGTTTTGACTCAGTACACTTTCAACATGCTTGCAAAGTCAGATTCAGCTGCTTGTAGGGGTCCAAAGCACAAACGACATTACAAAATGTTCTTCCGCACGTTCAGAGAGGTCTCCAAATCCCCAAAACGTTCATAATGCCAGATGTGTTTTTATTTAGTTTCTACTCAAATTTTTGCCATGACATGAACAGGCCATTGTTTATTGAAAGTATGCTAAAACTGCAACATCATAATAGGCACTGAATACACATAAAAATAATTCTAAATAAAAATATGTCACGGGCCTGACTTATCAAAATTATTCAGACCATCCAGACCAGTTCTATTACTGAATAATACTCTTACAGTGTAAAGTATGTAATCCCTGAAATTAGGTCATATTAATTTTCCATGTTTATGAAGGAAAGGAGCTCATTTATGACAGCAGTTGGTGGTGATGTCCTCAAAACCGAGTTGCAGGGTCCTCAATGTGGGTCTCAGTACTCTCTCAACAAAACCCAGCTGGCATTAGACTTTAAAACTGAGGATTATTGCTTACTTTATACATAAACTTCACAGAGATCACAAGACCACAGCAGAGTTCAGATCAAACTCTAATTTTAGACAAGGACCTTTTAAAGAGGGTCCTTACACTGAAGCACTTCCAGACTGAGCTCTCCTTCAGAACTACAGTTTATTCTCTGTTGATGAGTCCGGGAAAAGCGCTAAGAGTTCCCCGAACCAATCAGAGCCGCTGTCTGCTACACGCTGCTGCTGCAGAGAAGTCTGTACTGTACTGGGGGTCAAATAACATTTCAGAGCAGACGGCAGTCTACAGGATGCACCCAATAAAAGCCTAGTCGGTCAGTGCTGCTGAAATGATCCATCCAACAGCATTATCCACAGCCGGAAGCCAGAGAGTCTGGCTTAGAGAGAACAGAGCTCAGCCTGAAACTCATCTATGTGAAGTGCTAGCTGATACACTGTCTTTATCAGAGGTGCCAAGACTTTGTCTTGGGGGTCTAAAGTGCTATGTTTGTGGTGGGCCAAAAAACATGGACCATTCTCCAGAATTAGTTCAAAATGCAGTCCCACGGTTTAAAAAAAAAAAACTGTTCAGATCTTTGATACTAGATACAAGGATATTGCTATGATCTACTAAAACCCAAGGTATTAATAGACAGTAATACAAAATCATCGATTATAGGGCACCTTCCACTGGGAGGTGGCTGTCCCAAACTCTAAACTCCCACTATAAATAATACTTCATTTTTTGTGTTTTTGTTGTGAAAGTTTTCTTTCAGATTTTTGAATTCTTGAAATATTTATCATGAGCCTAATTTTTAACTAAAAAACTTTATTCAAAATGCTGTCCCAGGTTTTCATGTCACTGCCGATACATAGTTTTAGCCCCCAGGTGGAGCCTTATTTTAGCCACACCCCTGCATTTTAGAGCAGGAAGTGAGACTACATCCCTGTCCCTCATGACCACATGGTGAGCAGTTAGATCTTACTATTCTGCAGTTAGTGTGTCGCAAAGCCTGAGAACTATTGCATATCATTAAGCATTGTCACCAACACATTTCCTGCATTTAAATAAACTTTTTTGAAAACTGTTATGATTTTATGTGTGCCCAACTGTTCAAAGCTGCGTCTGCTTGTCATGTACAGGCTAGCATTTTTCACTTATGCTCAAAATTAGATTTTGATTAGGTTTCATTTTTATTGTTTTGGTAGTGGCAAAATGATTCAATGATTTGTTTTAATTAAACTAAGACAGAAAAAGTCATACAGAGAAAATGTGGGAAATAGGAAAGAGAAAAGAAAGAGAAAGACAGAGAGCAAGGAATAAGAGACAAGAGCACACAGACAAGAAAAGAGAGAGACAGAGACAAAGACAGACAGAGCGGCTCACTCCTGACAGTGACTCCTAACCTACAGCTCTGATCATCATATAGTTGAATGTATTGAATTTCTCCTGGGTGAACATGGCTGTGTTCTTCACAGCCTGAGGCCTAGCTCCAACAATCTCTGGGTCCTGTTCGATTAGCACGGGCCGCACATGTGCAGGCAGATGCAGCAGGGCTTCCCAACGGCCTCATGGGAGCCCAGAACACACACACACACACACACACGCACACACACTCACACATTCCTCATCAGCATGCGGCAGGCATACTCATACCCCGCCGCACGCTTACGTACACACCGGCCGATCGGCTCGGCGTCTGCTAATGGATCCTGTCATTAGTTTGGCTGTGTAATTAGGAGGAGTGTGGGGTTCAATAGGCAGCTTGTTTACCTGAGCCTCCACAGAGGGTAAATAGCAGTGAGGTGGGGGCAGGGGGGCAGCGTGAACACAGCAAAAGAGCAACCACAATGACAGCAGGTCTTTTATCCCCTTAGAATGACTACAGAGAAATGCTTTCTGCATTCAAAATGTAAAGAGAAAGACTCGTGGGCTAAATCAAACAGAGGAATGTTTTATCCTACTCGTTCACTCAAAGAATCTGGGAATTTGTTTTAGATAAACACAAACAGCCTGCATTATTTAACATTCCAACAGAATGCTCACATACAGTCACATGGATGTGTTTAGTGATCTTATCTGCCAAACTTTGGCGATAAAGACGGACACGGCAAAGGCAAATGTAGGAACAAATCTGTTTGTCTGATCTGCGCTGTCACCATGGTAACCGGTGCATATGGTGCACTTGGTCACATGACTCCTGTCAGGTGGCTGTGCCGGAAGCAGTCTTATAGGACACCGTCTTACATAACAAACAATCAACAATTCGTCCCTCTCATCTGATGGAGACAAGGCCATAATGACAGACACTGGCAAATGGAAAGCAGAAAAAACAGAAAGAAAGACAGAGTGGGCATCAGACTCAGCCATGGCCAGCTGTGCCCGAAAGACCATAATACACCCACACACACACACACACATACACACACACACACACACACACCCACACACAGCAAGACTGTCATCCCATCTGTCAGGTTATCACACACAAACCAGCCAGGATTGCATCCATATCCTCCAGAGGTGTACTACAGCAGCCTTTCAACAAGGCCTGTAGGGCTGTATAGCCTAAAGGCACATTAGCCTCCATTCAGGCCTACAGGGGTCCAGGACTAAAAGCATATAAGTATTCAATTCAGGTCTTTAAGGCTATATTGCCTTAAGGCTAATTAATGACTCCCAGGCAAACAGGTTTCAATTATCATGTAGTATAAGTATTTTTTTTTCGCTGACATTGTTTTTAGCTGATTACACGCAACACAAGTGGCAATACTGAGTGAAAACTACCTAGCTGTGCAAGATCAATGTGAACAGTATACCTATTTTCCCAGGATTCTATGTTACTAGAGTCTTATGTTGCAAGAGTCCTATGGTAAGAGAGATATATTTTCCCAGTGTCCTATGCTATGAGAGTTCTGTGTTATAAGAGTTCCCAGGGTACTATGTTACAAGAGCCTTATGCTATTAGAGTCCGATGTCACCAGAGACATATGTTACAACGGTTCTGTTGCAAGAGTTCTATGTACACAGGGTCCTATACTCCGAGATTTCTTTGTTACAAGAGTCACATTTTCCTATGTTACAAGAGTCATATTCTCCCAGTGTCCAATGTTACGAGAGGCCTGTGTTACAAGACTCCTGTGTTACAAGAATCTTATGTTGAGAGTCATATTCTCCCAGTGTCCAATGTTACGAGAGGTCTGTGTTACAAGACTTCTGTATTACAAGAGTCTTATGTTGAGAGTCATATTCTCCCAGTGTCCAATGTTACGAGAGGTCTGTGTTACAAGACTTCTGTATTACAAGAGTCTTATGTTGAGAGTCATATTCTCCCAGTGTCCAATGTTACGAGAGGTCTGTGTTACAAGACTTCTGTATTACAAGAGTCTTATGTTGAGAGTCCTGTGTTATAAGAGATCTGTGTTACAAGAATTCTGTGTTGTAAGAGGCATATGTTTCCAGGATACTATGTTACAAGAGTCCTATGCCATGACAGCCCTATGTTAGCACAGACCAATATTACAATAGTCTCATGTTACGATGGTTCTGTGTAATAGGAGTCCTATGTTTCCAGGGTCCCACATTACAAGAATCGTGTATTTTCAGGGTCCTATGTTACAAGAGTCCTATGTTCGCAGGGTCCTATACTATGAGACTCGAGAGTAATATTTTCCCAAGGTTCTATGTTATGAGAGTCCTAGTTACGAGAGTCCTATATTCCCAGTGTTTTATGTTACAAGAGTTATACGTTCCCAGGGTCTTATGTTCCATCAGCTCTTTACATGATACATCATACCCCAATGTGCTACATTATGGAAAAGGTCCCTAAGGTCTTGATTACAATCCTGGGGTCACCAAAGGTCAAACAGGAAACAACGAGGAGCATTTTTTTTTCAATAAAATTCCAATAAATGCCCTTAGCCTAACTAGCCATAATGAGCAACTTGGCTAGCTAAGCAAATATTGTAATGCAAACCATTTTCAGATACAGCAAACATTATTATTATGAACTAGATGTGCATTTCCTGAAGGAACTGCAAGAATGCTTGAAGAGAGCTGCAAGTATGTGTGTGTTTGTGTGTTTCTGTGTAGGTGAACAACACCTCCTTAGGTCTGTCATTATGGAGCTCTTAGTGGAGAAGCCTTGTTTGAGTCTGATTTGCACCCTCTGAACAAACAGTCATAACTCGGGAAATGTTTACTCTATCACGTAACCGGATAGATGGTGTGAGATAAGACCCCTTGAGGATTATTGTGGTGTAATGAGTGTGTACTGAGAAGAAAATGTCTGTAAACACAGAGAAAATCTTGAAATAAGCAGATTCTGATTTTGAGAAATTTACATGCGAGTGAATGGGGCAGTTTTCTGTGCCTAGTGCCAAACAAATGCTCATAACTCTAGCTCATAGCTAACTGATATAATGATGAGATATTTTGGGGTTTCAGAAAGGACAAATTTCTCTACCATTTAAAACTGAAATGGAGTTTCTAGGTGAAAGTTTAAGGATTTTAAAGCAGATTCCCTGCATGACGGCAGTGTCTATGAGACTGAGTGGCCTGCTGTAACTTCATTGATGTCAGTTAGAATTAGAAGTTCTGAACATTCTGCCATTCATTCTTATGGGAGGTTTTTAATTTTTAAACTTAGTTTTATTAAAAACTGCCAATCCGATCGACTCCCAAAATACACAGCACAAATCATAGCGCTGAGAGCTTCGAAACGCAGTTTGAACGGAGTCTGTACGTTAAGCGATTCGGGCTGTATTAATCGCAGAAAAGTGTGGAAGAAGAAGAATAAGAAGTATGAGAGATACTATAGAGCGCTTTTTCAAGCCCTCTAATGATTACTTAGTTTAGCTCGTTTGCAGCACTGTTCTTCTTTTTTGTCACTTCTAGCTGTGTAGGCCTTAGCTTGCTAACTCACAAGTAAGCCAAGTAAAGTAACAAATCTAACATAGCATTAGGGATTGGCGAAAAGGGAAAACGTTGGATGAGGGCATGCTAAATTAGATCTGTAGATGTTGTAGATTGAGTATGTGCTCAAAGATTTGAATGTTAACAAAAATGTCAGTTAAGGTGATGTCTTGCAATGCGCCATTGTGAAATTAAAATAAAATTATATTTGTTATGGTACTAATGTCCATCACACAATAGATTCTTATACACTGAAGGTGATTATTTAACACCAGGACATGTACATTTGTAAATACACCAGAGATATGGATGCTTCTCATTTTCATGTTGAGGAAGCATAACAGAGGCAACTTGAAACTCAAACAAGGGGCTATGGGCGCATAGAATTTCCTTCCCTCTCCTTCATTTAAGGAACAAAGGGCCCTGGTAATAAGAGAGGTAATGAGAAGTCATCGTGCATTGCTGAGACTAAAAAACAGAGCATAAAGGGACAGCCTAGCCAGAACGCTAACATGGCTAATAGGAAGTGAAAATGGTAACCTCAATTAGTATGATATCATTTGCATCAGATTAACTAGGGCATACTAACTTTCTCATCCAATTAGCAATGTTAGCATTCAAATTTGACTTCTGTCAGACTTTTCCTTTAAGGTTGTCAGTAAGCCAGATCAGGTTTGCCCCTCAGGCTGCCCACAGGGTGGGTGAGACCAGCTGCGTCTGGGTCACTGCCTGGCAGGAGCTGGGCAGCACTGTCTCTGAACAGAGAAGAAGCGCTCAGCAAAGCTGCAGGCCCTGCGCAGCAGAGCTAAAGCGCTGAAGGCAGTGGAAGGATGTCTCTTATTCTGGCTGCGCATCTAATGACACCTGCATTATCCTGACACATCACATCTGCAAGGATTAACCTTGTGACTCACTCGCATGAACCTGGCCAAGGTATTAGCCTCTGAGTTACATACACTGGCCCCCCTGGTTCACTAATCCTGATAAACAGAGACAGAGTCAATTGCTCAAAACGTGGAGTGGAGTTCCACAGCACTCAGTGTACCACAGCGTACAATGCTGCAGGAGACGCAATGCCTTGCAATTTTGTGCTGTTATAGCATCTGTGCAAAAGGCTCTTGAAAGAATGCCAACAAATAGCAAATGTTAGATGCAAAAAAAATCTTCATAATCCAGCAGATGCTATTGTGCAGCAGCAGCACTGTAAGCGTCATATACATGGTCTGGTTTCAGGCCTTTTACTTTATATACATACAATTTGTGACTGCAAACATGCATTTGTGAGGTCCTGCTAATATGTTTCCTCACTTTCCCCCTAAACATGAGTGTGTGTGTGAGCCAAGTTATGAGGTGGTTTGCATGTAAAGAAACCACCAAACAACCTGTTGGACACTAAGGTCCATTAATATCTTGCTTTGTGAATACAGGGCCTTGCTTAGCCACAGCAAGATATGGAAGCCATACATCCCATCTAGACAGCAACTGTTTATATTTCAAGTTGAGGTAAGTAGGCGAAGAATTTTATTATAATCTCACCAATAAACAGTAAGATCCTGTTAAGCTTTGGACATATAAAATGAAAATGATATTAATGGTTGAGATTAATAGTTAAGGAAGCATTGATACCAGTTTTTTCAGATTATAAGTACATATTTTTACAAAGTCAAATGCAATACCGAGCAACCTATTCAGACTTAAGCAGCTGTTGGTGTAAATGAGTGTAATGTACCTTTAAATTAAATCATTAAAATCTGACTAATTTTAAATGAAGTGCAATAGCTAGCTATGCTACATTAGTTACCTTGGATCGAGTAGCACTGCAGTGGGAAAGAGTGGGCCAAAAAGCTTCTGCACAGCTGTAAGTCACAGTTTTGCTCCTTGACTCTCTATTTCATCAACAGTCTCTGTTGCACAGCAACAGCAGGAATCACATCCGAGGCTAATGCATCCAGTGAACTCACATTTCGAGTTTTACATCTTGTTGAGAGTACTTTGTGTTGGTTGAGCTGTACTTGAATCTCCTCTAAAGCCAGATTTTAGAATGGTGTTCTTTGATGACACACAATGTTTAAATAGACTGGCCTAAGATTTACACAGGAAACGCAGCCTCTACAGACAGCACAGCTCTGTCTATGGGCAGTTTCATATAAAGCTGTTTCATTCAAAACAACAGAGCACAGTACTGAGCAAATAGACTGGGAAACTGAGCAGTGCTGCCGACACTGTGCACTGAAGCTAAAATCAGGCGGTGATGTACACGGTAGGACAATACAGTCTCTCTACAGCCTATTGTACAAAAATCACAGTATTAAACTTTATACCTCACTACTGTGTTCAGTCAAGCAGAGTAAAGTTGTACAGACTGACTTTGGCAGCACATGTCGACATTTTTCTCCTCAGTTTTATCTCCACCCATACTGGGGAAGCGGTTGTGATCATGTTTGTTTAAAATGGGCTAAAATCACATAATGCATTTCTGGTGGAAATTTGCCGAGGAGGAATGACTGAAAGTCAGTAACACTTCACTGTGTGAACAGAGCCTCTTTGACTACGTTTGTTCATTAGCTCGGCTTATGCAGCAGCTGGTATTGGAATTTCCGTATTGGTGCATGATTATAAGTATGAATAAAAGGGCACAGTCTTGGACTTTTTACCTGAGTCCAGTATTGGTATCAATGCATCCCTAGTTGGGGTGCACCAAAAGTTAAGCCATCTGAAATTTCTGGGGAAAAACTGTCAAATCTTCCAAATAAAGAAAATTACATATTGAGAAGAAAGCTGAAATTTTTCCCCAAAAAGGCAAAAGATGAAATTGGTCTAGTAAATAAAGTCTAGAAAATATGAAAATCTGCCACTTAGCAAATAATCTAAAAATTGTTGGTGTCCTTCGCTCTCCTGCGATGGGCAAATCTGTGTTCAAAGACTTTGAGCAGCAGCAGCTTCAATTCTTCAATGAAAATCGCATGAATGATACTGAGTAACTCAACATCTTTTGGCAATAAACTTTTTCATGGCTGGTTTTGTCATCAGTTCATTGATGTTTCTTCTCTAAAAGGCAAACACTAACAGTAACTTGGAGGAATTTCACGCTGCTAGACAGGAGCGCCAAAGCCACATCTGTGTGCTTCATTAAAAACCAAGGTGTTTTCCATTCATAGTGGAGGTGCTCTGGAATTCAGTTTTAGATGTCTTTGGGAAGCCATGAAGTCTTACATTTTCATAATTTTACAACTTTTAATATTTAATCATTTTCTAAGCAAACTGTTGAAAATAAAATTTACTCTCTAGTTCTCTCAGTTCTCTTTCCTGCATGGCAGTTATCTCCTTTCAAGCGTTGTCAGCATTACGACATTCATTCAAAAGCATTAATACAATGGCAAATTATATATAACAGTTTCAGTTTATGGTTGAGTGTATCCTGAATGTTGGTTTCAGTTTTGGTAAAGAAGTTTAATTTCAGTGCATCACTGATTATTGGTTATCAGATTTTTGAACACGTCAAAATCAGCTTTGGTGACATTTTTATTTCGGGGTGGTCCTATAAATAAACACTCTGATAATTGTGTTATCAGCAGATTCAGACTTACCGTGACTCTGAATGGTGTTGAGGCTGCTGATTCAATGGTGGGGGGAGGTTTGTCCATGGTGCTGCCTGGCATGCTGCGCCTGCGGCCCACACGCTCGGTGGGCAACTCTGGGAGGGGAAAAAAGAGAGAAAAACAGAAAGCTAAAGTTATCAGTAGTACATAGGGTGACATGCCAAAATGCTATCCCATCAACCAGGGCAGAAGTCAAGCTGCACTGAAGAAGTTTGAGTGAATTTCAGTTTATGACCTGTTTTCTGATTGGCTGTACTGTATTGTGTCTCACTCTGAAAGCAAGCTGAAACACTGTTTATAACTTCAGCGTTAATGGATGGAACTAACCCGCTGTAGGCTGAACAGATGGAAATAAATGTGCTGGTTTCTGTGACATCACAAAAACAATTAATTCAATACAGGCTGTTTTTGTAGTTCAGTGTCCACATATGGACTGTACAAACTGCACAGTGAATGATACAATGCTTACATTAAACTCTCATATCAAATAAGCCAGAAAAATGCAATTTTGATATGAGATGACATGATAGGGGCTCTTTACATGGTGTTCTCAGAATCATCCAAGTCAAGAACCATTTAAAATAATTCATTTTTCTTCAACACCTTATGAGTGCACTTGTGTAAGAGTGTAACTCTCCAAAACCTGCCAATAAACAAAAGCTCACGAACCCAGCTCTACACTGTCAATCATGTCTATCACAGCACAGCGAAAAAGCTCTAACTGGGCTGCTCTGTTGTGTCAGTTCCTCATGTGGCTGTCCTGCATGGCAGGCTGTGTCCGACCGCTCGCTCGCTTATTCCTCACACGTGCCTGATCTGCGGCTGCCTGGCAGGCAGAGGGAAAGAGGGAATGAGTGCTTGTGCAGAAAAACAAATGAGAAAGCGTGTGCAGCCATCCCGAAAGACAAGATCTATGAAATTCATCCTTTCGCCACTGTCTGCAGCTTTTCAAACTCGCCTCCAAAGTTACGACTCGCTCTGCTCCGCTGACTCTCTTGCCGGAGGAGATAAGACACAAAATCAGAAACCCAAGTTTGCCAGCTCTCGCTCTCTACTTTTCTTGCTGGGAGGGTTATTTGAATAACAACAAGGCTCCGGAACAGAGGAAGTCAAGCAAATCAAAGGGGGAATGTGGAAGAGGACACTATCCGTATTCCACTCATTTGATCCTTGTTGGTTAGTCTGGTACTTTGGTAAAAGTGTTTGGACTCAAACTTTCATAAGGTGTTATGTGATGACTAAGCAATCAATCCTTACAGTCATGAACAGGCTTAACATATTTAACAGTGATGCTGCCTTTCTGTTGTTGTCACAAAACCTTGTATCTCCAAAACATGAACTTTACAGGAAAAGGTTGTTTATTTGAATGTAATTAACCGTGGATCAGCCTATTTCTATTGGCCCATATGTCAAAATTATCACAAGGGGAAGAAACTGTAGTCATGTAGTTATGCAGCAGCTATAGGTTTAGATATTGGGGCTGCTAATCTTCTGTGAAGTTTTCCATCTTTACTACAGACTCATGCAGAGCCTTAACACTCTGTACAAACCAAACGTTAAAATCTTTCTCACCAGACAGTCCAGTGGTCCAGGCTGTGTCTGACTGCTCACTCACTCATTCCTCACACATGTGATGAACTGTGATGAATGAGTGGTAGATGGAGGCATGAGCTAAGTCAGTGTATTAAAAAGAATACTTTCAAAAATCCAGGTCATTCATTTCAATTAAGGGCAGCTCTATAGCAGGGGTCCAATAACAAATAGCCAACTTGTTTCTAGGTACTATACAGGTCACCCAAATACAGGTGACAAAAGAAACTTAGATAACATGTGCAAGGCTAAGAAATTTTACAAAGACAGCATCACAAGGACATACACATATATACACAAAAAAAAGAAATCTGGGTTTGGCAAATGCCAGAAGAACATTACTGTCTGATGGCATTGTGCCAACTGTGAAGTTTGGTGGAGGAGGGATAATGCTATGGGGTTGGCCTAAGCCCCTTAGTTCCAATGAAGGGAAACCTTAATGCTTCAGCAGACCAAGACATTTTGGACAACTCTGCTTCCGACTTGGTAGGAACAGTTTGGGAAAGACCCTTTTCTGTTCCAGCATGACTGAGCTCCAGTGTGCAATTTTCAAGGAATTTGAAGGAATGCAATTTTCAAGATTTAAGTGGGGGATATTGAATAACTTCGAGCTTGTGCAGAGTAGTTTGACCAATAAGCAACCAAACAACCCTGTGCTTTGACATTACAGCCACAAATAACTGGCAAATACAAATGTCTAATACACTACATACTGTGTTCAAGCCTCAAGCCAGAAATGTTGGATATACTGATCTTCTTGGACACAACACACTAACTAAGGCACATATGCTTCTGGGTCACGGGGGGTTATTCAAGCCTATCCCAGCAATCATTGGGCAGAAGGCAGGAAATACCCTGGACAGGACCAGTCGATCACAGGGTAGACACAGAGGCACACACATTTACAAACACATACAATTACATTTAGCATCTCCAATTTACCTCACCACATGTGGGAGGAAACCCACGTAGCCACAGTAGAACATGCACACAGAAGGGATCCTGGTTGCCCGGCCGGAGAATCAAACCCAGGCCCTTCTTGCTGTGAGGTGACAGCACTACCGTTTTCCACATGCACTTTATCTTTGCTGGTCCTCTGTGGTCCTCCGCCACTGGGCTGAGGTCTCATACTTACAAACTGAACGTATTATAAACTGAACCTTTTTTCTTTTTTTTCCATTTTGGGTTAATTTTGAAATGTACACCTTCAACACCACACAGCCTCCTCTACCCACACTCAACAGTGTGAGCTTGTGCTGGTTTTCATTCATAGCATTAAGAGCAATTACCCATAGAGGACTCCTCTGTAAATCTGAGCTGTAAGCTAAATGTGAATGAGTAAAACTAGGCAGGGTCTGTCAGCATAGCATAAGTCTAGCCACCTTGATTTAAGCTGCGATGCATTACAGAATGACTTCTGTGCTTGACTGATGGAGCCCTGAATCCAGCAATTAAAAAACTGGATTAAAGTGTGAGCAACGCAGCCAGCTTGTTTTATACAAAAGTGCAGCCAGTCAGTGTGATTGGTGGGTGTGTGTGTCTCAGTTTTCCCACAGTTCTCCCTCTCAGTAGATGAACAGATTGGAATGCATGGGAGGGAGATGCCAAACAACAACTCTTGTTTATCGTCTTAATTAGCCCGGCTGGTATCATAACATCTTAATCCATATGCTCAGTGTGGTGTCATGACCAGACTGGCACCCCGTGGGCCCGAATGCAATCAAATGATAACAAACGCTCGCGTGTACACAAAAATGACATTGCATAACAAGTAAATAACACTCGCAAACATTTCGCTGATAACGTGCAAGGAGCCGCAAACATGAGGGCCTATAAATAACAACCAAGCGCAAATGCCTTTAATTAAATTCCAGAGTACAGAAAGTGCAGAAATAAAGGAGGATGAAAGGCCCTTCCAGCACACAGGCAGGCGCCATGTTGTGGATTTCCAGCAGAACTGCACAGTCCTGCAGATGTCTGCAGCAAGCCCTGCTAGTTCCATTTGATAAGTGTGACACCATTATCAACCTGCACGGCTGTAATTGGTTACACCATTCTTTTGTCATTAAGCTCCTTGGCCGGTACGGATAAAATTCCATGCGAAAGTGAATCATTAAATGGCAATTAGGAGTCTTCTGAGGCCGCCACGCACTTGTGCGCTCCCTTGCATAATGAATAGAAACAACAAGGAGCTTTGATGTCATGAGGCTGAGCTAAAGATTTGCATGTTGGAGACCTAGATATCTGATGATGTCATACACACAGTGATGAGAAGCCACTTGGCTGCCTTACTGATACTCCCTCCATGAACTGTTAAATGAGTTCATATATAAAGTATGCTGACAGCTACCCAAGTATACTTTCCATCGGAGCAATTTATACAATTTACTTATTGAGTATTTGTTTATTTATTTTATTTATTTTTTTTACATCTTTTTCATGGCCAATCAAAATCTGCCAAGCTCCACCTTATTTTCCTCAATCCTTCAATAACTTCTTATCACCCATTGCTTTCTGCAATTGCTTCAGTAATCAGTGCCTGTCATGTTCACGACTAGTGTCGGGACTCTAAGCATTTTGTGAGATTCAGTGTGGAAAAAAGTGACATAACTACCCAATGAGCAGTGAGAGGTTCTCAGCTGATCTCAGAACAGCTGTGGTTCGGCCACAGACTTAACCTCCTGCTCTGTTCATCTCTGTACGAGACGACATGTTGCCCAGAGAACCAGAGTCACATTAACATTGACTTCTTAAGGTGTTCAGGTATGCCACACACATGCTATATCACATCGCTATGGTAAATATTTTGCTAGCTAAGAGTTTATGAGAGCACAATTAACACATTAAGATTGCAAAATGCAAACCCTATTTGGCATTTTCAGTTTGGACTTCTTGTAATGTTGCTGGCTTTGGTCATACTTTGGTCAGTCTAGGCCACAAGCTCTGTAGCTAATATAGCATGGCTATATTCATACTTAGATGAGAAATTAATGTTGTACTGTGTTACCTACTCAGACTACAGCCAGCATGAGAAGGGTCACTTAACCAGCATATTGATGGTATAGTATCATGTAGTTAACATTGCTAAGAAATTTGAACTGATTAGGTACTTCTCTCTGTAGAGCCTGGGCTTTTGTTGGGTAGATTTTTCTCATTCTGAACATTTACACTTTGCACTTGGAAATGTCAAATTACTATCTGGAACCATATCATTCGATCACAAACAGGTTAGCAGTCAGCTTACACTAGCAAGTCAAGGTTAACGATAACACAACATACCCAGTTAACTTACCTTAAATCCTTAGCTGGATAATGAAACAAGCTTAATAAAAATACAGAGAAATATTTCAGTGCCTCTAGTTTATCACCCAGTGCACTACATTTCACTTCATTTTCCAGTGTGAACACACCACCTGCACTAAAAGTGGCTAGTGAACCACAGAAGTACTCAGTCTGTGACACAGGGCCAGTCCCCTCAGCTGAAGCACCAGGGTCTTTTGACACCGGCTTGCAACTGAGGCTTGAACGGTTGACCTCTAGGCTACTATTTGCCCACCTCAAACATGCTGAGAGGACAGGAAAAGTTGAATCTATGTGTTAAAATGGAGTTGAAGTATGTGCCCTTTTATAGCACACTTGTTTTCATGGGTTCGCTGTAGTGACTTGTAGTAAAGGCTCTTGCTAATTCTAGCTAAGAGGCCTACTCATGTATGCACTTCAATAGTGTGACGCAAATTAAACCTGCTGCTGTTTGTTTGCCTCAGAGGTTACTGTGGTGAGGAGAGGGAGGTCAAATAGAGATGAGCACAACTCCCATTACATCATTTCTTAAACATTCTCACTTCTTTACTACTGGGCTTGTTGTTGCGGAGTCCGCAGTTGCATTAGATACTCTAAATATAAGAGGGCGTGGCGATGTCTGCACAAACGGAATTGCAAATATATATACGGTACTGTGCACCCTTCATTCATTTAATATTATAATGCTCGTTTCACAATGCACTGCACTACAGTGCCCAGCATGTACTGCAACGTTGTGTGCGCTCTGACTGTCCTACCCTGAAATTATTCAATGGGAAAGCGATTCCACACCAGTCACATCATGAAACACACTAACAGCAGCTCAGAAATTGAGCCCGAATATTAACGAATTTGCAGCAAAGGAAAGATGCCAGGTGTCTAGTTCAAGCAAATAGGCAGGTTTAAAAGACTGGGCACCTGGGGCCATTTAAATTTTAAATATTTCAAGTATTCATGTAATATTTCAAAGCCTACTACCTGTGCCTATATTTTACTGTTGAAGCTTTTGTGTATTTTAAATAAACCAAGGTCAGTTTGGTTTATATCAAAATGTTAATTAAAAATGAAAGAAAACCCAGGCGTTCTCTGGCCTGTGGATTTGTTGAGATTTTTTAATATGGCCCTCTTCGTAGTTGAGTTTGACACCCCTGCTCTAGAGCCAGTGTTGGGTTTGTCTATTCTGAGCTATGGTAGAAATGTCCTCTGGTGACCTCCACGGAAAGAGGGCCCCACTCCCTATGTAGATATGAAACAATGATTCATAGTTACAGGTGATTATATACTAATGAAATCCCAGTTCTGTGGAATATATTCCTTACACACTGCACCTTTAAGCACTTTCAAAACATGTGCTTTTTTTTCCTCACTTATTTTTGTCCTTTCATTATGCAGGTGAACTACCTCACAGCTATTCACATCAGAAATATCTCCTGAAAAATGAATAAGATAATGCTCATTTTGAATGGAAATGAAATAAAGAAGGATGGCCTCTGACTTTTGCCCAGTACTGTTTGTAAGGCTGAAGTCCTCCAACAGAATCATATAATGAAGCCACTTTGTTATACACAGCTGCAGTTCGACGATTTGAGGTATGACAAGTGAAACACACTCTGACTCAGTAGAAAACATAAGTAATTACTTGATGGTGGGAAATGACCCTCTGTCTTATTCCAGTGTCCATCTCTTTCTTATTTCCAGATAGAGATGAACCTATTTTTCTCCCAGATCGTTACTCACAATGACTCCAGTCTCAACTGGCAAGAACAGATGACCAATAGTAACGCACACACGAGTTAATCAATCCACGCCCAGATTTTAGGCAGCCTAGCGAGCCATCCATCAGATAGCTGCGGCATAAATGCTCGGTGGTAGCACCCCATTAATCTTCCCTGATCAAGACACATGGCCCAGGCGTGTAGGCCAAGTGCACGGTGGAACACACTCCGAGGCCAGTGCCATTCAGGGAAATTGCGCGAACGTCCCACAGCCTCATTTAGCCATGAAGCACAGCCATAACTCACGCCTGGCTCATTCTCTCTTCATCTAAATGCACAAGACCTCTTTCAGGTCAAGCCCAAGTTGCCCTGACTGCTGTGGACAATTAGGGCTCAGTTTCCTCAAAGCACAGAGAGGCTGCACCCTCATTTCCTCATGTACTGTAGCACTTAGAACAACACTCCTAAGAAAGGGCTTGAATTGAGTCTGTGCTAAGATATCAGAATGTAGTAAGTAACCACTGTTAAAGCTTAAAGCCTCCCATTTATTCAGTTCATGTACAGTAACAAAACCATCCCATTGGGAATTCATTGTTTCTGTGCTGAAAAACAATGAATTTAATAATAATAATAATTATTATTATTTCTTTTTATATAGCACTTTATCAAAATGTATACCTATTAACCTATTCAGCCTGTAACAGTTTAGTTCAGCCCATTCAAACGGAAAGTATAAGGAGTGTTTCAGTCTGGACTGCTTTTAGAATGAGGCATATTACAGGGCAGCCAATCACAACAGAGCTGATTTACATATATAATTCTTAAAGACACAGTAACAGAAACAGGTCTCTTTAAGAAATGGGTTGAAAAATGGTCATGTAAAAATTAATGACCACCAAAAACATTACAAGTGGACTAAACAAAGCCCCATATTTCAGAATGGTCATTTTATAGGAGAAGAATAAAGTGAATGAGATTTTAATGGTTTGAATTTTATGCTAGTATTAAAGAGGCATGTTGGCCAAAAGTGACAGAAATCACAATTTTTTGTCCTTATGCATTACATGAATAAATCAGACAGCTATAACACCCATGCTGATAAAGAAATCCTGGGGTAAAGGCTAATATATACAGTGATGACTGACCTTCTAACAGTACCAATAGCTACAGACTTAAAAAAGAAGGTTCTTCAAGGGTTCTATAGTAAAGAAAATGGTTCTAAACAGAAACATGAACACTCAAATAAGCCTTTGGAAGCATTGTTTTAACGTGTGTACCTGGTTTCATTTGGCATTAGCCAGCTAGTGGAAAAAACCTACCCCCAAATCCTCGTAATTTCTCAAATTCTCCTCCCACCTTCAAGACACATCATCAATAGAAGGTTTTTTAGTCTTTAAACTGGAAAATCTGACTCTAGAGACTACCACAGTACCACTGTAGGACATGAGGAGGCACATTTTCAACAGAGTTGGGATGGCTATATTTTTCAGTGCGGCTGGAGCAAAATAATGAACAATTTAACAACTGCCACAGTCACTTTAGGAACATACAACAGTAAATATGGAATTCTACATACAGCATCTTATTGCAATCATCAAAACCAGTGGACGGCCAAAAACTGACTCGTACCTCATCTCTGAGGTAACAGCATCCTGAACAAAACAGAAGGGTCAAAGGCCACTGTAGTTCTGAAGCTCAGCAGACTCAGGGCTGAGCTCAATTATGAACACGACAGGTAGCCATTTCTATCCGTGTAGAGCTGACATAACCATTCTGCTACTTCTTATTACCCATGCTTCCCGGCGGCGGGAGCTCAGACTGTCCATCAAACTGCCAACAAACCTCAAGGCCTCTCAATCAGCATCGCTGGGCTTCGAAACGAAGCGATCATGAAATCCAAGGCGGACGGAGCCACCGCTGAGAGAGAGGAGGATGAGAAAGAGGCAGAAACAGATGGATGGCAGGAGTGATGTAACTATGGGTCGATGAAAAAAGACACATTGTTTTGAGATACAGTTCTTCAGTAGCAGGAGTGTGTGTTGGGGTGCATGCACAGCTGTTGTGGAGTACAGTAATTAAAAAATGCAAATGTTCCCACCTCAGAGTGATATTTCCACTAAAACTCCTATCTACGCTTTTATCTTTACTCTAGATGCAGTCAATCAACCAAGGCATGTTTGATGTCTTAAGTTTCCTTCTTCAGTTTGGAAATGGACCTAATGTAGCTAACAGGCTAATTCCATCATTGGAAGATTTTTACCTCACATGGTTAGCATTGTGCTTACTGTATGCATACATCATTCATCATTTCTGTTCTTCTACAGAAGTTACCACAGTCCTGTCTAACTGCAAGTAAACTGTATATAACATGATTTTGTACACATGCAAACCAACTGAAACTTGTGTGAAAGTCAGTAGTAGAATTTTCTCTCTCCTTCACTCTGCCTTATTGGGCTGGAGAGTTCTTTGTCTGGACATTGTAAAGAAAACTGCCTACTATGTTTTAGTGGGATGCTTCCCAGTTCCCTGTCGGACTCCCACTCCAACGTGGAATCCACTTCCCAGAATCCCTCAGTTTGTCACTCCACTAACCAATCACACGCCAAGCAGCAGATCTCAGTCACGTGAGTATTGACACCTCCAGTGTATATAAACCTGTCTGTCATTCTTCACTTAAGAAGTATTGCATCTGTTCTGTTAGTACATACAGAGCCGTTCTCTTGTTTGCTACCTATCCTGTTTATGACCTTGTTCTGTTTCCCGTTGCTGGTTTTTGGATTTGTCCCTTTGGCTAAGTCTACTGGTGGATTTGCTCTTCAGTTAGAACCCTCGTTTAATCTGATTCTCTTTTCACCTTCGCCCATGTAGTGTGCTTTGTTAATCTGGTTTGACCTGGTCTGGTTTTAACTGCTGCTAATCCTACGTTTAATAAACCCTATGGTTTATCTTTGATTCACGAGTGTCTGATTCGTCAATGCAGAGTTACATTTAAGATGTTTGGTTGATGTGCTCTGGTCATAAGCTTACTGGTTTACCACTTGAATGGCTAGTGATTGTGGGATTTTTCCAGGTATGCACCAAAATGTCTGAAATTTTAGAAAAACTGACATTTTTAGGCTGAAATTTGTTAAAAATTAAACTTTTACAACTTTTCTTAAACAGCACAAAGCTTGACAATCCAGACCCAAAGAAAAAGATAAACAGGCCTACAATGAAGTGTGAAAATCTAATACTTTTTATTTGATTTTTTATTTAATGGTACTGAAGATGAAAAATGCCAAATGCCATAAATGTAAATGTAAATAGTGATTAGAAAGGCGAAGTGATGGTGCAGGTGTGTAGTTTGAGCAGCAGAAAATCATTAGCAAACACATCATCGATGTGGAACTATTCATGGTTTCTATGTGGGACATTAGGCAATTGACTTATAATCACTCTTGAAGTATCAACACCCAAGAACTTCTCTACAGCAGGTTTGATATTCATTTGAAAACGCATTCAATATGTAGAAAAACTCCCTATGAGCTCTCAGACGCCATCTGTAACCACATGTTTGGTGTGGAAATGTTTGAGAACCCCTGGTCTACACCACATGGTTTGTGTGAAAAATGCAAGCCCACAGTAAATGACAGGTAACAATAACAAATAAGGCTGTGAAAAAGTCCTCTATCTGTGCTTGTTTGCTCACACGTTGAACAAGCACAGGTATTGTGCCATTAGAATACATGCAAACTACAGTAACTCAGTGTTTACGGCAGCCAGCATTAGCAGAAAGTCAGAGAGAGCAGATGGAGAACGCAGCATTGAAAAGTCAATCACCATGCGCTGCAATGCGGCTGGATTGTTCTGTGTTCTACGAAACACATATTGTAGAACTCCTGACTGCACCTGTCTCCGCAAGCGCACATGTCGATTCATCTCGGAGAACAAGCTAGCGAAACTTGGCACATGGTGCTCCTCTCTCTCTCCTCAGCCATCAGCTTCTATTCTTCTACTGCACACGCACCTTTCATCTCCAAACTTCTCCAAAGTGGAACTTCATCAGCTTTAAGCGCTGCAAGGAACTCACAGAGACACTCGCAGACTCTGAGTGAAGTCTGATCACTGCATCACTGTCTCATGGCTCACACTCCGCGGGAGCATTCGCAGGTTTCTCTGCAGTTCTGGAACATCTCTGTGCACTTAACATTCAGACACACGCGCTACATTCGTTCATAAATCTCAGAGATGTAAGGAAAACGTGAGGATTGTGAACTGAATGGCAGCCTGACAGTGAAAAGAACAGTGAAAAGGACAGAAACCCGGCTATCGGTTAAAAAAGGAAAAGACGGAAAAAGAAAAAGTTACGGAGGAAAGTTCAGCTAAAGCAGAGCTAAACACACTGAGAAAGGAATGCAATTTGTTTTCAACTGCCTACATAACTTTCTCACAAATAAAATACATTACATCAACACGATCAGCGGCAAATGTAAGCGATGACAAACTGTGTTGATTTGATGTATTTTAATATTATATTAATGTGAAAATAATGTATAATGTAAATAAACTAAATTCAATGCATCGTTTTTTCAGTGATATATGGAATGTTACACACACACACACACACACGCACACACACACGCACACACACAAAACAAAAAAAAAAGAAAAAAAAAGGCTGCAGACAAACTTACTGCAAGAAAGACAGCAAGGAAAAAAGAGAAGGAAACACTAACAAGAATGGATAAAAAAAAAGAAAACTAATAAAAATAGAACAAAAAAGAAAGAAAGGAGGAAAACAAAAGTAAGAAATAAACAAGGAAAAAAAAGAAAAAAAAATAAGGAGAGAAAGGCAGGCAGAAAGAAAAACAAAGAAAGAAAGACAGAAAGCAGAGAAAACAAAATAGAAAGAGAAAAGGAAGGTGGTGCCCATGAACACACTCAGGAAAGAAGCACAAACTACAAGAATGAATTAACAAAAAAGAAAGAAAAAGAAAAACTGACAAGAACAAAAGAAATCAAAACGGAAAAATGAGAAAAAAGAAGCAAAGAAAGAAATCAAAGAACACAGAAGAAAAAGAATTTAAGACAGAAAGAGAGAAAGAATGAAAGAATGAAACAGAGGTCTCGGTGTTGCTGGTGAGGACTGGATTTGCTCCTCATTGCTGTTATAATGCTGGTAAATAAAGGAGCTCAGTCTGAACTCTGAACTCTGACGTCACTGACACTCAAACGGCCCAGTGAGCCCCACTGGTCAGTCACTCATCTCTGACTTCACTCAGTCCTCCTGCACTCGCTGACATGTCTCCCATTGGACAATGAAAGAGACACTAAATCTCCCCTCAAAGAGCCAGGACGCCAAGCCGCCGGTCACTCTGGCTTGTTTGAAATGCCTTTCCCACTAATTGGAAGCCTTGCTTAATGGGCAGTTTTATGACCAGAACAGTCAGGCCAGTCAAAAGTGTTCCAAACTCTTATGGCTTTTTAGCTCAGTTTACAGCTCAGCAGCAGCAACAGCAGAGCCAAAGGCCGAAGGACCTTAAAGCTTAAAGACTAAAGCTCTGGCGGCGGCCTCTATGGAGATTACACCATTCATTACAACACGAGCACGGCTGGGTCAACCGGACTTAAACAGGCATTATATAACGCATTAATGCACATAGAATGCTCAGAATGTACACTGCAGGTCAAAAGTTTGGGCACATTTTGCCCTCTATTAGTAAACAGCCATTTACTAATGTTTTTGGTATATCTTGTTTCAAACAAATAAAACAAAGAAAACATACTTTAATAAAAACAAACCAACAACAAACATTTAATGGGCATTGTATGGGCTGCACCCATTACATCCCTCTTTGAGGCTCTAAAGGCCCAGAAACTGCTGAACACCATCTCTAGATGAAGCACATATTCCATAATTTAAAACAGACACCAGAAGCTGCATGTCCTTTCTGGAAGAGAGACAAAACACAAAGCATCTACTAGATGCTGGTGCCCCAAACCATTATCTTGTTTTATTTATTTATTTATTTTTTACTAGTTGTTTGTTTTTTTCTCCAGCTCCTTTTCTAATAGTCTTGTTTTGCAAACTTTGAGTTTAAAAAAAAACCTCCTCTAAATCCTTTGGGTGTACAGTAGTCATTAACAGGCAGATGGTAAATAGCCAGGGGGCAGTCTTGGGCTGGAGGTTAGGGAACTGGCCCTGTGACCGGAAGGTTGCCGGTTTGATCCCCAGTGCTGACAGTACATGACTGAGGTGCAAGACACCTAAACCCAACTGCTCCCTGGGTGTTGCTCCAGGCAAGTGTGCTCACTGCCCCTAGTGTATGTGTGTATGTGGTGTTTCATTTCACGGATGGGTTAAATGCAGAGATGAAATTTCCCTGTTGTGGGACTAATAAGTATTACTTAAAAAACAAAACTTAAAACCTGTTGACAGTACAGTAAAAGTGAACAGGAGGCAAAGCTGTTGTTTCCTCCACAGAAGTAGCTAACAGAAAGATGACGAAGCTTTTGTTACCTCACTGACTGCACAGTAGCTGTTAATAAAATATGATCAAGTTACAGTTACACTGTTGACTACACAGGAGTAGTTAACAGATAATGAAGCAAAAGTTACAGTACTGACTGTACAGTATTAAGTAACACGACATAAACCTGTAGTTACCCCATTGACTGTGCAGTAATAGTTGATAGCAATATTACCAACTATAGTTACCCTGCTGACGGTACCTCAGTAGTTAACAGGAAGACAATGAAGCTGTAGTCACCCTGTTGATTGATAGGCAGTAGCTAATAGGAACATGATGACGCTGTGGTTACGCCACTGACTGCACAGTACTAGTTAACATGACACAAAGCTGTAGTTACCCCACTGACTGTGCAGTAGTACTTAATAAGAATATGATCCAATTATAGTTACCCTGTTGACTGTACACCATTAGTTAATTAAAAGGAAGAGAATGGTGTAGTTAACCCGCTGACTGTATTCAGCTGTATTCAACCCGTCAACTGCACAGAAGGTAATACGATGTGAAGCTGCAGTTGCCCTGTTGACTGGGCAGTAGTAGTAAATAGGAAAATGGTGCAACTATAGTTACCTCATTGACAATACAGTAGTAGTTAATAGAAAGATGATAAAGCTTTAGCTACACCAATGAACTATAGATAACAATAACATGTGGAAGCTTTAGCTACCCCATTGACTGTACTGTAATACTTAATAGAAAGATAAAGCTGTAATTACCCCAGCTGACTTGGCCTAGTAGTTAAAAAGAATAGGATGAAGCTGTAATTATATCATTGACTGTATATTAATAGTTAATAGGAATATTACAAAGCTGTAATTACCCCGTTGACTGTATAGTAGTAGTTAATAAAGAGATAATGAATCTTTAGTTACCTCATTGACTATACAGTTAAGAGTTGTTCACTGTACATTGTTGGTAAAAGAGGAATATGAGGAAACTGTAGTCACCACATTAGCTGTATGGTGACCGTTAATAGGAATATGATGAAACAGTAGTTACCCTGTTGACTCTACAGTAGTATTTAATAGGAATATGATGAAACTGTAGTTACCCTGTTGACTCTACAGTAGTATTTAATAGGAATATGATGAAACTGTAGTTAGCCTGTTGACTCTACAGTAGTATTTAATAGGAATATGATGAAACTGTAGTTAGCCTGTTGACTCTACAGTAGTATTTAATAGGAATATGATGAAACTGTAGTTAGCCTGTTGACTCTACAGTAGTATTTAATAGGAATATGATGAAACTGTAGTTAGCCTGTTGACTCTACAGTAGTATTTAATAGGAATATGATGAAACTGTAGTTAGCCTGTTGACTCTACAGTAGTATTTAATAGGAATATGATGAAACTGTAGTTACCCTGTTGACTCTACAGTAGTATTTAATAGGAATATGATGAAACTGTAGTTAGCCTGTTGACTCTACAGTAGTATTTAATAGGAATATGATGAACCTGTAGTTAGCCTGTTGACTCTACAGTAGTATTTAATAGGAATATGATGAAACAGTAGTTACCCTGTTGACTCTACAGTAGTATTTAATAGGAATATGATGAAACTGTAGTTAGCCTGTTGACTCTACAGTAGTATTTAATAGGAATATGATGAAACTGTAGTTAGCCTGTTGGCTCTACAGTAGTATTTAATAGGAATATGATGAAACTGTAGTTAGCCTGTTGACTCTACAGTAGTATTTAATAGGAATATGATGAAACTGTAGTACGCCAATTGACTCTACACTACTAGGTAACAGGAATGTGATGAAGCTGTAGTTACGCTATTGACTCTACAGTACTAGTTAACAGCAATATGATGACACTGTAGTTACGCCATTGACTCAACAGTAGTGTTTACTAGGAATATGATGAAGGTGTAGTTACCCCTGTTGGCTTTGCAACTGCGGATGCGTGATCGGCCCCTCCAGTGCCTGGACCCACTTAGCAGCCTGTAGTAGTAAGACCTCCTCCAAAGAGCTCTCCTCACAGCACCAGACATGGCACACATGCACATATATAAACACACACTCCTGTGCTCTCTCTCGCTCTCTCTCTCTCTCTCTCTCTTCTCCAACAGTACAGTCTCTTTTGAATCAGCACTACTGCAGATCAGAACCAGCTAAAAAATGTTCCCCCCTTCAGAGCCTCCTGTGGCACTGATCAAAACCTTTAGACAGGAAGCAGGAGTTCAGAGGTCCTCCTGACTTGCTGAGAGAAAGGAACTGAGGTGAGAACGAGGGAGAGAGAGAAGAAGGGAGGAAAAGGCAAGCTTTTACTCCTCCCCTCCCACACTTTGTAAGCAGGGGAGAGAGGGGGAGAGAGAGAGAGAGAAAGAAAGAGAGAGAGAGAAAGGTATTTGGTGTGCCACTGACAACTATGAGAAGGTCATAAATCAGCTGGTGAATCTAGCGTAGACTGCCAGGTTCACACCACATGCAGTAACTAGCACATCTAAACAGTGGAGTGGCAATCTGAATTCATTTAACCCTTCAAACGATAAAGGCCCACCGGCCCAAAGTTTTATTACACGCTTCTATAAGCTAAGCAATTATGATGCCGATTTAGGGCCACTTTTGGGCCACAAAAAATAGACGTCGAGAATAAAGTCATAGTTACTAAAATAAAATCGTAATATATCGAGAATAAAGTCATCAAATTTCAAGCAAAAAGTAGGAAAGCTTGCAGGTAGTGGTCATCTACAAGGATATCGCTGGTGACATCTTCGCGCCATTCGAAGAGGGCTTGTAGTTTCACAGGCGTCAATGGGAATGACATCAAAATGATCAATCCCAAAGGAGCGGAGGTCGTGCTCGGCGTCTTCTGCATTGCTGATACAGCAACCAAGGACCCAACATGTTGTAGCAGCCCCATCTTTTATATGCCAAGGTATTACGAATCATGCTTAATATGAACAAAGAACACAAACTAACAAGGCCACCTTTAATTTGCTCCCAGTTTGCTCCAAAACAAATTCATGTAAACCAAGCATTGTCTTAATTCTCCCTCCTCCTTTTCAAGGACACTGGGCAAGGTCAGTATCATGCTTCTGCGTGTACACACAAACATGACAGCTGAAAGAGAACAGCCGGTTCATTTCCACAAAGTTAACCTTCTTAGGCCTTGAAACACCTCTATTACCTTACGTTTCATCATTTTTCAGGTTACTGTTTATTAAAACAAGTAAAAGTGTGGAATTTAAACTTTCATTTAATACCACATTTATTTTCATGAGGTAACATACAAGTTCAACATGTCCTGCTAAGTTAGTTTTATGATTTGAATGATAAACGTTTGTGTATATTATTATGGTATAATATTATTGACAGTGAAGCAATCGCATTCGTTTGTGTAGTTAATTGCAATTGATTTGATGTTTCATTTAAAAAGCAGTGCATTTTGTTATAAATGGACAAAGTAAGCTACCTAAGAGTGTAATTCAGCTTGAACCTGAACATGAAAATCACATGAGCGCAGGGTAAACTTGAAAATAAGATGAACGTAGTTTCCCATTTTTATCACCGATGTCCAGTGAGAGCAACAGAGGCTGCATGTTCTAACTCACTATATTACATCATGTTTTCAGGGGAACTGGAGCTTTCTATTTTTGCTTTTATTTGTTTGAGGGGTGTGGATTTATCTGTTCCCCCGCAGGCATTGTGTACAGTTGTGATGCTAATGATACTATGGGAAATGAAAATGAAAACAATAAAATGTAAATGAAAGCCTCTTTTTGCCATTTCTTTTTCCAAACATCTGTGCAAATATCCTGCCAAAATTGAAAATGAAATGAAAAACCTTCAATTGCAATTTCATTTTTCACATGAGCACAAGCCATTTGTGACAAAAATAAAAATAAATTGAAAACAGCTATTTGTCATTTCATCTTGTTTTCATTTTCATTTCCTTTTTAGCTGGATTTGCCTCCCATAATGATACTGCCACATCAGTGGCATGTTTTGCTTATAGCGGAGACTTTAGACTCAATGTAATTCAGTAATAAACAATTCTCTGCATTGCAACAGATCAACTTGCCATCTTAATGCTTTTATGAAATAAAAGGACTGCAGTGGCAGAGTTTTAGCAACAGTGTGATTCAGGCTGGAACTACAGATGGTTCAAAGGGTAAAACTGGGAAAATGCATTAATGGTGTAAAAAAATAAGATGCCTTAATCATTTATTGTGTTAATGCATTATTAACAATTTAACTTTCTCACCAGCTAAACATCAAGCTTCAAAGGTTTGGAATATGAAGGCTATTTGTCCTACAATCCGACAGTTTACTTGTCAATGACTCCACTTGTGCATTAGCAGCCTGACAGGTGATTCTGCTCCATCTGTCAGCTTGTCTGCCAGTATGGCTATAAATGTGAAGCTCCTTTGAGGTTGTGAACCTTTGAAAGGCTCTATGTAATTTATTGATTTTGCATCATCTTACTTGTTTCTGTTTATTGTAAGACACATTAAACTATGGGCTTTTTGTTACAGTCCATATTGCTAATGGTCATGGTGTCGCTCTCTGTAATGACTGTAAACACAGCAGGTGTTGATTTACCCACGTTATACCAAAGACTGAAACTGAGACTTCTGGAGGAAGAAACACATCCACAGAATGTAAACCAAATGAATAGTAGTCTATATGTGTGTGTGTGTGTGTGTGTATATATGACACACACGACTATTTATTTAATTACATAATTATGTAATTAATGGTTGACAGTTGACCGAGTTAGCACGCTAACAGCCCCTAGTAATGTTAAAAAACATTTACCACTGGTTTAGAAACACTTAATTTATTTATTTACTTATTTCATAGAAATATACAAGTATTCATTACACATGACTATAACTAAACTTATCAATAGGGGGGGTGAGCTGATATCCTACATTAACACCACATTTACTTTACCTAAAATAGAGGAGGTTGATGATGAAATGCAGTTGTTGAGCTGCACTGGTTGAACACACAGTACTGAAGGTAGATATCATACCTGTATAAAAAGCTTAAAAGCCTATGTTACAAGGCTTGGGTCACAATGTCAACTTTTTAGACTCATGAAAGTATTAAAAATCAAATAGTTCATTAGGATTTTGTTACACAGGTTCTCTACCATGAAACATTCTCAGTTCAGAACCATCCACCAGAGTGTAATATAGAGCCTGAATCTGATGTTTTGGCCAAATTGTTATCAATTTAGTCCCAACAGGGAAGCAAAGAAAAAAGTGTACATAAAAATCAAGCATACAGCAGAGGGACAGATAGTACATAGTGCAGATATAGCACATAGGGAGCATCACAAAAAAGTGTGAATAAAAGAAGCTCAAGTTCATTTTACACTCTACTTATATTGATTAACTACAGCTGACAACATACTACAACCATACATTTTACTGACATGTGTGTTCATCATTTTTATCAGCTTTTTTTTCCACATGCCAGTGCTAAGGAACAATCTCAAAAGTACTGGACAAAAAACTTTTTTAAAATAAAAAAAACTTTTTTTTTTGAAAAACTTTTTTAAAATAATACGAATAATAATAAATACGAACCCCCTTACATGGATTAACAACTTATATGGTTATTTTCCACATGGTTACCCAAAAAAGAGGACTGTATCATCAGCACAGGCCTATGCACTGATATAACTGCACATCTAGTCATTTTAAAAGTTTCGCCCTGCCTGGACAAATTACATGTTTTGTTGTTTTTCTAAGTGATAATAAGTTAACACTTCCTCTACAAAGAACATTCTTCTGCATGTTTTAATGACTACTTATTTGCTGGATTCAACAAACTGAGGGAAAAACAAACATATAATATGGCCTGTGAAAAAGACACATTTTATAATTATTCTCACTTTCCAAATTCAAGTACATTTAAAGAAACTGTGCACTAATTTGTACAACAATGCCGTACTTCAGCTGCCTGTAGAGGACATGTGAACTTATTTTCACTTGGAAAATCAACCAAATATGTCATGTGGGGTGTTCAAACTTTGGCATATCTGGCATATCTAAAAATGTAAATTAAAAGTGAAGCACAACGACTGCGAGTAATGACCAGAGTCTGAGCACACACACTGAATGTGTAGAGTAAGTTTAGTAAGCTGTGACCCAACATCTGAACTCTGACCCCTGAGACTTTACTGACCTGTGATACACACATACACCAACATCAACAGCAGAGGAACATCTCAATCACCTGCAAAATACACAGCAGTCTCACAGAAACTGCAGAACACACAAGACACAAATCAAAGCCTGGCCAGATTAACCCTCAGAGGTCTAGAGTTATAAATTATGATTTAGTTTTCTTATATGTTCAATTTACATTACGCAATTAGTTAAATGTGATTATATAGTAAATTACAGATTTCTGGACAAACAAGCTTTGTGTTTTAACCTTTACAAGACTCCTACAGTTATTGTTGTCATTTTGTAATTTAATGTAATTACATAATTATATTTATTACATAGTTACACTACATTAATAACAGCTGCATAACAAATTAAAATTCTGTATCATCAGGTGTGGGTCTGAACTTGGGATGTTTTCTGTTTTTTTTTTTCCATTCATATTAAATAATGACGAAAATGTGGCAAAGATGTAAAGGATATTTTTCTTTATACAAAACAAGACTGTGCCAATAGCAGAGCATTTTAGACCTTAAAAATAATACATAAAATACACTTGAAATAATACATAAACACATGTCTGTAATTAATAGTTCATTTTTATTCAATATAATTATAATTGTTTACATTTAAACTACTTTAAAGTACTGTAGCACTACTCTCATTCAATTCATGAAGGCCTTGCTAATTAGCTGATAAGCTGAATTACGCGTGTTTAATGAGGCAGTCTGCTGAAGTCTGTTGTGTTTTGGTCCATGAGGACTGGAGCCTGACACATGTGGAATAGGACCTTAGGACCTGAGATTAACCATTGATAGTGAATTCAAACCCCAATCACACTCTGATTTACAAAACCAAGACCAATTTTATGAGAAAACATTACATTTCCCCTTCTGAACGTTCTACATACATCACTAACTGTGACTAGAAGTGGAAGCCTGACCAATAAACCAGATGTTAGAAATGGAAAAGGCAGCTTTAGGCCAGATTCATTCATTTGTACAACTGCTACAAGGTAAAATATATATTAACTTGTCTATTACAAGCTTCAAGTAAAACATGGAATGCCTTTTACGGTCTTCAAATGCTGGCATGTAATCTGGAATGGCCAAAAAATGTCCAAGTGAATCGCCTCTAGCTTAGAGCCAAAGACAACTATAATAGGGGCAATTAGCATTAACATAGAGGTGTTCCATTTCCTCGAGTTTTGACATTTATGGCCTAAACTGAAGGACAAGCTCTAACAGTCACTGGCCAATAGAGATGGACAAACACTGTCTAATCCAAATCAATACTGAGAACCAGAAGGGAGCAGAAAAGAATTACACTACTATCATACAACAAGCTCTAAAACAAGCAGCAAGTTCAGTCTCGCACTGTTGCAAAACATAATTCATGGCATAACATGCAGCATGAGGTCAGAGAACAGGCTGGATCTTAGCACTGGCAAACTGTGTCTTAACAAGATCATCAGGCCAAAATACTCATACCTGGACAAAGCACAGCAATGGTACAGCACATAATTTATATTCATAGGTAGTTTAATAATGAAATGTGGGGCAGTTTTGGGATGTTATTGATGTCAACCCATCCCTAAACACTGTTGATATGCTTTTCACATTATGCAACTACCTGATTAATTATAACATTTGTTGCACAATAAAGAACATTTACACTGAGACTTATAGTGACAGGGTTGGGTCTGTATTTGTAACTTTTCAGCTGTTTTTGTGCCCAGAAATAACAAAAAACATGAAATTCAATCAGAATAAAATGTCCCCTCTTTTACTTACAGACACAAACGTGGTATGGTTTAAAAGTTTAGGATCCACACTTCTGACATAAGCCTCTTCGCTTGGTTAATTGAGTTATAAGTGAGAAGTAAATAATATCACATTAGAAATATGCTTCTGTCATCAGTAGTGACTTCTAAGGGTTAACAGCTGGATTGCTAACTGGCTCCACTACAGCTTGAAATGTTCGAGTGTGTTGATTTGGGAGTGGATGGAGTGCAGAGATTTGAAGGAATAGCTGAAGAGTCTGGCTGACAGAACATGCAGCTGGGGAGCTGATGAGTGGAGCTGTGAGTTTGAGCTAGCATGTTAGCGCCAAGGTGGCAGTATTTCAGACTGTGGCATGCTGAGCCTCTGTCTGAGAACAGGGGTGGGGATAAAGAGTACTGACCCCTCAGTGAACTCCGAGAGAGAGAGAGAGGGAGAGAGAGAGAGAGAGATGGCAGAGCCGACTAGCATCTGCATGCATAAGGCTACAAGATCAGACTAAATGAAGGAAAGCAGATCTGAAAGGAAGTTTAATTTGATTTTGCTGATGTAGCCTTACTTACACAGCACACTGCGGTGAGAATGCCAGCACACATTAAGCTCAAGCTCAATTTCTCAAATCTTACAGATATAATGGGAAAAAAACATTGAATTTCCCATGTTTGGTATTGGCAAGCTACCTCTTCACACTCACTGGTCTCCAGCTTAAAGCTACACAGTGTAACACCTTTTAATGTGACTGGGTTAGTAATGTTAACACTCAACACTTGTCTGTCTACTGTAAACACTTAAGATCGACTGCCCTGTAGGTGTAAAGTTCAAGCCATGTTTGATCTACTAAGCATTTTGTGTGGGATAATTCAGTGCTATAATTACACTAGATAATTCCATAGTTCAGCGACTAAGCACGTTTGGCTAGCACTGTTGGCTAAAAGGCTAACTAGATCTTCCAGTGGCAGACTGAAAAACGGCAGTAGCAGTAAAATGTCAGTAACCGAGTTAAATATCAGTGTTTGAGTGAGATATGTTTGTAACAAAGTGAAATATGCTAATAACCGAGTGAAATATGTCAGTAACCAAGTGAAATATGGCAGTACCTTAGTCAAATATTCCAGTGGCTGCATGAAATATGCCAGTAACTGAATGAAATATGCCACTATATTAGTGGAGAATTGGTGGTCTGCTGAAGCATTAAGAGTTCCTTTCAATGGAACTATGGGGCCGAGCCCAACTCCTGAAATACAACCCCACACCATTATCCCCCGTCCACCAAACCTCTAATACCGTTCTCCTGGCAACCGCCAAACCCAGACTCTGTCCATCAGATTGCCAGACGGAGAAGCTCCAGAGAACTCCAGAGAACACGTCTCCAGTGCTCTAGAGTCCAGTGGCGGCGCTTTACACCACTGCATTCGACGCTTTGCATTGGGTTGAGGTTAATCTTAGGGTTAGGATTAGAGCAGGTTTAGAGTTCAAGTAAATTACGGCCAATTTAGTAGAAATTTAAGTGAATGTAACTTGAAAATAAATGTAGTATCTACAAAGCATCTAAAGTGGACTATCCAAATAAAGTGTTACCCTTAAAGCTACTTAAGCCACACACCAGACAGGTAAACAGTCTGTTAATGAAAGCTGAGGTAACATTAGCAGTTCAGATCACTCCACTCTTCGTCTAGGGATTTGTATGGACCCACACCCCCAATAAAGCCAACTCTATCTGTACACCATTGTTTGGCATCACTCTGGAGTTGGTAAAGATAAACCCCCTTCATGACAAAGCTAAAAACACAGGAAAACAGCAATCTCTTTAGGCTCTTGTAGTGTATCTGAGCATCTGTAGAATGTAAGCAATGATGCAAAACAAAAATAAATAAACACAACAGATGCTCTTCCACTGAGGATTCTATACAGCCTGGAAAGAATGACATTCCATGCTTACAATCTGAAATTGTGCTGAATTCAGATCTCACAGCGGGAAGAATCAATATTAAATAGTAAATAATCAGTCAGGTCACTCGATCACCACATGTCCCAGGTCCCAAAACATCTCGTTTGTGCGCAAATTAAAGGGACAAATGCAGATCGGAGTAAAACAAACTCCACAAAGCCACCAAAAGAACATAATCTTTAAAAGTATCCCTCAGCCTCTATTGGGCCAAATAATTTCAGAGGACTCAGAATAAGCAGCCTGGAACCTCATGAAAAAGAGAACTAAAACAACCCCCTTAAATGAAGGAACCAAATCAATAACAAGCAGCACCTATTCTCCACAAAAAATCAATCCCATCACCACAAGGTGAATATACAAGTCCCACTAAGCCACCTCAAAACAGGCAGCTAAAAAGAGGAAAAATCTTTATAGGAAGGGTGCATGAAGTGGTAAAAAAACAGAAAAAAAGAAAAAGAAAGAACAAAAAGAGCCTCAATATTTTCATTAGTGCAAAACTTGGCTTGTCCTTTTCTATTCATTTTGACACAAGGGGCTTTAGGGTAGATAAAACATCCGGTGAACAGAATATGCAGGTCTTCTTTAGCCAAGCAGAAGAGCCTTGATTTCAGCATAGGTTATGTGAACATGCTTTTGGCTAGACACACTTGTAATGAGTCAACATTTTTAAAAACTTCATCAAACAAACTTCACTCCAGTATCTCAGCTTATATATGGAAAGGCAAGAAACCTCGAATTAAACTTGCTACTCTTCAGTGTGATAAAACAGATGGAGGACTTTCTCTTCCTAATTTTAAATTATATCATAATTCCTTTGTTCTTCGTCCATTGTCAGTTTGGCTCAATTCAGATGCTCAAACATCTTGGTGGTCTCTTGAGCAAAGTCTGGTTGCTCCACATAGATTACATGATCTCATCTACTCGAATATTCCTATAAAGCAATGTAAACTGAGACATGGTCCTCTAATTAGTAACTTCTAACATGGCAGGTGGTAGAAAAACTAACTAAAACCACAACTGTTTGGCACAAATGCTCCACAATTTTTCCAGCTATGAATTAGTTACTGCTAATAAGCCTTTCTTCTTTCCTCAATGGCAACAAAAGGGAATATATGTTCTGGATGACATCTTTAATGATTCAGGACTTCGGGACATTCCAAAACTTGCTTGCATTTTATAGTATACGAGGTTTCTCACTTTTACTCTATCTTCACCTTCACACTGCCATGAAGGCGTATGGTGTTCCTTGGGCCTGCACTTTACCCTTACACCCATTGCATAAACTGTTCACTGCTTACATGGGAACCAAATCTGGGTAACCAAAGTTTATCTTATCCACGTGCTGTATATAAACCTTTAGGTCTACAAACCATAAAGGAAAAAGAGCTTAAAAAGTGGCCAAGGTCAAATCAATTGGCCTATTATATGAAATAACATCACATCAGCCTCTAAAAATCATAACCATCAGCTTATTCAATACAATTTTATCCATAGATCCTATTTAACCCCCTGTAGACGCTACCATATGCACCTTACTGTCATCTCCTCTTTGTAATTGTTGTTCTGATGGTACATTTGGTACATTTTTACATATGTACTGGGAATGTTTAACTGTGTCTAAGTTTTGGACTAAGGTTTCTTTTACATGACATTCTTAATAAAACCATTCCAAATACAGTCCAAACTCTGCTTTTGGTTGATGATTCTGAATGTAATTTAAATTGTGCTGAAAAGCGAATCTGGCTGGCTGGTCTCAAAGCCTTGCATTGGCAGCCTCCACATTCTCTGTGCTGGTGGCAATGGATCTTCACCTTTGTGGATATTATTAAAATGGAACTTTCAACTGCAAGGATCTTAAAAAAAAACAAAAAAACATTTGATCGCAAAAAATTAAAAATAAAAACTATTAAATGTGGAGGACAATGAATTTGACATGCTGGTGGAATGTTGCATGGTGGCAGAGCTGGGAAAGTGCGTCTTTTACAGTTTTCAGAATAGTGTTTAGTCACTATTCCCTGCCATAAATGATCTGACCAGAAACCAGACAATATATATTATGGTTCAAATGTTCAGGAACACTGTTTAAACGTTGGTAATCAATGTTTTAATAGTAAAAAATACAATTTGCGTGCAAAAACATGCAGAATATGACATCAGTTATGATCAGCTTCCTGGGTCTCTAATAATTATCAGGAAGCGAACTTTAAAAAAATGTAAGACATATTTGATGTTTCCAGAATAATGGACAGAGCAACAGAGGAGCTACAATGACAAAGGAAGCATGAAGAAAGAATGGAGCTATAGTAAAGCAGGGCATCAATTCGGCTGCAGACAGACACATACCATGATTCTAATAGGCTAGCTCTTCACAGGTTTAAAATAATTACGAGGAGTCTATAAAAGAAAACGAGACATTGAGCGTGTTTACATGCACTCAATAATCCAATCATAATTGGATTTCGGCAGTTATGTGATTATTCAAATGGTCATGTAGACGGGATACTCCGATCTAGAAATCTGATTAAGAAATCTGATAGAGAGCTGGATGTTAGCTCAGTACTCAGATTTCTCAGCGCATGTGAACTCTTACTCTGATTTCTTTCAGATATTTCAGTCTGAACACGTGCAGAGCGGCACCGGAAACAAGCAACACTTTGGGAGCGACGCTGAAATGGACTACATTCTCAAATAAATGAAGGGCTGAAATATTCATCTCAAATATTCATTCATCTTCTAGATGACGCATGTTCATGTTTTCAGGTAAAGTGGCAGGAAGTTTGAATTTTACTTTGCGTTTATGTCATGTCACCTTCTGTGAGTTTATTGGCCGGCTCCCAAGCAGAAATCCGATTACTGTAAATACGATCAGAATACTGACAAAACTGGATTGTAACGGGGAGCGAGGTAGCGGACGCATGTGCGGAGGTAAGCGACTTTTATTGCGGGCAAATCCAATATCAGGGTCGTAACGGTCCAGGGTCATATAGCCAAAACGAACAGATTAAGTTTCCGACATGACAAACAGCTGGATAAGGCAAACAACACCAACACGACGAGCACACAACGACCAGTGAAAACAAAGGGCAAACACAGGGCTTAAATACACAGGGGCAACGAGAGACAGGTGAAAACAATCAGGGATGGAGTTACAAAACCAAAACAAAAACTCACATGATAAACCAAAACACGAACACATGGACAGGACTGGGAGGGGCCAATCGTGACATGGATGTTCTGCAGTTAGCAGATTATTAAGTGAACACTGAAGAAAAGCTGTAGAACATTAAGAGTTAAGTTTTAATCAAATCAACATGCAGCACGCTTCATATTTCAGAAATGGTGTTAATCACTTAATAAATTATAGTTAAAATAATGAAATTATTAAATAAAGTACAGCAAAAGTTTCGGTACTCCTGATCCAATGACAGATGAAAATTAAATGTATCTTCCAATGCCCTGCGATGGACTGGCGACCTGTCCAGGGTGTATCCTGCCTTTCGCCCGAAGACTGCTGGGATAGGCTCCAGCATCCCCCTGCGACCCTGACGGAAAAGCGGCTTAGACGATGGATGGATGGATGGATGTATCTTCCAATTGCAGGTAAGTTAACACGTCCTCCACAGGGGACTAACCTGGCATTTTTCTGCTAAATTTAGCGCACAATTTCTATTTATTTGCTGAATAAGAAATCAGAAATTGTGCCCAAACTTTTGCACCATTCACATTTTATGGTTTATTTTTCAAACATGTTACGTTCAACAAATAACAAATTTTAGCGTAATGTAAGTTTAATGTAAAACTGTAAACCAAAATTTGGCCCCTTTAGTCAAATTACATGTTCTTTAATTGCAAATAAGTACATATCCTGCCTTGAAACTTGTATCTCCATTTTCGTTTTTGTTTTTTTTATGTTTTACATCATTTGAACCCATTTACTCTTTGGACTGTGTTAATGTTCCACGTGAACAGACCAAAACAAATTGTCCAGAACAACCTGAATAGATTCCTGTTTACATTAACTTCCATTACAAGTTAAGAATGTTTCTCCTCAACCTGTAAAGTCACTATTTTATAAATATTAAAAGTGGCATAACAAATGAGCCCAAACTTTTGAATGGCAGCCTACAGCTTATGAGAAGAGCCCAAAAAGTATCACTCAGTGGTCCTTTAAGGAGAGTTGAAATATTCAGTGAATGGGGCACTCCTGCCCATCTCCAGTGGAGTGTGAACGACCTTCAGTTTGGCACCAGTTAAGTCAACACACTGTCGGCTCAGGCGTAGGAGGCAGTTCTGCACTGAGATTTAATACCAGCAACATCACACCATATTTTTCAATGAGCTGTGAGAGAGACAGAGAGAGAGAGAGAGAGAGAGACACAGAGAGAGAGAGAGAGAGAGAGAGAGAGAGAGAGAGAGAGAGAGACAGAGAGAGACAGACAGAGAGAGTACCTGCAGGGCTTTCCCATTCACAGCCGCTATGATTTATCAATAAAGCCCTGTAAGCTCCTGTGTCTGTATCCTGCGCTGGACATCACCTCAGGAGACCCTCGTATTCAGCCACTCATCTGAGCAGTCCCCTCGCCTCGCAGCGCAAAAACTGCTCCACAGTAAATATCAGGCTTCGGGGAGCTGAATTGTAAATCGGGCAGGGAAGTGAGTTGTAAGCAAATACTATCAAGACATTTCTTCCACAGGCAGAGCGCAGGTTCACATAGAACTGAAAAGAGCAAAACGTTTACAGGCAGCACCCCCTTGTGGACAGAATCAGAACTGCACATTAGGATCTACTGCAAACTTCTTCCACTGCGATAACGCACTATAAACAGCGATAACACAGTCTGCATTACACACTTAAACTCACTACACACTCACGAGGTTAGGTGTGTAATGAAATTAAACTTATTACACACTTAAAATCTCTTTACCAACCTAGTAAAGCAAAGGCTGATTACTGTCGTAGCTTGCCTGTGTACTGAGCAAATGTGGAAAAATATGATTAAATTAAATATTAATATAAATAAAAATAAAATATAATATTTAAAATAAAATATAAATAAATAAAATAATATTATTATAAATAAAAATAACATTTCTGTTAATGTTAATGTTGGAACAAATTCAGCACAATTAAAAAAAATGAAAAAAATTAAAATAAATAATCTAATATAATTATAATGTGATAATAAATGTACAATACATACATTTGAAATAGCATCACTTGCATATGAACTTAATGCTCATTATGCTCGTTTTGAGACAACTAACACCTCACCTGCTGAGAAACTCCCAGTAGATGAGGAGAGCTGTGCTCCAGCCATTCCCCTGTCTGAGGTGGTGAGATCCTTCAGGGCAGGTAACCCACGCAAGTCACCTGGTCCCGACTGCGTCCACAGCCGGGTACTTAAAGCATGTGCCAACCAGCTGGCTGAGGTTTTCACTGACGTCTTTAACCTCTCCTTAAGACTGTCAGTGATTCCCATGTGCCACAATTGTTCCAGTCTCTAAGAAATTGTCTGTCACCTGTCTAAATGACTGCCGCCCTGTTGCACTGACATCTATAGTTATGAAGTGCTTCGAGCGGCTGGTCAAAGTTCACATCTGCTCAACAGTTCCAGCCAATATGGCCCTTCACCAATTTGCATACCGCTCCAACAGATCCAGAGATGATGCCATTGCACTAACGATACACACTACTCTCACACACCTGGAGAGGAAAAACACATATGTACGAATGCTGTTCATAGATTACAGCTCAGCATTCAACACAATCATCCCCAGGTGGTGAAAGTTGGGAACAGCTTCTCCTCCACAGTGACTCTGAGCACAGGGGCTCCCCAGGGGTGTGTACTCAGCCCCCTCCTGTACACCCTGTATACACATGACTGTGTAGCCAGACACACGTCTAACATCATCTTCAAGTTTACCGATGACACCACTATCCTTGGCCTCATCACTGATGGAGATGAAACCTCGCCTACAGAGACGAGGTCAACGGTCTGTCAGAGCGGTGCTGTGACAGCAATCTCTGTCTCAACATCAGCAAAACAAAGGAGATGATCATAGACTAAAGGAAGCAGCAGAGAGGTGGTCACTCTCCCCTATTCATCAATGGAGCGAAGTGGAGAGAGTCTGCAGTGTGACGTTCCTCAGCATACACCTCACTGATGACCTCACCTGGTCCCACCACACCAACACTACTGAGAGCTCTGCCTGTCAGTGTCTCTTCTTCCTGTGTAGGCTCAGGAAGTTTGGTCTGCCTCCTCAGATCCTCACCAACTTCTACAGATGCGCCATAGAGAACATCCTCACGGGCTGCATTACTGTCTGGTACAGCAGCTGCACTGCCTGTGACCGCAAGGAGTGGTGAGGATGGCAGAAGCCATCATAAGCAGCCTTGCAGGACATCTACCAGTCCCGCTGCCTCAGGAAGATCAAAAAGATCTGGTCAGACAGAAGCCACCCAGAATACAGCCTGTTCACCATCCTGCCATCAGGCAGGAGATTTCACAGCATCCAGGCTAGAACAACCCGGTTAATGAACAGTTTCTACCCACAGGCTGTCAGGCTTCTGAATAAGCTGTGAAGCTGTTGGTCCTTCCCCAACTACCATTTCACTCAGTCACTCTGTCAGCATTATTATTATTATTATATCATCATTATTATTATATCATTATAGCATATCATCTCTGCTATGGACAATAACACCTTAACACAGTCACTTTAAAGAACAATAACAATGAGTCACTCAAGCCACTTTAAAATGTACATTGTCTCTATATTTTGTGTATATTTTTCTATATTTTGTGTATATTTAACATATTTCAATTTGTTTTTTATATTTTACTTTTAGTTATTTACTTTCTGTAGAGTGATTAGCTGAGCCTCACCACAAGCATTTCAATGCAGAAATGTCCTGACATGGTGTGCAAATGACAAATGAACTTGAAATTACTTTTGATTATTCTAAATTGGCACAAGTAAAATGAAAAATAAAATAATGTTGACAGTATCTTAGCATAAATGAAAAAATCATGGAGTTCATTCAATTAAAAAATAAAATATTTGAAAATAAAAAGAAAACCAATTATACATTTAAAATACATTAAATACAAGTTGGTACTAATTCAGCACAACTGAATAATAATAATAGTAATAATAGCAGTAGTAGTAGTAATGATGATGATGATGATGATGATGATAATAATAATAATAATAATGCTTTTAAAACATAAAACTCCAGTGAACTGTAGCTCTTGCTGTATACCTCATTCTGAAAGGACATGCAAAGTAATGTATAGTATTCTGCACTTGAAACTCTGCATTCAGTTTCACAGCATGTTTGCTATGCATGGTATCCACATGTGCTCTCCATCCTCGTGAGTTTAAATGAGCTCACTGCAGAAAAAATCCCAACAATCCGAAAGCCTGGAGAGGAAATAAATGCTGATTAAACCTCTGGCAGCCTTTGTAACACTGATCTAACAGCTGAACGTGAATCACTCCCACCTACAGCAAACGAGTAGAACCAGACTGTCCACACAGACGCTTGAGCGAGTCCAGTGAGAGTTAAAGTGACAGTGTAACAATGATCTGAGCTCAGTGTTGAACTTGTTGTTTCCACAACCCAAACTGTACGCTCCTTTAAAAAATGATGGTTCTTCAAGGGTTCTCTAGAAGAGAAAATGGTTCTATAGAACCATGAACACTCAGAGAGCCCTCTGCATTATAAAGGGTTCTTTGCATGACTAAATAGTTATTCTTCAGATTGACAGAGAACGTGTTGTAGATGGTTCTATACAGAACATTTCTGAAAAGGGTACTATGTAGCACCAAAACGGTTCTTCTTTTGTTAAGATGTCAATCTTGTAACAATAGAAGGGCACTTTTGGTGCTATACAGAACCCTTTTCAAGAAGGTTCTGTATAGAACCATCTACAGCACATTCTCCATCAATCTCACAATGCAAAAAACCCTTTAATCTTGCAGAGGGTTATTTGAGTGTTCATGGTTCTGTAAAGAACCATTTTTGTTCCTAAAGAAACCTTGAAGACCCATCTTTTCTAAGCGTGTAGCTCATCAGCCAAGACATGTTTGGTGACTGAAATGTGCTTCTTTAGTTTTGCTATGGAGCCACGAGGCTAATGTAGCTAACAGTTAATGGAAGTTAATAGCCCACTAACTAGCACTGCAAACTGCCCGTACATACACTTGGTACAAACCACACAGAGTTGTTAGGTAATCTCAAATCTCAAATGCACTTTGCACAATGCTAATCCCCCTTATTCTCCTTGTCCTCCAATAAGTGCTTAGCACCTGCTTCTACCACAGTTGAGCTTTCAGCTATTCAGCATTTAGCATCGCCTGTGGAAAGATTTTTCATTTAAAGCTACAGATACGTTTAAAACATGTCCCTAGACTGTAAAGGTGGGGAAGCCTGACAGTGCTCCGTTTTATTCCCAGTTCAAAAAAAACTGCTGTGAAAAAAAGTGAATTTGGTGCTGTGGAGAAGGGGGCGTGGCCGTGTGCCGAATGCGGGACGGAGAAGCCGGTCTGGCTGAATCAGTGGGATAAGTAGCTGATGATGCTCATCTGTGCCTTGTTTCTGCCAGCCTACTTACAGCAGTCTCTTCCTTCAGTAGGTGGCAGAGCCCCGAGAGAGAAGGAGTCCAGTGACGGCACGAGAGCAGAGCAGAGCTGAGCCGACTAAGCGGAGCTAAACGAGCAAAAGAGAAAAGAAAGGACTGAAAAGTCCCTGTGAGCCTTGCCTTATTTTGTGGGCTGAAAAGCCAAGTGTTTTTTTTTTTTTTTTTTTTTTGGAAGGCAATAAAAGAAAGCTCTCCACCTTCCCCCGACGTCTCTCCTCCACCCACCATTAAAAATCGTTACAGGTGCTTAATGTTACACTGCACTTTTAGTAAACCAGCTTAACAGACTATCGACACTCTCAGAGAAAAAAGGTCTGAAAATGTCACTGAGGCAGTACCCCTCTTGTCACTGGGGTGGTACCTTCAAAGGTAAATCTGAATACCTTTAGTCAGGGAACATAACTGTACCATAATCCACTGAAGTTGTATTGACTCCACATACCGCCCCCCCCCCGTCTCATCTCTAGGCTTTTATTTTACTGTTCTGGTTTAAAACACTAGATTATAAAAAGCTATAATAATGTACTTTTCTACTGAGAAAAAACATATTTAAGGTCCACAACTGGGCTTTAAAACCACTGTTGTACCTTTGGGGGAACATATACATTGTGTTGTACCTTGATGAAGGAAAAATGTGCCTGCACAGAACCTTTATTTATAACAGTGTAGAAATGTCAAAGATCTTCTTCCAGTCATCAAAGGTAAGCTATAAACATTCGTCAGTATGCTTTAGCCTAGTAAAATGACATTTTTTGTATTTTCATAAGTTTTCTTAGTTTCAGTATTTTCTCTAAATTAGTCAACACCAAAACAGTAACAGTTTATAGTTTTAAAAATGACAAAAAATATTTAAGGGTTCTTTTTAACGCAATTTCAGGCTTGGCTTGGAGGCATGCAATGCTCACTACAGCATTCAAATATATTTTTAGCAAATTATTTATATTCAAAATAGTTCATTTGTGCTACCAAGTATTAACCTTGATGTGTGTAAATATGTTTTCATACTAAACCTATGTTTATGTGGGATAGACAGTGTTCTGAACCACTGCAGTAGAATTACCAACATAAGCAACATATCTGCATATTTATAGACACTGTAGCATCCCTCTACCAGCAGGTGCAGGAGGTGTGGCCATGCAAAGTGTCCCTCCGATAAGGCTCTTAAATTGTCCTGTATTTGTGGTAGGAAAGACATTTATTGTAAATAAGTTGTGGTTGTTAGTCTAAAGATGTGCACACGTGTTATTTGTGTTATGCTGTGCCGGGTGGTGTGGGAGTTTGTGCAGGTTAGAAATGATCTGCCTGCTATCTTGGCTGTTTCTGGAGTGCTGAGTGTCCCTAACTACCTGTTCAATACAAGAGCATTCGCCTGCATCTTCTTTCCTGACACCTCGATATGTTCAAAGGTATCTATACAGCCCTTCTAGTGAGTGAAGTTCTAGCTACTTTAAGGTGCACCCACTGCTGACACAGGTGTTCAACTGGGCACATACAGCTTGTATAATCTGGGTAAACTTCATTAAAAAAAGCACTGCCAATAGATTGGGACGTTCTGGAGCAGCTGCACATAAGGCTAAGTTCACAATGCCCAATGCCAGAACAGTCCAATGGTGTTCTCGGGAACCTCAACCAACACATAAGGGATGAGGTGGAGTGGCATTTGTGATCCAGAAATAATTGCCCAACATTGGTACCATATTCTTGTGGATGTATTGTTTGTAGCAGGGGTCTACAAACTTATATGCAGCACCCCACCACCTAGACGTACAACGAATGGCCTGTATGACAGGTTCTGGCACTGGGGCTGCTGCTATACAGGCTCATAAAGATCTAACAAAGTTTCTCTCATGAGATTCGAGATCCATAAAGGAACTGGCTTCAAGGTTAACTGCATACAAGCAATGAGACCACAGTAAACATCACTCAGATCAGCACTTTAGATCGTCTTTTGTACCCACTATGTGGTTTCACTCACAACTGGCACACACACTCAACAAATGCTCAATAACATCTAGTTTCCAAGTACAGCAAGAAGATTGTCTCCCTCCTTGCGAAACAGCTGATTTTATCATGTATAACACACCCTGATGCAACTATGTAATTACAGCCTAGGCTCATTCCTTAAAGCATGCTTGAGCACTTACTACATACTGAGGTCACAGAGCTGTGCCGCTTCAGGTGCTGTCTGACTCTGTAATTGGCTGTAAACATTCTTCCCTCACACTGAGAGAAAAAAGTGCATTTCCTACAGGTAAGGGTTCACTTCACCATGCTAGGCTTGCGCAAAATATAGTTTGTTAATCGTAACTGTGCAGTCTCAGCAATATCTTGAGCAAGCAGGGCTCCAGATGATTTTCAGTGGGTGTTCTGATGAATCAAGCTCCTCACATCATTTAACAGACGTATTAATAAATTGGTCAAAATAATGCAAGGCAATCTTTACCCAGGTCATGCTATTGATTCATCAATGTGCTGTTAATACAGTGCAAGATGCATCACTCTACATCAGCACAATAGTATATTTTCCATATCATGCAGCTCTAGTCCATGCTTTGACACAGGTTGAATTATCAGCTAACACTGCAAATGCTTAGAATTGACCCAAGCGTTGTCCACACATGCTTTCTTTTTGAAGCAAGTGCAAGTTTTTGTCAAAAATACCAAATGAAATAATTTCAAGTTACTTTTGCATGTGTGTGAAAGGTTGGGTAATAGGGGTGCGGGAAAAAAATCAATTCTTAGACGCATCGCGATGCAGACGTGAACGATTCTGAATCGATTCACAAATGTAAAAAAAAAATCGATTTCTACATTTTAATTTATAACGTAATGCTGACGGAACACAAAGGGCGGAACTTGAAAGCGTGGATGTGCAGCACCTGGACAGTCCGTAGTGGCACATAACAAAAACACAACTGGATGAGCGAGAAATCCGACCAGCTCTGCATTAAAGCCAGGCTTCGTCAGGAGTCACAACCAAAATGTTTAGAAGAGCCATTTTGTCCTTTCAACAAAAATCTGACCACCTTGGGAGCCACAACATTTAATGCCCAGTATGTCTCAGTGTGTGCTGATGTCCTAGTATAGGCTAAACAATTATGAATGAAAACACAGACTAAGGCCCAATCCCATTTCACCTTAACACTTAGCCCTAACCCATAGGGTAGGGTTGTCCTGATTGTTGCTTAGATGGAGGGGTAGGGTGAAGTGTTAGGGCTACATGGCCCTTCAAACAGAGATTTTTCAGAGGCACTACAAACAGAGGGTTATGAGAAAATTCCCAGAATGCCCTGCGAATCATTGGCAAGATGTCTGCACAAGTGACCAAAGAGACACATTAATGTAAGTATTTTCTCTGTTTAAAAGCCGTTATACTGTAAGAACCATTGTAAAAGTTTTTTATGGTCATTTCCTTCATAACACACTGATGTCTCGGTCGCTACTGGGCGAAATTTCCCGTTCCACCTTAAATGGTGCAGCAGTTGCATTCTGGTACCAGAGGCTGCCTCACCATTTTAGGTGGAACGGGAAATCAATCATGAAGCTGGAGATTAGAAAGCTAAGTTCAGCTTCATATCTCCGAAGAATCCTTGGCGATAATAAATAATTGCCCCCCTCTTTGAAGGCGGATGATGCCCTAAATGTATTTAAGCAATGAGGAGCTGAACTTTCCCCTCCTCTGCTGTCACTGCAGGCTGGCAGGGTCGCCTACAGAGCAGCGCTAGTAGATATTAATGAAGCGATGCAGTATTTTGTTGGTGCTGTTTTTATTTGGTGACTCGTCTGATTGATTGATGCGTAAAACTGAAGTTGTGAATGAATCGCAAGCGCCCAAGCTTTCCAGTCTCCTTCGGATAAACGGCAAACATCAGTGTTATACAAAACACATCCTGATTATTTTTCAGGCTATTTTAAATATGATTCACCTGTTCTGTCATGTGACACACGTGAGATCACCACAGCTGGAGGCTGCGTATTGGAAATGGCCGGAAAACCTCGTCTTGTCTGTTCTCGTAAAAGTCACTGACAACAACTGATGAAGTTTTGGGGTCTTGAAGGGTCGTCCCATTTCATAGGGGGGAGATTTCAACCACTACCCCTTATAACTCAGTTTCAAGGCGAGGGTTACACTCGAAAACAAGGGGCAGGGGTAAAAATAAGAAATGGGATTTAAGCTTTAGCTATAGCCGTTTTTTTTCCTCAGAAGTAGAGCAGCTTAGTGTAAAATGTCTCTCAGCGTTCGGCTGTTTTACGAGGCTGAAGTCGCTTTTCATTTTCCAAGTTCTTGCTTGAATTTTTCCCTTACACCTTAAACTGAGACACCGAATGTAAATGCGACACCATTTAAAATGGAATGGGAAAATTGGAAAGAGAAGCGACTTCTGCTTCACAACTTTTTAGTGTTTAGTCTCTCGTTGCAGATTTAACGTTCCAGGAAAGCAACTAAGGTGCTTATAAACGCGAATAAGTCTCCAAATGTTCATCTTAACTAAATCTCTCTGCCTTTTCGTTCGCTACTACCCAGGAGAGATTGTGTTGCTAAGTGACCGGCAGTCTCGTTGCTTTCGTGCTATGTTGTGCACGCCCCGTCTCACAGATATTTTACTGAAACAGTGACCCCTGACTCTCTACAACACGATCAAACCCAGGCTTATAAAATCACTAAAAAAACGGGCAGGATGGCTGTAACGTGCTGCGTGGACATCCATTATCACAGGATCTTATTTCACCATAACAGCGCATTTTATCGCAGATGAGTGGCAGCAGCGTCTCATGTGCTCCAAACAAAAGCAGTGAATGAGAGCCTTCCAGTTCACTTGCCACATCACTTCCATTTGATTTATTAATAAATGATATTTGAAGTAAATTCATTATGGATCATTACAAATACTTTGCTTTAAAAGTACCAAGTCCTGACACAGTGAGAGAAAAGAAATCCTGTATAGAAAATAAAGAGGCATCAAGATGCATCAATAATCGTTTTATAATCGCATCGCAGCCCTGACTCGTAATCGAATCGTGAGGTGTCTACAGATTCCCACCCCTATTGGGTAAAATGACATTACCTCTCATAATAGTTTTAAATTCCATCATATTAAGTCATTATGTCACATTACGGCGTTTCTGAACATAACGTATAATGTCAGTACTTAAAGACCACTGATCACCGATATGTTGCATTAAAAGACTGCAATGCAGCGTTTCTCTGTATCTCTGTATTTTTGAGAGTATTTTTTAAATGTAAGACTCTTGTTTCTTCTTTGTCTTACTAAATAACAGAAAGATATGTCTCAGGAAAATGTCTTGGAGTATCACAACATTAAACTTTTGCTATATAGTCAGGGGTCCACACAAAAAAGGAGCTAATGGAGCCACTGGCTCCAAAAAGACCAAAAATTAGGCGCCACTGTTTTTTGAAGTGCCAAATAATAATATGCATAAAAACAACACTTAGACCAGCTCTTTGATTGAAGTATCTCTGCCTTCCACTGTGATTTTAGTCATACATATTATCATACGCCTTCGATACATACAATCCGCGTTTTTACATTAACATGATTTGGGAGGTGAATTTAATGAAGCGCAGCTCCTCCCACGCTCATGTAGGCTGTGTGTTTAAGCTCTTTGTATTCTTTCTCAGCTGTTTTTTCGCATGCACGAGACACTCTGCTGGATAAGAGTTTTCTTTAGGAGTACTTTTCACAATGACAAAATTCTGAGCATTTTTAGTTGTTTGATTCTTGCCGTTTTTATCCACAGTCTCTTTTTTGAAATGATTCATTAAAATACATTTTTCTGGTTATACCTCGTTTTCAAGCAGAATTTGCAATATAGTCTGCTTTATCATACCTGAGTCATGGAAATTCCTGAAGCCAAGAAGCTCTGAAATCTTTCTGCGGCTGTACCTTTGCATGAAGTGCTCGAAGTGGACGGTTGCTCAATACATCTTTGAGTGCGTCACTAGTTCATTGGTCAGAAGGGGGTTAAGCAAATGACCTCTTAAGGTCCGACAGAGACGCAGATTATGTGAAAAAAATCAGATATTTTGCTTTGCCATTTCTACACACTGACGTTCAGTGCAAAAAGCTCAGCTCAGCTCATCTGCCTTGTCACGTTTTGCCGCTCTGGCTGAAATCCCGCGAGCTCGCAGGCTTTTTTTGATAGGTCGGACGCATCCATGCGACGCTAAAACCCATGAGTTATGTTTTAAGATGAAAAATCATAAAAGAAAACAACAAGATAAATACAGAACAATAATAATAAATATTTACCTATAAAAAAATACAACGTTGCTACTTGTCACTGGCGACTTATTTCATTTTTTACTCACAAATAATAACTGTGGCTGCAATTGGGACTATTTTAGCAGTAGTCTGGAGCCCTGATAGGCCTCTGATTGAGATCAATTTCAATTAGATATAATTACAAAGTTTAGCATGGTAGTGTAGCATTATCTATTTGGTAGAATGGAATTTTTGCTAACACTCTGTGAAACATTGCAACAGTTGGTACGAAAGAAAACCTTTTTAGAGGGACCATGGACAGGTCAACCACCACTCATTTTCAAGGTAATTTCAATGTGAAGCCCTCAGTGATCTAATTAGTGATATAGAAATGAGAATATTTAGCCAGTGGGTTGGCATCTGACCCCATGGCCTATGGACATTAAGCTTATATCAACAGGATCACCATACAGGGTCAGAAACTGTCAGAGTGAAAGTAAAGTAAGCCTCGTGGGCAGCTGGGTCGCATTTGTAACATTCATGCTCATTGAGTGCCAGTCATGTGCTCCCACTGAGCGGCTGGCTAGGGGGGAAGCGGGGACATGCTGTATGGCTGCATGATTACTGCTGGATGATAATCTCTCGTGTTTGCTCAGTATTTGAGTATGTACAAGAGGAGGAATGAATTTGGACTTGGACCCTCTACTGCTGGAGATTACGCGCTGTGAACACAAACACAAAACAAAGTAAACTCGTGCTGAAAGTACTGTTATTTGTGAAGGATGAGCTTACACAATGCATGTCTCCACTGCCAGAAGTCAACCAAACAAAACAGGCTATAGTGAAGCATAATTTTCATACTGGGACAGAATGATGGAACAGCCCAAAGTCCGACTAATCCTGTACGTGGAAATGTCTGAGCGCAGAGAATAATGCATGATTGATTTTGTGTTTTACAAAAGGAAAGAACAAACAATAAACAGCACAAATACAAGCAGAATATTGAGCAGCTAATGAAACAAACTGAACACAAAGTAAAATTGGTTTGTCTGAAGCACGCTGCTGCAAAATCCAATTACTGCCTCACGCACAGATCCTAAAGCGTGCAGCCTGTGCCTCAGGCCCTGAGAGCGCTCTTCAAATACACCGAAAGTGTCCATGGCGAAACCAAATAACTGGAGCCCATCATAGGCTTTATTGGAAGAGGCCCACAGGAAGCATTGACATACTATTTCCTCACTATTAACGCACAGAGAAGTGTCGACAGGGGTGAGGAGATCTGTGTGTATGCAGCCAGACCCTAATCCCACACACGACTTCAATCAGAGCCCTACACATGGCCTGCTGGCAGACTGGCTGTTCTGGTGTCCTGAAGCTCATAAGTTCTACTTCATCCTGCAGAAGGAGGAATACGTGGAGGCTGACCCAGCAGCTCGCACAGTTCAAAAGTTTGGAATCAATGTTTGTAATGCATCGTAACCACATTTTAAACAAGCTTTTAGCAGCTCCTGACAAACGCATGAACTTTGGAGGCATTGTTATAACATACTGTTATAATGTTTTCACTCATTTGGTAGGTGGAGAGTTAACACTCTGTAGAAGGGATGTAACAACGTATTGTATTGTGTCATTATATCATGACCAGCATGTCAGCTTGTGCCTCGTGTGTTAGCCTGGGCTAACGTGTTAGCTCGTGGCTACAGCATTAGATCAAGACACTAATAATCAAAGGGTATATAATCAGATATTGTAGTTTTCTGAGAATGGAAACAATAACATATTAACATGATGCCCATTTCCTGTTACCATACTCCTTATTTTTGCTGCATCAAAAAATTTTACATAATCAAAAGACCACTTTTGAATCGACTGAATCAAACGATTGCATTGAATCGAATTAAGAACTTTGTGTTTCGTTACACCCCTACTTTGTAGCCCTACTGGGCTGCAACGGACTTCATGCATGTTCCATAAAAGACTAAATTTATAAGCAGTGAAAAAAAATGTTAGAAAGTAAAAGTTCAGAAATCATTCCCTAGGGGCATCATTACAACATGTTCATACATAAACTGGTTACAATTTAAGTGAGCCTTTGCCATTTAAATTTTCTCTAGCCACTTACTTCAGTCCAGCATGCTAACCGCAACAAAAACATGGCCACCACTCAGGAAATTATTAGTTTGATCATCCCTCAAAAGAGCTCAGCAACACAAATTAATAACTGATCATACTGATTTATCAGTCTACTCAGTCTTTAGCAGAGCTCAGTAACACTGAGATTAATAACTGATTATCACATTGATTTATCAGTCTACTCAGGCTTTAGCAGAGCTCAGTAACACTGAGATTAATAATTGATCATCACAGTGATTTATCAGTCTACTCAGTCTTTAGCAGAGCTCAGTAACACTGAGATTAATAACTGATCACATTGATTTATCAGTCTACTCAGTCTTTAGCAGAGCTCAGTAACACTGAGATTAATAACTGATCACATTGATTTATCAGTCTACTCAGTCTTTAGCAGAGCTCAGTAACACTGAGATTAATAACTGATCACATTGATTTATCAGTCTACTCAGTCTTTAGCAGAGCTCAGTAACACTGAGATTAATAATTGATCATCACAGTGATTTATCAGTCTACTCAGGCTTTAGCAGAGCTCAGCAACACTGAGATTAATAACTGACCATCACATTGATTTATCAGTCTAATCAGGCTTTAGCAGAGCTCAGCAACACTGAGATTAATAACTGACCATCACATTGATTTATCAGTCCACTCAGGCTTTAGCAGAGCTCAGTAACACTGAGATTAATAACTGGATTATCACATTGATTTATCAGTCCACTCAGTCTTTAGCAGAGCTCAGTAATACTGAGATTAATAACTGGATTATCACATTGATTTATCAGTCTACTCAGTCTTTAGCAGAGCTCAGTAACACTGAGATTAATAACTGATCACATTGATTTATCAGTCTACTCAGTCTTTAGCAGAGCTCAGTAACACTGAGATTAATAATTGATCATCACAGTGATTTATCAGTCTACTCAGGCTTTAGCAGAGCTCAGTAACACTGAGATTAATAACTGATCATCACATTGATTTATCAGTCTACTCAGGCTCTAGCAGAGCTCAGTAACACTGAGATTAATAACTGGATTATCACATTGATTTATCAGTCCACTCAGTCTTTAGCAGAGCTCAGTAACACTGAGATTAATAACTGATCATCACATTGATTTATCAGTCTACTCAGGCTTTAGCAGAGCTCAGTAACACTGAGATTAATAACTGGATTATCACATTGATTTATCAGTCCACTCAGTCTTTAGCAGAGCTCAGTAACACTGAGATTAATAACTGATCATCACATTGATTTATCAGTCTACTCAGGCTTTAGCAGAGCTCAGTAACACTGAGATTAATAACTGATCATCACATTGATTTATCAGTCTACTCAGGCTCTAGCAGAGCTCAGTAACACTGAGATTAATAACTGGATTATCACATTGATTTATCAGTCCACTCAGTCTTTAGCAGAGCTCAGTAACACTGAGATTAATAACTGATCATCACATTGATTTATCAGTCTACTCAGGCTTTAGCAGAGCTCAGTAACACTGAGATTAATAACTGGATTATCACATTGATTTATCAGTCCACTCAGTCTTTAGCAGAGCTCAGTAACACTGAGATTAATAACTGATCATCACATTGATTTATCAGTCTACTCAGGCTTTAGCAGAGCTCAGTAACACTGAGATTAATAACTGATCACATTGATTTATCAGTCTACTCAGTCTGTAGCAGAGCTCAGTAACACTGAGATTAATAACTGATCATCACAGTCTACTCAGGCTTTAAAAATGTAAAAAGTAACTGCATTCTGAATACTACCTTTACAAAATGTAACTAGGAATGAATATGGTCACTTGTTGTGAAAGAATGCATTTATGAGCAGCCCATGGGTGAGTAAATTTCGCTGCAAATAAATGTATAAATCAATTCTAATATGCTAGTCCTGAGCAACTTTACAGATTTAAAATAATTAGTAGGAAATAGTACCAAGTTATATATGGATCCAGAATGATGAACAGATTCTAAAATAACAGGAAACAGTATAAAATGAATATCAGATTTCAAAATATAAAAAAAAACACTCATCAAATCTTGGGAGATGATGACAAAAAAAAAATCATTACAGTATATTATTTATTGTTTAACAACTGTTCCCAAAACACCTAAAATTAAATTTGGATGTATACATAATACTTAAATCTACAAGATATTGGCTGTTGTGTATATAAAATAACGAATATTATTAATATAACAAGTGATTCCAAACTGGAGAGGTACCTGTGACTTTGGCTCACTGTGTTCTGACCAAACATGCAGGCCACAATCTAAATCCTGCGGTTGCAGTGAACACATTCTGCCCCAGCCAACAGCAGCGGAGCGCAACCTGTGATTATTTCATCAGACTGACACAAACACAGCACCCAAATAACTCAGTTCCTCTGTAAACTCCCCCAGTCAGCAGCATGGTGAGTCAGCAGCAGGCCGGCCCCTCATTACTGCACCACGCCGACATAAACCCACCATGCAAATCTGCTCACTTCACAGCAAAATGGATTCCTCATTGAATGTTTAGCTAAAAAAAAAAAAAAAAAAAAAAAAAAAAAACAGGACCCAGAAGAAATGAAGTCAGTGAACATCAAAGAGACATAAAAATCCATTTTCAGTGTGTGAGCTTGGCCTGTTTGAGTTACATAAAGATGCAAAAACCACAGCCCACGATGGATATTTGCAAATTTAATCACTAGAATTCCAGGCCTTTAGACATCCTTTTGATGCTATTAATATTTTAGGAACGTTTTTAAATTAATACGCTAAAATTCACCTTCATGCATGTTCCAGCTCTCATGAAACTACACACAGCAGGAGAGTCTGGGGTCAGTTTTAGTGCCAAACCCTAGATATGTTGAGGCTCCACGTCCTGGCTACAGCAGGACAACACAAAGACCAGCACTAAATTGACCACTGTTCCACTCTTGCCATGTCCTGAGCACTTAGGGCTTAAATGAGCAGCTGTATAAGCACTACCGTATATCTTTAACCACTAGGCTGCTGCCAAACCAGAAGAAGTCAGTCATTTCAGTTCAGGCCACATAAATAGATTTTGTTGCTATTCTTCCAATTTTTGAACATGTACGGTACAAACATCAGAGACCTCTCTTCATTTATTTAACTACTGGTAAAAAAGGCCATTCAATTTTGAAATTAAAGCTATTTTTTTCAGGAGACACTTCTGAGGAGGGTAGATAATACAACTCTAACCCAAACATGATGAAAATATATATAGAAAATGGGATTCTTAACAACCAATCAAGACCTAGAAGACCAGTAAAATTGTCCACCATCAGATAAACAGCACTTAAACCCCTCATCTTTGAGAGAGAGGAGAAAATCAAGCTTTTTAGATCTGAAAAAATCCACACGTTTCTGTCCATCCATTTGAAAGGATGTGTAGCTGTTAAGCAGCCCTAACTGAGAAAATGAAATAGACGAAAAAAGAAGAAAATCTGCAAATTAAATAAAGAAGCTACTGGTGTTCAGAATGATTTGACCACCCCAGAGTCAGTATCACTTTATTTATTTGGGATTACTTGGATTGAGAGAACCAGAAAAGGTAACCAACTTCTAAGACTGAACTTCGGAGGTGTGGAAAAATGTCCCTACAGATTTCAAATGAACGTCAGTCTACCGAACTGGAATGGAACAGAAGCTGTTTGTTTTCCTTCCTGACATCAAATTGAATATCATGTGCTTAATAGCAGCTCTGACTGGACATCAAACAGATAAAGGTTGGTCTCAGACTTTTGTACAGTACTGTATATTTAAGTACGAAGGGTTTTCTTCACTCTGTCAAGTTTCCATTTAGAACATTGTCGCTGGTTCATTGTCACCGTTTTAAAAGGAATTCAGCATAAAACGCTAATTTAATTTTTGTCCCCATGTCAAGAAATAACAATGTGTACCATGGTTTCAATAACATTCTTACCCAAAAGGGGTTTCCCACCTCAGTAATGCTGAGAAATAGCACTGACAGGTACAAGCCCATCACGCTGAAGCTGTGATGAGGGGGATGTGACGGGGTGGAATATTTCATGCTAAACTGGCTGCCACACTAACTAAGGTTAGACCTTCTTAGAACAGTTTTCAGCCATAACTTGCATTACTTTTTTGTGAATATTGCACAAAAATCATAAACACTGTCCATCTTGTGTGACTAGTTAGACAACATACTTTATGGACCAAGTTAACTTTGGACATGCGCACACACACACACACACACACACACACACACACACACACACACACACACACACACACACACACACACACACTTTCTAAGCTGCTTATCCTTCTGGATTGCAGGGGGGTCTGAAGGCATCAAGGCTGTATGAAATAGGAAATATCAGTTTTAAAAAGGGGTATAACTTGCCAACTGCAAAAGTAAAATTTTAGAAAAAAATCTAATTTACACAAATTTCCACTTACCCCGAATGAGTTTTCTTTAGTTCAGAACCGGGGCAGTCCTGCTAACAATGCTAACAAATGCTAAACAAAAGTTAACTCTATAGTCACACAAAACAGCCCAGTTTCTTCAAAAAATGCCACTAAAACTTCCATCCATCCATCCATTTTCTAAGCCACTTCTCCCTCAGCGTCGCGGGATGTTCCTGGAGCCTATCCCAGTTGTCATTGGGTGGAAGGCAGGATACACCCCGAACAGGTTGCCAGCCACTTAAACCACATCCTCATCTCCAGTCATGCAGGCTTGTCAAAATTGTTCAGGACTCAGTATGACTTACTACTTAAAACGGCAGGCACAGTCTGAATTCACAAACCAAGTCAGGACTGGAAGTGCTGATCTAGAATCAAGATTTGTGACGATGATAAATTACATAATCATATATAATCACAAATGCAGAAAAAATCTGATCTAAGATCAATCCTGCTTTGTGAATACCATCGCAGGCAGTGTCTGCAATGGCTGCCTGTAGCAGTGAAGATATACTCGTTTTTATAGCTCACAGTAAGCTGTACTGTGCTCTAAACCACCTGGGCAAGTACCTGCAACCTTAATGGTGGCCTGGATGAGGTTTGAGTTAGTTAAGAGAAATTTTGGGGGTGTATTTTTACAGAAATAATCTGGGCTATGTGGGTGACTACTGAGTTGTAGTGATAGCAACATTAGCCTCACAGCTACAGTTCTGAGCTAAAGAAGCAATATCTGGACTTAAACATGTCTTGGCTGATCAACCAAATCTGGCGTAAGTAGAAAATTGGATAAATCAAATTTTTTGCTAAACTATTCCTTTAAAACTTGGATAAAACTCAACAACTCTTCAACATGTCATTTAAATGTGACAGTACATAATTTTTGTGCAAAAATGTTGGCATGATGGGGTGGAAAGCTAAACTCCAGGACATCATATATATAGTTTTCTTACTGATTTACTGTTTTCTGTTTCAGAGCCAGCAAATTCAGCAACTAAACTCAGCAACAACTGCTTGCATATAACATTTTTGACCCAGTTTCTCTCCAACAACACTTGGCAGTTATTCTAACAATAATTATGGCAATTACAAAGGCAACATCATTTTCTTGTGCCTCTTTTCAGAAAGTGCACTTGGCTGTATTGCTTATAACCAAAATAATTCAATTTGCAAGAACAGCCTGTAACTGTCTACACAATCTTATCCTCGTCTTTGTAAAAGTAATAACTACAGCCTACAATTAGAGCCTCAGTTAAATGATAATTATGTGTAATCAGCAGTTATCAATTTCTCAAGCACACACCACATCGGTTTCTGTTATTAATTAACTGTTAACCATATCAGCTTAAATGTCTAGGTACTGTGATACTATATTTTTGCCATATAGCTTACCTTTAGCTTCAAGCAGCTAAAGAAATGTAAAGTCTAATGTAAAGTCTTTTGCAATTCACTTGAAACTTGTTTGACACTCAGCTGTAACCGTGGAACCTCGGAAACAAACTTTAATGAAACAGCCAAAAAATGCTGAAAATGAGCCATGCAATGATGTTCACTTGGCTGTATTGCTTATAACCAAAATAATTCAATTTGCAAGAACAGCCTGTAACCGTCTACACAATCTAATCTTCATCTTTGTAAAAGTAATATGTACAGCCTACAATTAGAGCCTCAGTTGAAGGTAATTATGTCTAATCAGCAGTAATTAATTTCTCAAGCACACACCACATCGGTTTCTGTTATTAAACTGCAGAATATTATGCATAGAGGGCTTAAATAAAAGCGTATGAGATGTACTATAACCAAAAACAACAGCTCATTTAGTCACAGCTTACTGGCAGCTACATCCTCGAGGCCAAAACTCAACAGGCCGCTGCTTTGGGGAAAATTCAGATCAGATCTGTGGTGAATGCACATTACTTCTCAAGAAATGTCTACACGGAAATTTGCTCACATTGGGAAATGGTTATTAGGAGCTGCTGCAAAGGTAAATTATCAGCAGCATCGAAGTAATTAATTTTGAAGGTGATTTCAGGCGATGAAACAGCTGATAAGAGGATTTTTGGCCTTTCAGGTTTTTAGCGTATCCACCGAATCTGGAGCGATAATGAACACCGATTTTCTGGTTTGAGTTGCAGCTGTGGCTGCAGCTATGCAAATATATTCAGCTGTTCAGGAGTTGGTGCTGTTTCTGGAACACCATCCACTGCACTCTGTTCACCTTATTCTCCTCAGAGCAAAGTAAAGATATTTGTAGCAGGCTAAAGGTTTTACATTATTTATCGCAAAATTTTGTTTCATGCAAGTTTTAAGTAGGGCAGGGCAGTAAGGCGATATTTCTCGTTATTGAGATAAATTATGAAGCATACTTCTCAGTATGCCATGGATATAGTCAATACTTAAAGGACACTAAACAACTGCATTTTCATTACAAACAGAGCATAATTAAATCCATCCATCCACTAAGCCGCTTCTCCGTCAGGGTCGCCTGGGGGGTGCTGGAGCCTATCCCAGCGGTCATCGGGCGGAAAGCAGGATACACCCTGGACAGGTCGCCAGTCCATTGCAGGGCAGACAGACAGACACAGACAGTCACTCACACACTCACACCCAGGGGCAATTTAGCATGTCCAATTGGCCTGACTGCATGTCTTTGGACTGTGGGAGGAAACCCACGCAGACACGGGGAGAACATGCAAACTCCACACAAAAAGGACCCAGTCACCCGGCCAGGGAATCAAACCCAGGCCCTCTTCGCTGTGAGGCAACAGCGCTACCCACCACGCCACCGTGCCGCCATCAAAATCTGAATAAAAATCAATGTACTCACAGTTGCTGATTGTATGTTTTCAATGTGCTTCTACTAGAGCTTTTTGGTCTGAAACATCGGTATCCATACCAGCCTAAATGTCTACTATATTTTTTATAGTTTATAATATATATAGTATATTTTGACCATATAACTTACCTTTAGCTTCAAGCAGCTAAAGAAATGTGAAGTCTAATGTAAAGTCTTTTGCAATTCACTTGAAACTTGTTTGATAGCCAGCTGCAATCATGCAACCTCGTAAACAAACTTAAATGAAACAGCCAAAAAAAAATTAAATACTGAAAATGAGCCACGCAATGATGTGAAGCTTCACGAAGCTTAACAAATAACCATGCTAATTTGGTAGTCAGCTTAGCCAACCAGCCGGCTAGCCAGCTAATGTTAACAGCTGTGCTTGTACCAGTGTTTTGTCTGCTTTGTCAGACTGCAGTAATCGCAGCACAACAGATACAAAATACTAGCAGCTAATGCTTTGTGCACTGTGTGTAATACCATGTAACCAAAGACATACTACAGTAAGGAACCTTAAAATAGAGGTCCCTGAAAGGTTCTTAGCTTGGATGTTCGGGTCTAGGAAAAAAAAGTTGTACAGATCTTGTACATTTACAAAAACAGTTCTTCAGAAAACCATCCATTGTTCTTTGAAGACCCAAAAGGTGAATCTTTGGGGAGTTCACTGCAAAGAATTCTTTCTGGCACCTTATTTTCCAAACATACATTTTTCAATATGCAAGCTAAATAAACGGTTTCATAAACTTTGACTTGCTGTGAGCATCATCCATCCTTCTTTATCAAGAGAAAACTGAATCACAAAAGTGTTGCTCCAGCAGTCACCAACGTCACGACAAAATCATCTTGCTTGGCTTCAGAAGAACAATTTTGCATGAGAAAAGCAACAAGTACACTTTTCTGTGGCTGGAGATTTGGCAGGGCAGGAGTGCGCACGCACCCTTGAGAGTGAAGCTCAGGTCCTCCGCTCACTCAATTAAGAGGCCTCTGGCTTTCCTCCTTCTGTGCTTTGCTATGCTAATTAAATGCTTGCACAATGGGCTCCCCACCATCAAAGTGGCACAGACGAAATATGCCAAACAACACCTGCTCCCTCCAGCAGCCCCCCCTGAGCCCCTGCCAGGAGCTGCATTAGCCAGCCTGCATGAAACCAGGCCCAAAGGCTCACAGGCAACAAGAGCTGCTGCCAGCCCAGGCAGAAAAACCCTCCACTCCGAGCCCACACTGAAGGCATTTAATGGCACAGGTTGCATCGCCTAAAAATGTGTGGAATGTGTAGACCTTACTCCTAAAATGCACCATAAGATTAGTTATAATTCAGAGCTGTCTCAATTAATTTATTCAACTTGACTTAATAATACTCAATAATAAAACAAATACTGAAAATCACAGTTTAGCTAAACTGACCTATGTAATTTAATTCCCAACATGGAATGTAATGAATGACTAAATTACGTTGTCATTTTTCCAGTCATCTATTCCTAAGACTAATTTTTGAAAGGCTATGCATGCTTTCTTAATTAAAGGCCTGAACTATTTTACAGTTGGGAAAAATGCATGTCAGGTTTTGAAAACAAACATTGCCATCTTTCACAACATATCCAAAACTTTCGATTGGAGCAGACATGATTGTTAAAAATAAGGCTAACCAGCGCGTTGGTCAGGTCATCAGGAGATCCCTGGTGATGCTACAGCCAGTGGCTGGGAGTCCAAGACAGCACAATTGGCCTCGCTCTCTGGGTGGGTAGGATGGCCCTGTCTCTCCCTCCATCACTCACTAGCTATGGTAGTCAGCTCAGGCGTCTGTTAGCCTAAGTAACAGAACTGGCGGTTGGTGCTTTCCGTGTGTTCAGCTGACCAATGATGCCGAGTGAGCGGCAGTCCGAAAAGATGCGGAGGCGCTTCACAGATCTCAGAGGAAGCCTGTGGTAGCCTTCGTCCTGCTAGCGCTGGTGGTAGCGCATGTGATTGGGGGAGTCCTAACTAGTGGATGGAATTGGATATGACTAAATTGGGGAGAAAACTGGATGAAAAAATGTAAATAAATAAATAAATAGCTACAGCTAACCAGTCAGAGCTCCATCGTCATGGGTGCACTCCAAGCAAACATGCATCACAAGTGCAGCAGGACATCTTCCTTGTGGCAGAGCAAAGGTTTATACAACAAGCAACATGTTGTCTATAAAAATGTGGAGGTAAAAGAAAATATATGATGGACCAGAGATAAAACATAGGGGAATGACTGACTTAGCACAAAATAGCGACTGCCAGTAGCCAATAGCTTGTTTTGTTGTAAAACTGGAGGTACTCAGTGTGAGCACCAAGTAGTTTAAGTGCGCAAAGAAAAATGATAAATTGTCACTACTCCTTGAGGAATCTCCTCTGTTTTCTCTGAAAGAAAAAACAGACGATGTGAAGATTCCACTGCATTAAAAACTGATTTTCTGAAAAATAACAAAAGACACCTGCTGTAACCAGGCCTCAAGTCTACTTTTGTTATTTGGCCTTTTTAAAAACTGATTAATCATCAAAATAATCATTAGATTACTTCATTACCAATATAGTGGACAGTGACAGCTTGTGTTATGACCAAAAGAGTGCACAGTCCACAAGTGACAATAACACTCTCAGAAAATGAGAGCATCATCAAGCGACTGGTGAATCAGAGTGACTGGTTTGTGCCATGCAGCAAGGACACTGAAGCCAGCGCACAAAGCCGAGGGCCAGGGCAGGCCTATATTTAACTCTGAGGAAGGAGAGCGCTGCCTGTTTTCTGAGGACTGTCCTTCACTTGGCTGTTGCGTGGAGTTGCCTGGAGAAAGGATCAATAGAAGCACTATGTTAGCTGTCTCGTCACCACAGGCTTCAAAGGAAGGGGTACAACAGACCAGGCAGCACCCAAACTCAGTGAGGAGAATAAAGTCTGGGATAAGAAAGAAAGGAGAGAGAAAGCGTGGGTGACAGAGGGCAAAAGACAGGAGGAAAGAGGAAAAGGAAAGAAAAAAGTAAAGCTGCCCTACAGGACCAATTTATCCACTAGCCAATGCAAAGCATCTACATCATAAAACGTTAATTGCTGATAGGGCTAATATGCACAGGCTTCAGAGCCAGAGCTCTGTAGCTCAGAGAATAACTCTCATGCTTCCCCACAAATTTACGGTCTGTTAAAGCTCCAGCACATTTCTGCGGCTTGTTTCAAAGCGCTGGAATGTGACTCCTCAAGATGGATTACAACCATGCAGCTCGTTCACTGACTGCTGGAAGAAGCTCTAGTTCACAAATGCACTCATTATACACATATTAGGGCACTGAAGGCTACTTTCAGATGAAAAAAAGTCACAAATAAATGTGATTTGCAACAGGCTCAGCGATATGGCTAACTAGATATGGATATTAAGGCTAAAAAACAGTAGTAAATAAATAAATAAGATACTGGGCTAATTGGCCATTTTATTTTTACTCTGGAGTTTTAAAGTTCCACCAATTTTTCTGCACTTTCTGCATAATTCAGTTGAGTTGTTGAGATGTACACAAAGTCATTCAGAGTCCTTTATTGAGAAATGGTTCACTGTAGAGAAACTTACTCTGCTTTCTTTACAGTGGTGGTCATGGATGGCCACAGTGTTTACAACATAACATATAGCTACATGTCCTTTTTTACATGTTGAAATAATGAAATAGTGGTGAATCTGAAAAAAATGTTTTGTCTTACAATGACCTACATGTGCAGTTGTATGCAAACGTTTGAACATCTGTGGTCAAATTACATTACATATAGTCAACTCCAGACAAATATTGCAAGCAAAAGCAATAAAATAGGTGGTAATACATTCAAAGGTTCTATTTTTCCAGGAATGTTTGGAGAAGTGGTTAACTTTTCAGTCTGTAAAAATAAGTCCTGATAAGATGTTGAGACCTCAAAATAGTTCATTCTGTCAAAACATGTATGGCAAAAAAATTGCATAAATGAAACCAAAGGAATGTGTGTTGTTTGGGGAAAATATTTCTTTATATTGCTTTTAGTGTCTGGGAACTTCACTGGGGTATAAATATGAGGTAACACACAGGTAAAATCCCTTAGTCATCCATCAATATGGATAAAACCCAATAGCTCTCAGCTCAAATGAGAAAGAAAGCTGTTGTGCTACACAAACTGGCAGAAAAGCATGAAACAGATGACAATTTAAAATAGAAAAGGAAACGTATCTGCATAAGGGAGCGAATGCCCCCATACACAGTGAGGAGGATGCTAAGAGAAGCAAAGAACAGCCCAAAGATCACAGTTTCACAATTACAAAGTTTAGTTGCATATTGGGGTTTCACCATTTCAAAATCAACAGTGGGACCTCACCTTTATGACCAGGAGCATCTTGGATGAATTCCAAGAAAGAAGTCCTTGCTGAGACCCAGATATAAATCCCAGCATCTGAACTCATCTGAGCAACACTGGAATAACAACTGGAATCATGTGTCGTGGTCAGATGAGACAAATATTGAGCTTTCTGGCCATGCACACCATCGTCATGTTTGGTTAAAAAGGGGACAAGTACAAAGAACTGAACCTTATACCCACGGTAAAATATGGGGGTGACTCTTCAATCCAGTGGTATAATGAATTCCATTCAATACCAGAACATTTTAGCAGAAAATCTGGTTGCCTCAGCCAGAAGGATGAAACTGGGCTGAGCTTAGGTCTTCCAACAAGACAATGACCTGAAGCACACGTCTAAATCGACAGCAACACAAAATCAAGGTCTTGCAATGACCCTCTTAGTCTCCAGACTTCAACCCAATTCAAAACCTGTGGTGTGAAGCGGGCAGTTTACAAGAAAAAAATCAAGAATCTCAAATAGCTGGAAATGTTCTGCATGGAAGAGTGGTCCAAGAGCCTTCCACAAGTGTTCTCCAAGCTTGTCAAACACTACATAAAGAGGATGAGTTCTGTAATTCTTGACAAATAGTGAATTTTGGGCTGCCAATACTCATGGAATCTGCATTTGTTTGACAAATGCATGACACAAAGCATGACAAATGCTTATCCATTTGTATAAGCCCAAAATTTCACTCACTGCATGTGTAATTTTAGTATAATTTTCATGAAGGGTGCCAATATTTTGAGAGCGTTGACTATTATTGACTTTCTACGCTCAAGTAATTTAACACATCATCTATAGGAGCAAACTTAAATATCCATCCATCCATCCATTTTCTAAGCCACTTCTCCGTCAGGGTCGCGGGGGGGAGCTGGAGCCTATCCCAGCAGTCTTCGGGCGGAAGGCAGGATACACTCTGGACAGGTCGCCAGTCCATCGCAGGGCAGACACATAGACACAGACAGTCACTCACACACTCACACCTAGGGACAATTTAGCACACCCAATTGGCCTGACTGCATGTCTTTGGACTGTGGGAGGAAACCGGAGAACCCAGAGGAAACCCACGCAGACACAGGGAGAACATGCAGACTCCACACAGAGAGGACCCCGGTCACCCGGCCGGGGAATCGAACCCAGGCCCTCCTTGCTGTGAGGCGACAGCGCTACCCACCACGCCACCGTGCCGCCCTCAAACTTAAATATAATTTTTCTATTTCAGAGTTTAACATTCTTCAAAAAAATAAAACAAAAATATAAATTCCTAATCACCAGGGCTTAATCTGTGCCATGCTGGATTTGGACCCTCCCAGGTTGGTCTGGCAAGTATTTTAGTGAATCTGGCACCTGGTTCACCAATTAAATACCAAGAAAAACCATCATATTTTCTCAATTAATAAAACACAACAAAATGTGGAACATGTAACTAAAGGTAGCACACTGAGTCATCTCATGTCAAGGCACGCATGCACTTTGGACTTTGCTTGGGCGTGTGGTGACAGAAATGGTAACAACCATAACCTGACGCCATTTATCACTTGCAAATGTGCCACTACTGCTGTCACTGTTCATTCCTCAAAAGGACCCTACAATGCTGAGCAACATCACTGGCTTATGGCATCAGCTTCATCAGCTACTCAAGCGTTAGAAGCTGCTTGTTTAGTTTTGGGAAACACCCAAATTTGATTTTTAAGAATTTTAACACACCCTTTAGCCGTAAGAGCCAACGTTATAGAGAAAACTCATACTGAGCCGCCTGATGCACTTTTTTTTTTTTTGTTATTGCTGTTGTTCTTCCAGTATGTGCCTCAAATTGCTGACCTACTGGATCCATCACTACTTAGTGTTCCATTACTTACAAATGAAGCTCTAATATCCACAGTATGTCCAGAACATTATAAGATGGAGTTTCTCACAATAATAATGCTTTATCGTCCTATTGCCCATCTCTAATATCACTTTTGATCACATTCAGATTTACAAGAGGAGATTTTATGACCTGAATTTGATGAGTGAGGTGAGGTTACTGTTGTGTACGGAAACTTCCTTGGTTGTCATTTGTGGACATTAAAACAAATGGAAAACAACTTGCTGATACAGAACTAGTGTTGCACTGATACTGTAGCGGCACCACTACTGGCACTTGCACTCGGTGATGGGGATACTGATACCTGTGACTGACACCATGAAGCTATATCTGAGGCAAACATGCCAGCCAGTAGACAGAACTTAACAACACTGTGGCAGTATTGGACAACAAGCAGCAATAAAAATGCTCATGACAGAATCTGTAACAGCAGTTTTTGGTGTGAAGAACAAGCTAACAGGGCCACTTACCTGAACAACTGAACTGCTTCTTTTAGTCATCGCTCGTCTGCTGCTGTGTGGTCACTTACAGTCTGAGTTAAAGTTATTGAGAGAGAGGGAGGAACTGCCAGACTCTCGGCGTAAAGACACCCTTTAGCCTCAATTTAGCTTTTGGCCTAGCAGCCTGCTATCCGGGCCTGTCCATCCACTAGCCCCCCAGTGATGTACCTCTGTTTGTCAACTATATCACTCAGCAGCCGGGTCTCAAGGGCAGTCATCTCAACCAAGCCAGAAAAAACATCTAAAAAGCATCTAATAAATATAATCCAACAAGTAAGTTCCATCTAGCCAAGCTGAGTATGTCGTATTTGTGATGAAGAACATAGATTTTACCAAAATAAAACATATAATGTTTTAATGTATAAATAACAGGAATCATAGGTGAGTTGAAAGCGTTAGTATCGGTATCGGTACTCAGTACTTGATACTGAAGGATCAGGTATCGATATCAGTATCGGATGGGAAAATGTGGTATCGGTGCATTCAGAACATGAATCAAATGTAATATATTAATAACACAACATGTCATTAATTATATGATACTGAAATTACATTTAAATATAACAGCAAAATGGCAATAATACCTATTTACTTCTAAAAGTTAACATACAGGTACACATTGCAAGTTTTCATTACTGATTTGATCTTATTTGAACAGGATATCCACAGCAGCTCACCTGGGCTCTCAGCAGCAGGTCCAGCCACTGAAGCTGCTCAGAGTCACGGAACAGACTGTTAAAACGCCTGTCTGTCCTGCAGAGAAGGCAAGTGACCCCAGAGAGAAAGAGAAAACAGGCAGGCCATACAGGTACAGCTACAAGACACAAACAAGACTTCAGTGCTTATTCAGTTTCCAATCCACAAACACTGACCAACTCATCCAGGCACTTCCAGCAAGGCCAATAAACACAACCTGCCTGCTACTGCCATCACACTGCTGCCTGTGTCCTCACAGCCAGAGTTCACCACAAAAAGCCCCTAAAGTGTGCCCTCCGCTCTGGACTGCGGCCTCCCCCTCCTACATTTTAGAAGGAAAAGAGGGAAAAAAAAAGACAAAAGGGGACAGTGGTAATTTTTTTCCCCTTTTCATGACCAGCTTGGAGGCCTAGCTACTGCTTGCTTGCTCTCTCTCTCTCACTCTCTCTCTCGTTTTGTTTTGGGGAGAGAGCATGGACAAGCCCCTCGGAGGCCTAAATTCCTCAGTAATGTTTAGCCAATCAGAGCACAGGCTTTGGGGAGTGTGGTGAGAAGAGGCCCAGCCTGCTCTCCCACTCTTTAATCAGGAGCAATGTGGAAGAGCCTCCGCTACCTCCCCATTACAGCCACCACATAACTGTTTAAACCAGCCTTAGGCCTGGCAGTACTGTTTAAAAGGGCCTTTGCTGTTGATACTCCAGCAGTACAGTTAAAGGAACTTTCATCATTGTAACTGCAACACTACTGTTTAAACAGGACTTCACTATTACAACTAGACCAGTACTGTTTAAATGGACCTTCACCACTACAGCTAGACCAGTATTGTTTAAATGGACCTTCACCACTACAGCTAGACCAGTACTGTTTAAATGGACCTTCACCACTACAGCTAGACCAGTACTGTTTAAATGGACGTTCACTATTACAACTAGACCAGTATTGTTTAAATGGACCTTCACCACTACAGCTAGACCAGTACTGTTTAAATGGACCTTCACCACTACAGCTAGACCAGTACTGTTTAAACAGACCTTCACCACTACAGCTAGACCAGTACTGTTTAAATGGACGTTCACTATTACAACTAGACCAGTATTGTTTAAATGGACCTTCACCACTACAGCTAGACCAGTACTGTTTAAACAGACCTTCACCACTACAGCTAGACCAGTACTGTTTAAATGGACCTTCACCACTACAGCTAGACCAGTACTGTTTAAATGGACGTTCACTATTACAACTAGACCAGTATTGTTTAAATGGACCTTCACCACTACAGCTAGACCAGTACTGTTTAAATGGACCTTCACCACTACAGCTAGACCAGTACTGTTTAAATGGACGTTCACTATTACAACTAGACCAGTATTGTTTAAATGGACCTTCACCACTACAACTAGACCAGTACTGTTTAAACAGACCTTCACCACTACAGCTAGACCAGTACTGTTTAAATCGACGTTCACTATTACAACTAGACCAGTATTGTTTAAATGGACCTTCAGCACTACAGCTAGACCAGTACTGTTTAAATGGACGTTCACCACTACAGCTAGACCAGTACTGTTTAAACGGACCTTCACCACTACAGCTAGACCAGTACTGTTTAAACGGACCTTCACCACTACAGCTAGACCAGTACTGTTTAAATGGACGTTCACTATTACAACTAGACCAGTATTGTTTAAATGGACCTTCACCACTACAGCTAGACCAGTACTGTTTAAACGGACCTTCACCACTACAACTAGACCAGTACTGTTTAAACGGACCTTCACCACTACAACTAGACCAGTACTGTTTAAACGGACCTTCACCACTACAGCTAGACCAGTACTGTTTAAACGGACGTTCACCACTACAGCTAGACCAGTACTGTTTAAACGGACCTTCACCACTACAACTAGACCAGTACTGTTTAAACGGACCTTCACCACTACAGCTAGACCAGTACTGTTTAAACAGACCTTCACCACTACAGCTAGACCAGTACTGTTTAAATGGACGTTCACTATTACAACTAGACCAGTATTGTTTAAATGGACCTTCACCACTACAGCTAGACCAGTACTGTTTAAACGGACCTTCACCACTACAGCTAGACCAGTACTGTTTAAATGGACGTTCACTATTACAACTAGACCAGTATTGTTTAAATGGACCTTCACCACTACAGCTAGACCAGTACTGTTTAAACGGACCTTCACCACTACAGCTAGACCAGTACTGTTTAAACGGACCTTCACCACTACAGCTAGACCAGTACTGTTTAAATGGACGTTCACTATTACAACTAGACCAGTATTGTTTAAATGGACCTTCACCACTACAGCTAGACCAGTACTGTTTAAACGGACCTTCACCACTACAGCTAGACCAGTACTGTTTAAACGGACCTTCACCACTACAGCTAGACCAGTACTGTTTAAACGGACCTTCACCACTACAGCTAGACCAGTACTGTTTAAATGGACGTTCACTATTACAACTAGACCAGTATTGTTTAAATGGACCTTCACCACTACAGCTAGACCAGTACTGTTTAAACGGACCTTCACCACTACAACTAGACCAGTACTGTTTAAACAGACCTTCACCACTACAGCTAGACCAGTACTGTTTAAACGGACCTTCACCACTACAGCTAGACCAGTACTGTTTAAACGGACCTTCACCACTACAACTAGACCAGTACTGTTTAAACGGACCTTCACCACTACAGCTAGACCAGTACTGTTTAAACGGACCTTCACCACTACAACTAGACCAGTACTGTTTAAACGGACCTTCACCACTACAGCTAGACCAGTACTGTTTAAATGGACGTTCACCACTACAGCTAGACCAGTACTGTTTAAACGGACCTTCACCACTACAGCTAGACCAGTACTGTTTAAACGGACGTTCACTATTACAGCTAGACCAGTACTGTTTAAACAGACCTTCACCACTACAGCTAGACCAGTACTGTTTAAATGGACGTTCACTATTACAACTAGACCAGTATTGTTTAAATGGACCTTCACCACTACAGCTAGACCAGTACTGTTTAAATGGACGTTCACTATTACAGCTAGACCAGTACTGTTTAAACAGACCTTCACCACTACAGCTAGACCAGTACTGTTTAAATGGACGTTCACTATTACAACTAGACCAGTATTGTTTAAATGGACCTTCACCACTACAGCTAGACCAGTACTGTTTAAACGGACCTTCACCACTACAGCTAGACCAGTACTGTTTAAATGGACGTTCACTATTACAACTAGACCAGTACTGTTTAAACGGACCTTCACCACTACAACTAGACCAGTACTGTTTAAACGGACCTTCACCACTACAGCTAGCCCAGTACTGTTTAAACGGACCTTCACCACTACAACTAGACCAGTACTGTTTAAACGGACCTTCACCACTACAACTAGACCAGTACTGTTTAAACAGACCTTCACCACTACAGCTAGACCAGTACTGTTTAAACGGACCTTCACCATTACAACTAGACCAGTACTGTTTAAACGGACCTTCACCATTACAACTAGACCAGTACTGTTTAAACAGACCTTCACCACTACAGCTAGACCAGTACTGTTTAAATGAACCTTCACTATTACAACTAGACCAGTACTGTTTAAACAGACCTTCACCACTACAGCTAGACCAGTACTGTTTAAACAGACCTTCACCACTGCAGCTAGACCAGTACTGTTTAAACAGACCTTCACCACTACAGCTAGACCAGTACTGTTTAAACAGACCTTCACCACTACAGCTAGACCAGTACTGTTTAAACAGACCTTCACCACTACAGCTAGACCAGTACTGTTTAAATGAACCTTCACCATTACAGCTAGACCAGTACTGTTTAAACAGACCTTCACCATTACAGCTAGACCAGCACTGTTTAAACAGGACTTCACTATTACAACCAGAACAGTACAGAAAGACAGACTGACAGACAGACAGACAGACAGACAGACAGACAGACAGACAGATACATTGCATATTGCATAATACCTTCACAAACATATTACCAAAATGCCATTGCTTCACAACATATCAAACTGAAAATCATTCAAATCAATCAATAACAACAGATGACTGTCACTTCACATCTTTCCAATCATACTGTTGGAAGAATACACAGCTCTATGATATAAAAATGTATATGTAATAATATATTATTATAAACCAAATAAAACAGCTTTAATGTATTCCCAAGCTATGCAGTTTGCCACTCATCACTGCTAAATTATCACACTATCATTTATACTGTAAAACCTGACACTGCAAATAACATCAAGTGACTCTTTTGGAAGCAAGGAAAGGTGACATCTGTTTCACATGACAAGCCAGAATTAGAACCATACATCAGTCTAATGCAGCAAGGCTGACAGCCAAAACAAAGTTTCCACAGTGATAAAAGCCCTGGGCATCGCACTTCCTTGCAACATTAAGGTGGGTCTAGCAATTCAGGGGTTTGGACAGAGACGCAAGACAGAGTGCTCAGGCTAGATCAAGATCAGGATTACCTGGTCCCACCTCAGGCCCTACAAAGAACACTGAGATTTCATGTTTAGCAGTCGAAGGCGACTGATATTTAGCCTATATTTGCATCTTTGTATCATTTAATCATATAAGATAGGAACAAATTGATAATCCTAGCTTCACAGATCCTGATACAGCAGGCTAACAAAGCAGAACAAGCAAAGCTAGCTAGCCATTTAACCTAACTGGTTACAAATAAATACAAAAACATTATTGCAAGAGAAAATCTTTGTTGTTTTTTGTCAAAGGAAATGAAAAGTTTAAAAAGTGCTTTAAAATGTTTAGACAGTTGCAACTGTTGGGACTGAGTTGTAGGAGGCTTTACATTTTGTTTTACAAGTTGCATGAAACTAAAGTTGCATTAAAGGTTTACTATGTAAAACAACCCCAACACACCAAATAGGCTAAAAAAGACTATCAATAAATATTCATGACAATGACAAGAAATAACAACATATTTTAATAAAATACTTTATATTTTATATACAGTATATATGTTTGTACAAGAATACAGTAATAGAGCATAACATCCTCCATATGTAAAGGTTAGCAGTCTGCAGAGTGGCTAGAGAGAGTGATAAACAGCGCTCCGCAGACGTCTTTTCACTTTAGGGCTCACGAAGAGGCTGATGAAGAGATCACAGGCAGGCTAGGCTGTGAACGTGACCACTCGTACTGCGCTAGCCTCAACATCCTGCTCTGCGTCCTCCGGAACAGAGAGAGGATTGAGCTTAGGGATTTGGACAGCTGCTGTTTCCCACACAAAGACACTTGTGTGCAGCACATGAGGTCAGCAAACCGGTCCGCCATACAACAGGCAGCTGGACTCGGGTTCCTCACAAAGGAATTCCAGCTTCAAATGTCACAGGCCGGCCGGTCCAGGAGGGCCCACGCGTCACTTATGTGAAGGAAAACACTACAGTATGCATTTTTATAAGATATGGAAAATGCATAAGTGTCTAAACAATGGAGCAAGTGGAGCATGTTCAGTCTAACATTTATTAGAGGGAAGCAAATAAACACTTATGCTCCATCGGCCTGCCCTAAAACAAAGCTGTCACTTAACAAGAGCAATGAAGAAGCCTCTTCGCTGTTAGATTTGATACTGCATACCATGCTAACAAGCTGCTGAAGGCCAGATGTACGCACAAGTATACATACAAATATACAGCACACTTAAATGATGATGGCAGGGTTGGTGAATGAAGTTCTTTCTCTCTAATACATTCTATGTAATTCTACTTCAGCTAAAGTTATGGAAATATGCTAGATAGCTAGGGAAAGCAGTGTAGTTATTAGCTAAGGCTAGATGGCTATTTAGTGTTTTAGATTTTTTGCTAAGATTTTGTATGAAAATGAATCATTTTAAATCATGAGGGGACTTTTTTGCTTTATTTGGCAGAGTATGACCATGAAGTGGGTCATTTTTCACCGCAGTAGTGGAGTTGGACTAGGTTGTTAGGTAGGCTCGACGAGTATACTGACGAGGAAGGTCCCTTTTCAGGACTTCTCACCACGACAGAAGGGTTTGACTAGGCTGCAAGCCGGGTTAATTTTTCCCGGCAATAGTGGAGTTAGCATAGGCTGCGAGCCAGGTCCTTTTTCACTGCAGTAGCGGAGTTTAAGTGGGCCACAAGCTGGTGACTTTTCTTCAGTTTGACAAGACCTTGAGCCAGGGACTTTGTATCACAACACTGGGGTTTGACTAGCCTATGAGCTGGGGACTGTGACAGTGGAGTTGGACTAGGCCAGAAGCCAGATCATTTTTCCAGGCAGTAGCAAAGTTTGACTGGGCCACGAGCTGTGAAACTTGCTCTACAAAAATGGAGTTTGACTAGGCCACTAGTCACAAACTTCACACCACAACAGCGGAGTCTGACTAGCCTGTGAGCCGTGGACTTTGCATTGTGACAGCAGACTTTGACTAGGCCATGAGCTGGGCCATTTTTCCCTGCAATACTGGAGTTTGTATAAGCCACAATGCAGGGAATTTGCTAAAATTCAAGGAAAAATGGTAGTAAAAAGAAAAAGTCTTGGAAACCTTACCGCCATCCAACCCCTAACACACATACACAAGTGTGCTCCCCATATCCATTAGGCACCCACAGAACCCAGGTATTAGTGAGTTAATGCACACAGGACTCCAACATGAGGTCGGACTGCATGATCCTGCCTTTGTCCTTTGGGTGATGAGCCTGAGCTCACAGAACCACCTTAGTTTTACTGTGGTTGATGAGCAGAGGTTGTAGTTTTCTAGAAATCAATAGCAATGCACCAGAACTTTCAGGAATACACTGTGAATGTACAAAATAAAGTGCAAAGGGTCAATATTCCAAACAAAGAGAGATCAGACCCAGCAGTGGTGAAAGAAATAATGCTGTAAATGCAGCATGTGGCAACCAGCCCAGCCTGCCGCCACGGAGACACACATATACAACTAAGCCTTGATCTGGAAGCTTTCAAAGCCAAATACGGATAAGACATGGCATCACAATGAATTTATACAGGCCGTTTTAAAGGAAGGAATGTCAAGAATGATTCTTACTGTTCATGAATTGTTTTGTCTTGTCTAGTTGGGGCGTTCTATTGTATGTCTAAAATGTAGGTCCTGCAAGAAAGCAGCATTGTTTTGCATCATTTTGCATACATCGCCAACTCTTTAATTCATTGAAGCCACACAAAGGTCGAGATGACACATTTTCAAACAGAGGAATGTATACATTCCAGTCTGCTGCCCTTTAAAAGAGTAAAAGCCATAAGCTTGCCCACAACTAATTAACAACTATCCCATGAGTTTTTTCAAGTTAGCCAGAGTTGTGGGTTAAACTCACATGTTGATGTGCGAAGAGAGTGGAAGGTTTGAGAGTCAAATTCTTTATCAAATTTTATCTTTATGATTTACATCAATGCCAGGGAAATTCTCAGGGAATGCAGTTTATTGCCAGATTTAATCAAGCTAAAATAAGTTTATAGTAGTGTACAAAAGCCAGAGATCACCCCAGCAAAGTGGCTATGAAAAAACAAGTTTTTCATTTTTCAGCATCAGGAAAAAATTGAGAAAACATATATTTAACAGACGCTCCAACAAAATCCTCAACAACTAAATATAATATTATATTTTTCAGTGTTTAGTGCGTCCACGCTTACAGCTTCCATTCTTTGATGAGACTGCTTTCATGTTTTTCAAAGAAATCTGCAGGGTTATTTTTCCACATGTCCAAAGTTCAGTCTTAGAAGTTGCTTGTGTTTACTGCTTCTCACAATCCAAGTAATCACACTGAATCATGTTGAGGTTTGGACTCTGAACACCATCATCTTGGAGGGAAAACCTGTGGATATTTTTTTTTCCAGAATTGAAGCAAGAGTGGAACTTGATTTCACTCTTCCTTTTGCATCTCTTCAAAATATCTCCTGAACAATGAATAACTAGTGCCATTTTGACTGTTTGATAAATACTGCTAAATAAATGAGGGGTGCTCTGTGACTTTGCACAGCATTGTACATTTTACGGTAACTGCCAAATGCTTTTGAAAGAAAAACATTGTTTTTGCCCAGTGTTTTTTCTTCTTCTAACAGTGTAGATGCTGTTCATATTCTAAAAGTGAGTCTTGAACTTTCATTCCACAACTGCAAAACTGCCAGAGTTGCAGTAAGTTATACCAACTGCAACACAGTAGTGGAACAGGCTAAAAGATCCCTTTAACCTCATGCCGCACTTCTAAAGAGCACCTTTTCACAAAGAGCTTCATACAGCCACTTATAAGAGGCTGGATAGTGTTTCATAATGATAGGCTGCACTGCAGACTGGTAGATTAATACAATGCTGATGTGCTCCTACCTTTGTTCCACCTGCCCTCCAGACCTGTTAGACCACTTTTAAGGCAGTTGTTCAAAAAGTGGTGCATCTGGCTGCTTTCAGACTGCAGAGAAAATCACAAACTGCTTGTATCTTACAATGTGTAGTTAACTAAACATTAGCTTGACTGTCAATCCCTGCATGAAACTCTAAAATATTTCCGGAAAAGGGGTGTGGGAAAAAAAATCGATTCTCAGATGCATCGCGATGCGGACGTGAACGATTCTGAATTGATTCTCAAATGTCAAGATTCGGTTTTCTAAATCTTTCATTTCTAACATAATGTTGATGGAACACATAAGGCGGAATTTGGAAGTGCAGCGCCCTGACAGTTTGTGGCGGCACATAACAAAAACATAACTGGATGAGCGACACATCGGACCGACAGTCTCTGCATTAAAAGCTAGGTAAGGTCAGGAGTCACAACCCAAATGTTAAGAAAAGCCATTTCGTCCTTTCAACAAAAATCCGACCACACTGGGAGCGACAACATTTATGTCCAGTATGTGCGAATGTCCTACTATTAGTTAGGGTAAAAATATAAATGAAAACACAGACTAACTTTGGTTGGACACTGGACACTTAGCTGGACACTCACTGACTCAGGATTTATTTCACCATAACTGCGCATTTTATCACAGATGAGTGGCAGCAGCGTCTCATGTGCTCCAAACAAAAGCAGTGAATGAGAGCCTTCCAGTTCACTTGCCACGTCACTTCCATTTGATTTATTAATAAAAGATATTGGAAGCAAATTCATTATGGATCATTACAAATACTTTGCTTCAAAAGTACCAAGTCCTGACACAGTGAGAAAAAACAAATCCTTTATAGAAAAAAAAGATGCATCAATAATTGTTTTATAATTGCATCGCGGCCCTCTGAATCGTAATCGAATCAAATTGCGAGGTGTAAGATTCCCACCCCTATTTTGGATCATTCAGTTTGCACTGCAAACCTACCATGTTTTCACAGATATTTATAAGGCCCTGATCCATCTAAAAAGTGAACATTTTGTGGCCAATACTGATTTTAATGGACTAAAAATTGAGATAACTGACATTATTGGTCAATATGATTGTACATTTTAATTTTATACTCACTAGTGTTACTAGCATAAGTGAGATATCTATGCAAGCTCACTAACACAGCTGCTTCCTGCTGCTTTGTTTTGGTTGCAGCCCTGCTTCGAATCTCGCCTTCGCCTACACATCATGCTAAAACACTGGTCTGTGGTAAGTTATCTATTGCATGTCAGTCAAACGTCTCTTTCATGTCAAAGTTGGTGGTTCTTGGCCATGTTAAGCAACTATATATATATCACTATTGTCGGAACAAATCCTTGTATCTCCATAAAATTTGAAATTGCCCGTTGTCCTTTACATTTGGGCGAGAGACAACAATATACACATGTAACTGACACATCAAATGGAATGCTGCAGGCCCCTCGGCACCCCCACTTCCTATGTGTCCTTACAAAAAGGTGCCCTCGTTTTGCCCTAAAGACAGGAGTCTACAGGAATATTACAGAAACATTGCACCACAACAACTTCAGTTAAGATCTCATCCTTACTCCGGTTAAGAAAACTGTATTACAGAAGCGTCCCAACTTGATCATGTTTCCTAAGTACTTTCCTAACGTTAGGAGAAACTAAGATTTAAGATGCCGTTTCTCCCACTAGCTGTTGTATTAAAAAGAGAATGAGAATTGTTTCTAGGCAACTGTGACGGCAGTTCAGTTCAGTTCACTTTCATTAGCAGCTGTTTCAGCTGCGTGCGTATTGTCAAAGAATTTCCTAACCTACAATAAGATGTTGTGAGATATGATACAATTCCTAAATTAAGATCAGATTTGCTTCTTAGACAATATGAATTGGTGAAAATTCCTATCTTGACGTCAGATCTCAGTTTAGGACTAGGAAATTTCTGTAATACAGCCCCTGGTCTGACTGGAAATGACTGCCGGGGGAGGCATTGCCTAAACAGCCATAGAGTGGACAGACCTGCCTATAAAGGGTTCTTCTTTTCCTATCACTCATTAGGGGGCTGCATATTTCTGGAAAGATTCTTTGGTATAGTGGCTGTTGTTATAAGCTCTATATAAGTACACTGAACTGAACCAGGCAAAGAGTATTATAGCCTAAAATGCCTCCATTGAATGTTCACACTGAGGAGCAGCTGGTACTTCCTGCTTTACTAAATTAAAGGGGTCCTAAGCACCATATGAGGAGGGCAGCAGAACCATAAGGTGCGGTACAGAGGGCATAAGCAATGTATGCGCTGATATTACATTAAAGAAGATTACACTCATCTTGATATGTCATCAGGATTATGTTCTTGTCTTAGATTGTCAAGATGAAGCCCCATGTCTGGGCCTATAATCCTCTGTGGAGATTCAGCAAAATAAGTCGCTTTCAACATCTCATCATTGCTACATATTCATGGCCTATGCGGCTCCCTATCACGCAGACAAAACAAGAAAGTGTTCCCGGCAAACGTTTAGGCTTCATACTGATAAAAACAGTTTTGTTTTCTGCATGCGTTCTGTACGAAACAGAAGGTGCTCCAGCGTTCACTCCAGTTCACAGAGTCCTCTCTCAAAGGAGAACTAAATGCCAACACTTCTCAAGCATTCGCGCGGGCAAAAAAAAGCACATTTCATTAAATATTCAGTCAACCAAAACATTTTTTACGCGCAGGCAGCCTCTTGCACCTCTCATGAAGCACGCAGATGAAAAAACCCAGCGAGCCGTGCGCTTCTCTCGTTGTGTTTGATTTCAGCGGCTTTACTAAGCTTTAAATGCTGCACCCAGCATCAATAAACACCTGTGCCGTTTGAGACAAAACAACTGACAAATGGAGGAGAAGGGACTGAAGCTGTTACTGCGCAAGCAAATTATGACTATGATAACCCAATGCTTTCAAAAGGCCTGATAAATGTAAAGAAATCATGACATACTGTTATCTATACAAATGGACCAAGGTACACCACATACCAATAGAAACTTAGAATCTTCAATCTTATCCATACTTGTGTCCATGTTTATCATGATCAGATCATAGTGCTGAAAACTAGATAAGCAGCTAGTGTAATATGATATTTGTCACATTACATAGCGCCCAGGTGTCAAACTCCATGCGTGCTGGTCAAGTCAGGCCTGTTGCACCACCCTATTCAGCCCGCAAAATTATTTTAATTTTCTATTACTATCAGCCCATTTCACCCTGAGATGCACTACAGTCCCCAGCATGCACTACAACATAATGTGCGTTTTAACCCCCTTTCTCCAACAACAATCTGTGGGCCAGCAGTCACACAAAAAGAAAAGATTTCTGGTGTCTAGTTTAAGCAAATAGGCAGCTTTGAAAACCTACTTCCTGGGGACATTTAAAGAGGTTTTACAATTATCTGTAGCTAATATAGCCTATTGTTTAATCCATCCATTTTCTAAGCCGCTTCTCCCTCAGGGTTGCTGGAGCCTATCCCAGCGGTCATCGGGCGGAAGGCAGGATACACTCTGGACAGGTCGCCAGTCCATTGCAGGGCAGACAGACAGACGCAGACAGTCACTGACACCTAGGGGCAATTTAGCATGTCCAATTGGCCTGACTGCATGTCTTTGGACTGTGGGAGGAAACCGGGGAACCCGGAGGAAACCCACGCAGACACAGGGAGAACATGCAAACTCCACACAGAGAGGACCCCGGTCACCCGGCCAGGGAATCGAACCCAGGCCCCCCTCGCTGTGAGGCGACAGCGCTACCCACCCATTCAGTGCCTACATTGCTGTTGCAGTTTTGGCAGGTTTTGGATAAACAGCGGCCAGTTCGGGTCAGATTTGTTGAGATTTTCTAATATAGCCCTTTAAGTGGTTGAGTTTGCTGTAGCGCAACATTTATCCCACAGCCTCATCAGTTTGACAGCGTTATTAATTTTACACTGTTTTCATTTTCATTCTCTCATCACTACTAAAACCCAGCATTCTTTACGCAAATTCATCATATAACCACTGGGAATGTCTGAGGTGCCAACCAATCTTTACTGTTAGCCCAGCCACTTATCTACAGGTTAATAATTGTAACCAAGCTAGCATTACTATAATCCTTACCTCGGTCACTGAAACTGTTAAAAAAAAAAAAAACCTACAGTAGTTCTATTTTTATTCAGCATAAAACTGATGCAAGAGAAAGCTTTGAGAAGGAAAAAAAGAAGCCAAACTGAGGAAAAGTAATCAAAATAACCAGGTAGCTACTTCGCTAACTTTTTCCCTCCTCATCTGACGAGTTGTTTGTCTTTGGAATAGTTTACTCTCTCTTTGGTAAGGATGATTACAATTATATAACTACAATAAGATATTCAGCTCCCTAGCAGTTGCATTAGCTATTCCTTCAGCATTCATCAGCTACCAAAAACAAACAAGCATAAAAATTTAAACCATCCACCCAAAAGCACTAAACTTGAAAATCCCACTCCAGAGACACCACCAGCACTATAAGATGCAAGAAAGCAAATTTACAACACAAGCTGTATTCGTTCAATTTGTTTCAGTTTTTCCTTTTTGGGTATGCAGTTTGCACAAAGCTAACAAGTTCCCATAAGCTTCCTTGACCTCTTAGCCACATTAGCCTTGTAGCTCCAATGCAGATCTAAAACAATCAGATTTCAGACACTCAACAAGTCTTGGCCGACCAACAAATGCTGGGGTGAGGGGAAAATGTATGGGAAAACAATTCCTTTAGCCAACCAAGAACGTTTCAAAGTGTTTCACTGTCTTCAAAACGGCCAGCATTGGGCTCAGCATTGGTCACTCTGTCCTCATGACTGTCACACCAGCCCGACCCTTCATGCATCACAGTGTTACACAAAGGCCCGCCATGATTCACTCTGTCTTAAAAGAAAGGAGCCGGTGCTTTCTGTCCAGATGAAAGGAGTGCGTTTCATCTCTGAACACTGCACGTCATGAAAACTCTGGTAGAACCATTCATGCTCCACAGCTACAGCACGCAACAATGTGGATGAGCCGTCACGTTGAGAAGGAAATACACATTCCATTAAAAACACAGATTACTGCTCAGTGGCCTGCCAGAGGCGGATCTGGACTGAACAAGAAACCACCAGTGCGGTCCGGCTGATGTGTTTGGAGTTTCAAAATGTTCTCTTTTGTACTTTTCAGTGTACATCGGTGTAGGAAAGGTCAGTCTAATAAGCCAGTTGGGCCCTTCATTTAAAGGGCACAAATCCTAAATTTAGCAATTCTGAAATTTGTTATGGCTTTATGTACAAAAAACAGCTATAATTCATCTTTACATCACCATTTTTAAATCAGCTCCCTCCTTTTACCTGAGTATTTAACAGGTTTTATCACTGTGGCTTTAATACTGATATACATACAGGTGCAACTGTCAAATGACATGTTTTGTTGATTTTCTAGGAGAAATAAAGTTAATACATCCTCTACTAGGAACTTAACTATGGCATTTTACTATAAATGTTAGTGCGCAAACGTAGCTGAATTTAACATATTGAAAAAAATGAAACAAATATAAAGTGTGCCATAAAGGAGATATGTAAGTGAGCTGTTGTAACTTCACGTGCACTCTGAGCTTCTTGTGTTATTATCTTAATAAAAGTCTACAAAAGTTTTTAAGCACAGACTGGAAAACGTCTCAGGCATAAGGAAAATTAGGCCAGCATCTACGCCTGAGACAATTCTGGTAAGATGTAGTGAACATTGAGAACGTGTCAAAGTTTTGGCCCACTCTTAAAGGAACGGTAGCTTTGGAAAACATTCTCTGCAGTTTTTCCACTCTTGTCCTCGTATCCCGAACACAGACATATAGTGTTGTGAGGCAAGAAAAAGGCTGCACAGTTCAGGATGTAATTACAGGCGTCCTACGCAGCTAACTGGTACTTTTCTCCCAAAAGACAAAAGAAGCCAAGTGCCCGTTTAAAAAGCAACAGTGTAAACTTCGCCAACCAGCACTGATCTCTTTAACAGACCTGATGGCACAAGCACACAATCCAGCACACATCACCCACTACTACACTCCAGAGATGAGCTGAGAGCCAGGCGGTGATGAGCGCTGGACTCTGTGTTTGTAAGCTCAGTTAAAAGTTGTTCAAAACGTTTTCCCTCACCATGGTGGCCGTCCAGCCCGGCCGTGTCGTCCAGCTCCATAACTTCAGAGGGAGCTGAGTGGGCTCATGTTGAGCGTGTTGCCGTGGCAGCAGTGGTGAAGAGCTGCAGGGCGGATGAGCTCCAGACGAGCCGCGCTGCCTCCAGTTCAGTGTGTCTGAGTGAGTGGAGCTCTCTCTCTCTCTCTCTCTCTCTCTCTCTCTCTCTCACACACACACAGAGACAAACACACACACTCATTTCACTCAGCACTCTTAAAGACACAGTGCACGATTTTTACTCAGTTCTCACCGACTGCTCTCCATCACTTCCCCCTCACTCTAAAGCTCTCTCGCTCTCTTTCTCTCCTGCTGTCTTTTCTCTCCACTCTAAAACTCTCACTCTTCTTCCTCTCACTTTTTTCCACTTATCTTGAAAGCTCTTGCTCTCTCTATTTCTTTCACTCTCTCTTTCATCTTGTCTTGTTTTACTTTTATCTCTCCAGCCTTCTCTCTCTCTCTCTCTTTAAGCTTTTATCTGTAAGCTTTTTATCCTTCCTCTCTCTGTCTCTTTTTTCCCTCTCACCCTAAAGCACTCTCTTTTTCTCTCCTTATTTCACTCTTTTACTTTTTCCTCTCTTTCTCTTGCTCTCTCTTTCTTCCTCTCTCTCGCACCATTTCCCTTTCTTTTTCTCTCACCATCTCCCCACTCACTGTAAAGCTCTCATTCATTTCTTTCTTTTACTCTGTCTCTCATCATTTTTTCATCTTGCTCGCCTATTCTCTCACTCTCTCCCTCTCAACTTAATGCTCTCTCTTCTCGCTCTTCCCCTCTCTCTTCCTTTCTTTTTCTCTTTCTTTGCCTCTCTCATTGTCTCTTATCCAACTATTTCTAAAATTCTTCTTTCTCTCTCTCTTCCTGTCTTTTACTTTTTCTTACTTTTCCTGTCTTTTTTCTCCCACTGCAAAGCTCTCTCTCTCATTTGCTCTTTCTCTCTCTCATACTTTTTTCACACTCGTCTCAAAACTCTTTCCATTTCTTTCACGTTCATCTTTTTTTTTATTTTCATCTCTCGCCTGTTCTCTCACTTTTTCTCACTCTTATGGTCTCTTTCTCCCACTCACCCTAATGCTCTCTTTCTCGCTCTTACATTCTCTATTTCTACTTTCATCTCTCTTCTTCTTCTCACTGTTTCTCTTATCCAACTATTTTAAAATTCTTTTTCTTTCTCTCACCTCCTCTCTTTTACTTTTTCCTTTTGCTGCTTACTTTCTCTCACTCATTCTTTCTTCCACTCTAAAGCTCTCTCCCACCTGGGATACCACAGAAACCACGAAGCAACACCCTAGCAACCACCTGGAACACCACAGCAACCACCTAGCAGCCACCTGGGACAGCACAGCAACCATCTAGTAACCACCTAGCAACATCCTAGCTACCATTTGGGATACCATAGCAACCACTTAGCAGCATCTTAGCAACCACCAAAAGACCAAAGCAACCACCTAGCAACACCTTAGCAACCACCTGTAATACCACATCAAGCACTCAGCAAAATGGTAGCAACCATGTGGGATACCATAGCAACATGTTTGCAACACCCTAGCAACCACCTGGAATACCACAACAACCTTGTTTAGGTTTTGCACTTAATCTGCATTGTCTTCAAGAAATGCACTTTTCTAGTTAATTATGCAATTATACTGAAATAATTATGTAATGTGAATTGACTGGATAGCAAAACAAAAATATTTAGATTTTTAAGAGTTAAAACGTTTTCGTTTTCGTTCTCTCTCTCTCTCTCTCTCTCTCTCTCTCTCTCTCTCTCTCTCCTACATGTGCACCTCCAGTGCCACCTGCTCCTCTAACCTATACATACATAAGATCATTACAGAGAGCCAGTAAACAGGTCTGGCTGTAAAAAGTTTAAAGCAAACAGAAACTTCGACAGCTTTAAACTCAGCCTGTTCAAAATGGCAGACCAACTTCCTACGCGCTGTGCTTAGCCCTGGCCTCTAAAACTGCAAGCCTTGATCCTCAGCCGGATCCTGACCAAAATTTCAATCATGACTCTAATCCGAACCACACACTGTATCCGAAAAACATGTCGAGGTGAGGTCACTGTGAGGTTCAGCCCACCTTAAAGGCAAAGAGAAAGAGGCAGCGTGGTTGTATAACTCATCACTAATCATTACGACTTTGAGCCACACAGGCGATCAACCATGAAAGGCCACATATAATGCATTTTGCGCATCTCTGCATCAAAATCGGGTAATCAAGCAGTGTTGATCATTTCCATACGAGTAGAATATATCAGCGCAGTCCTGTGTATGTGTGTGTGTGTGTATGTGTATATATATATATACACATACATACATATACACACACTATATTTCCAAAAGTATTCAGTCACCCATTCAAATAACTGAATTTAGGTGTATAAAACCAAGCACCTAGGCCTGCAGACTTCTTCTACAAACATTAGTGAAAGAGTGGGTCGCTGTCAAGAGCTCAGAGAATTCCAGCATGGTACCCTGATTGGACGCCACCTGTGCAACAAGTGCAGTCATGAAATTTCCTCACTATTAAATATTCCACAGTCAACTGTCAGTGGTATTCTAACAAAGTGGAAGCGATTGGGAACGACAGCAACTCAGCTATGAAGTGGTCGGCCACGTAAAATGACAGAGCGGGGTCAGCAGATGCTGAGGCACATAGTGCGCAGAGGTCACCAACTTTCTGCAGAGTCAATCACTACAGACCTCCAAACTTCATGTGGCCTTCAGATTAGCTCAAGAACAGCGTAGAGAACTTCATGGAATGGGTTTCCATTGCAGAGAAGCTGCATCCAAGCCTTACATCACCAAGCGCAATGCAAAGCGTCAAATGCAGTGGTGTAAAGGGGGGATTATAGTGTGGGGCTGTTTTTCAGGAGTTGGGCTCGGCCCCTTAGTTCCAGTGAAAGGAACTCAATGCTTCAGCAGACCAAGAGATTTTGGACAATTTCATCCTCCCAACTTTGCGGGAACAGTTTGAGGATGACCCCTTCTGTTCCAACAGTGCACAGAGCAAGGTCCATAAAGACATGGATGAGCGAGTTTGGTGTGGAAGAACTTGACTGGCCTGCACAGAGTCCTGACCTCAACCCGATAGAACACCTTTGGGATGAATTGAAGAATGGTCAAAAATTCCCATAAATAGACTCCTAACCCTTGTGGAAAGCCTTCCCAAAAGAGTTGAAGCTGTTATGGCTGCAAAGGGTGGGCCAACATCATATGAAACCCTATGGATTAAGAATGGGATCTCACGCAATTTCACATGCGCGTGAAGGAAGACGAGCGAATACTTTTGGAAATAGTCTAGTTTTTTTTTTTTTAATAAAAAAAATCTTTAGGTTTTGAGACAGACCGTAAGTTTGTTCTGAATTTTAGTTTCTGTCCAGCGTTTTAATTTTGTTTCATCAATACTGACAACATATTCATTACATTCAAGAGAGCAGAATGTTTTCTTTTAACCCTTAGAATCTGCAATCACTGCAGGCAACAGCAAATGTATTATGTAATTCAGTACTAATTATTTCTCATTCATAGCTCATTCAATGACATAACTGCAGAACAATTATGTTGAAAGTGCAAATTCTAGGCTTTCAATTCATAGTACATTTGTGTTCATGAGCAGAAGATATATTTTACTGTCATTTGAATATGATGAACAGTTATTGTGAATCCAGTCTTAGTGTGTAGAAAGAAAATCCTCATTATTTTTGCCATTATTGAAAAAAAATGAAAAAATGATTATATGAAAAAAAAACCTGTGATGTAAATAAAGAATGTGAAACAAATGTACATGTAATTAATTATGTAACTATGTAATTTATTACATAACTAGATTTCAATAGAATAGCAACTGACAGTAGTAGCTACATGACTGAGGGCTTTTTACAATTTATAACCAAAATATCAAAATGTCAAAATAACTGCAATTAGCAGTGCTGAGTACAGTCTCCTCCCAACACAGGCATATATGAACACACACACTCTCACACAGGCACTCCATGACTCAGCAACAGCCTGCTACCGTCTGACCTATAGATTAGAACAACACTGAGTGCGCACACACTCTCACACACACAAATACACACAAACACACACACACACAAAAACAAACACACAGATACACACACAGAGACAAACACAGACAAAAACACACACACATATACAGACAAACACACAGACACACACATTTTATCCACGACATATAAAACTAAATACATATCAGCTGAGCTTCACTCAGATTGCATTTGTCAATCAGGAAAAAAATGTTTATATTCAACATGTAGAGTCCTGTGCAAAAGTCAGAGACCACCCTTCATTTATTTCATTTCCAATGGGAGCAGCCATGAGCTACAAACAAAATGCATCCAAGAAGCCTGAACAACTAACTTTTATATACATTTATTCAGTATTTCACTCTTTTCCTTTATTACAGCTTCCATTCTTTTCAGTAGATTCACTTTCAGCTTCTTATAGAAATATACAGGGATATTTTCCCACACATCCAATGTTCAGTCTTAGACGTTGCTTGCAATTTTGGCTTTACACAATTCAAGTAATCCCAAACACATTTAATGAGGTTGAAGTATGGTCTCTGGGGTGGTCAGTTCATTGTTTTGAGACCACCAGCAGCTTCTTTGTTTGATTCACAATTTTTTTTTTTATCTATTTCCTTTTCTCCGTTTCTAGCTCTATTTCTCATTCATAGCTCATTCAATGACATAACTGCAGAACAATTATGTTGAAAGTGCAAATTCTAGGCTTTCAATTCATAGTACATTTGTGTTCATGAGCAGAAGATATTTTTTACTGTCATTTGAATATGATGAACAGTTATTGTGAAGATTTTCCTTTTCTCAGTAAGAGCTTCTTGACAGCTACACATCCTTTCAGACTCATATCGCTGAGTTGTCTTCTCACAGTGGAAGGATGGACAGAAACACCTGTGCTTGATTTTCTCCTCTCTCTCAAAGATGAGAGCAGTAAGTACTGTTTTTCTGATGGGGTCAGTTTTGGTGGTCTCCCAGATTCATTTTTTGAACAAATTTTCTTTTGAATAAAAACTAAATAAATTAAATACAACGTGTAATACTTGGAGTCTAAAGGGATCAAACTTCACCAACTTGTACTGATTCATGACAGAATTAGAGGTTTAATTGTGCACTGGACGGTTATGGTGAGATTCTAAATCAAGCCGTAAGGCAGCAAAGTGAATCACGTGTAAATTAATTGAAATAATCTGCTGCAGCCTGTATCATCAATCCTGCTCATTCATAATCTCCTCTCAGCTCACTGAACTAATACAGCACACGCACACACTGATCCATTTTCATTTGCAGGATTGAACTTGAAGTTCCACATTGATGCCAGATGATGATGATGGAGTGTGTCCAGTCCATGAAAGCTTTTCAAAGGGCTAACAAAGGAGACGTTTTAGAATGAAGTGGCCAGTCTAAACCAGAGCAGCACTGTAAGCAGAAGCCCCATTAGCCAATTCTGAACAAAAGGCGTCCTGTAACGGCAGCGGAATTATTCCACCCACTAGAATAATGTCCTGACTGGGGTGGATCTGGACAGAGAGAGACCACCAGTTCAGTCCAGCTGACTCTGCTCAGAGCCTCAAAATGTTCTCTTTTCTCTCAGAGTACATCGGTGTAGTATGTGTTTGTCCACTAAAGATCACATATTCTACATTTTTCTTGTACTTTTCCCCTCAATTAATTTTATGTACCAAAATATACATTAAATTTGTTTTCAGGACTATTTTCTGATGACTGTTTATTCTTCATTTTGTCCAGTATACAGCCATATTCAGATGTTTGAACACCCAATTAAATTACATGCTTTGGTCATTTTCTGTTAAAATAAGTCAACACATCCTCTACAGGGAACTAAACCAGCCATTAGGGGTGTACTTTGTGTACAAAACTATCATGCGGATCACAAATATGATTGCCATACCGGATCGGTCGAGGCCCGGGTAAATAACGACCGCCTCCGGTGCTGTTGACCAGCAGGGTGCCGGTGGAAATTGGACTACTGTAGGTCGAAGACCATCAAAGAGGACAGGATTAAGGCGGGTTAGAAGGCAGTGAGAGAGAAGGAAAGGCAGGAGTGTGGAGGTTAGAGTAGGGACTCTGAACATAGGGACAATGACTGGTAAAGGCAGAGAGCTTGCAGACATGATGGAGAGAAGGAAGGTAGATATTCTGTGTGTCCAGGGGACCAGATGGAAAGGAAGCAAGGCCAGGAACATTGGAGGTGGATTCAAACTGTTCTATCATGGTGTAGAGAGGAAGAGAAATGGAGTAGGGATAATCCTAAAGGAACAGCTTGGGAAAAGTGTTCTGGATGTAAAGAGAGTGTCAGACAGGATCATGAGCCTGAAGTTGGAGGTTGATGGTGTGATTTTGAATGTGGTCAGTTCATATGCACCACAGGTTGGTTGTCAGTTAGAGGAGAAAGAGGAATTTTGGAGTAAGATGGATGAAGTGGTAGATGGTGTCCCTAGAGAGGAGAGATTGGTGATTGGTGCAGACTTCAATGGACATGTTGGTGAAGGGAACAGAGGGGATGAAGAGGTGCTGGGTATGTATGGTGTGAAAGACAGAAATGCGGAAGGTCAGATGGTTGTAGATTTTGCAAAGAGAATGGAAATGGCTGTGGTGAACACGTATTTTCAGAAGAGGGAATAACACAGGGTGACATACAAGAGTGGAGGGAGGTGCACACAGGTGGATTATATCCTTAGCAGGAGATGCCACCTAAAGGAGATTGGAGATTGTAAAGTGGTGCCAGGGGAAAGTGTAGCAAGGCAGCATAGGGTGGTTGTCTGTAGAATGAGGTTAGAAACAAAGAAGAGGAAGAGAGTGAAGACAGAGCCAAAGATTAGATGGTGGAAGCTGAAGGAGGAGGATGGTTGCAGGCAGTTCAGGGAAAAATTGCAACAGGCCCTTGGGGGCAGTGAGGAGCTACCTGAGGACTGGGAAACTACAGCTAAGGTGGTGAGAGAAACTGGCAAAAATGTGTTGGGTGTTTCGTCTGGTCAGAGGAAAGAAGACAAGGAAAGTTGGTGGTGGAATGAGGAAGTCCAGGAGAGTATTCAGAAGAAGAAGGCAGCTAAGAAAAAGTGGGATAACCAGAGAGATGAAGGAAGTAGGCAGGAGTACTGTGAGGCTAGTCGCATAGCGAAAAGAATGGTGGCAAAGGCTCAGGCCTATGATGACCTGTATGCGAGGCTGGACAGTAAAGAAGGAGTAAAGGACTTGTATCATTTGGCTAAACAGAGAGATAGAGCTGGAAAGGATGTACAGCAGGTTAGGCTGATAAAGGATAGAGAGGGAAATGTACTAGTGAGTGAACAGAGAGTGTTGAGTAGATGGAAGGAGTACTTTGAAGAACTAATGAATGAGGAAAACGAGAGAGAGAGGAGGACAACGGGTGGAGAGATAGTGGATCAGGAAGTGCAGAGAATTGGTAAGGTGGAAGTGAGGGCAGCTTCAAAAAGGATGAAGAATGGAAAGGCAGTTGGTCCAGATGACATACCTGTGGAGGTATGGAGATGTTTAGGAGAGAAGGCAGTGGACTTTTTAACCAGGTTGTTTAACAAAATCCTGGAGAGTGAGAGGATGCCTGATGAGTGGAGAAGCAGTGTATTGGTCCCCATTTTTAAGAACAAGGGTGATGTGCAGAGCTGCAGTAACTACAGAGGTATAAAGTTGATGAGCCACACCATGAAGGCATGGGAAAGAGTTGTTGAAGCAAGGCTAAGGCGAGAGGTTCAGATCAGTGAGCCGCAGTTTGGTTTATGCCCAGAAAGAGTACCACAGATGCAATTTTTGCGTTGAGAGTTTTGGTGGAGAAGTACAGAGAAGGTCAGAAGAAGCTGCATTGTGTCTTTGTGGATCTAGAGAAGGCATATGATAGGGTGCCAAGACAGGAACTGTGGTACTGTATGAGGAAGTCAGGTGTAGCTGAAAAGTATGTTAGGGTGGTGCAGGACATGTATGAGGATAGTGAGACAGTGGTGAGGTGTGCAGCTGGAGTGACAAATGGTTTCAAGGTGAAGGTAGGGTTACATCAGGGATCAGCTTTGAGCCCCTTCTTGTTTGCAATGGTGATGGAAAGGTTGACAGATGAGGTCAGGCAGGAAGCTCCATGGACCATGATGTATGCAGATGACATTGTAATCTGTGGTGAGAGTAGAGAGCAGGTGGAAGAGAATCTGGAGATGTGGAGGTTTGCACTGGAGAGGAGAGGAATGAAGGCCAGTAGAGATAAGACGGAATACATGTGTGTGAATGAGAGGGAGGCAGGTGGAAAGGTGAAGATGCAAGTAGTAGAGGTCGTAAAGGTGGATGACTTCAAATATCTTGGGTCAACCATCCAGAGAAATGGACAGTGTAGAAAAGAGGTGAAGAAGAGGGTGCAGGCAGGATGGAGTAGGTGGAGACGGGTGTCAGGGCTGCTGTGTGACAGAAGGATAGCAGCAAGAGTGAAAGGGAAGGTTTACAAGACAGCAGTGCGTCCTGCTATGATGTATGGTTTGGAGACTGTGGCTCTGTCTAAAAGACAGGAGGCTGAGCTGGAGGTGGCGGAGATGAAGATACTGAGATTTTCGTTGGGAGTGACAAGGCTGGACAAGATTAGAAATGAGCAGATCAGAGGGACAGTGAAGGTGGAGCAGTTTGGAGATAAAGCCAGAGAGGCCAGGTTGAGATGGTTTGGACATGTGTTGAGGAGGAATAGTGGATATATTGGTCAAAGAATGTTGGAGATGGAGCTGCCGGGTAGAAGGAGAAGAGGTAGATCTCAGAGAAGGTTTAATAATGTAGTGAAGGTGGACATGGAGATGGTTGATGTGAAAGTAGAGGAGGCAATGATGGGCAAGATGGAGGCAGATGATCCGCTGTGGCGACCCCTAAAGGGAGCAGCCGAAAGAAGAAGAAGAAGAAGATCCTTTACAGGGAACTATGGAAGTCTGGAGAGGCTATGAAGCAGATATAATTTTCTGAATGGTTATCTTGAGATAATGAGTTGTGATCTTGTGATCTCAAGATAATAAAGTTGTTGTCTGGAAATAAAAAGTGAATTATCTTGTAATCTCTATATAACAGAGTTTTTATCTTCTGATAAATTAACTATCTTGAGATAAAGTTATCTTATGATCTCAAGCTAACAAAGTTGTTATCTTGAAATAATGACTCAATTGTCTTGTGATCATGAGTTAACTATAATGTGATCTTAAGATAAAAGTTGTTATCTTGGGATAATAAGTTAACTATCTTGTGATCTCAAGACAACAAAGCTGTTATATTCTGGTAATGAGTTAACTATCCTGTGATCTCAGGATAACAATCAAGAAAATTATAGTAAAATCTCATGGCCTCTCCAGATTTCTGTAGGAAACAAACTAAGATATGGCATTTGCAACTGGATGGAGCCAATCCTAGCGTTCACTGAGCGGAAGACAGGATGAAGAAAAAAATAACACAAAGTATACATACAAATGTGCCATAACTTTTGCACAGGACACATTATTCTTTTGTTCATAAAAAAATTAAACAGAACTGAGTTCCCTGTAGGAGTCATTTAAACCCACTTTCACTCAGAAAATCAACACATTTCGTTTCACCAGGGCACCCAACCTTTTACACATAAATGTCCTGCATTGTGTCTCACTCAAAAAAAAAAAAAGAACACAAGCTAAAATACATAAAACAAGCTGTTACTTCATAAAACCTGCTGAAACTTAAATGTGTCCATGGCTGTGAATGAATTCAAAATAAGCCGCGTTTGCTGTTTAGCTTTTGTACACAGACCAGAGAGGAAACGGTTAAAGTTGAATGGAAACTTTAACATTTTTTAAAAAGAGCAAAGAAAAGCTATGTTTCCAACATATAGGCTCTTTTTAAACACTCAGAAAAGAGGAAGGTTTACACGTGTATTAAGATACCCAGGTCAACCCAGGCCATTGTGCAAGCAAGATAACATTGTTGGCTGTGACCACAACAACAAGCTGCAGGAGTGATGAAATATGCCATAAAGGTATGCTGAACATTACCTACAGCTTACACAACCACAACAGAACCGACATATCGGGAGGAAAAACAACTATAGAAATATGTTAAATTCAACAAATAAACAGTAACTGTGCAATAAATTTTGGGGAGTTTGCTGCTTGTAGAATACATGCAGATTAAAGGGGGTGTTCAAACTTTAGCAAATGACTATCGTGTCCCAACTGCACACTTAACACTAACACTAACTAGTGTTTGAGTATGTAGTATGTAGTTTAGTCACAGGTGTCAAAGTTGAGTATACTCAAAAATCCACAATGCATACTTAGAACCAGACAATTTTGGGGTATAGTAATGATGGACGCTATTGTCCCACAGTCCAATGGGAAACAGAAAGGGTGGAGCTTCTGGCGTCTGAGCAAATGTGAGTTCATCCCAAATTTGTAAAATATTCTGTAAAACCAAATGTGTTATACTTACTAATGTTTACATTTGTTTGGGTTTCTGTAAGAAATTTGTTTGTGAACGCACGTTAATTTGTTAGGAAGCCTTTAGAGTCTAGCTTGCTATGATGTGCGTTGTCGTAGCAATGGTTCGTCACACTGAGTAAGAATGGTATGGTATATTAATATTTCCTGTACTAACCTGTCGAGCTCATTCTGTTAAGATTAGTATGCAGTATATACTGTATAGTTTTAATGTGCAGTACACAATTGGGACGCAGCCTTTGTTCTAAGGGCAGCAAGATAGTCATAAAAAGACTTTCAGCACAAACAACCTGAACAAAAATAACAGCTGCTGCATTTAAACACTACCAAAATGCTCTTTTACATAAAGTCATTAAAGAGTGTAACGACTTCGATACAGTACTAAAAATCAGAAACATGTATGTTCAAAACTGAAGAACTGTTCAAGACTGAAATTCAAGTCTGTATTTTGACGACGCCCCTCTGTCTCTTCTCTTCAGTAATCTGAATCTGTGCTGTTTCATATTATGACCAAAATGTTAAGACCAACAGTCCAGTAAAGCTGGGAAGAGTACTACCTTCAGCATTAACTGCAGTCGCATTTTATGTTTAGGTAAAGGGGAACTCCACCAATCTCTGCATAATTACACTGTTAACATGTCAAAAAACTCATTCAGACTGGTTTGGCACAAAATCCTTCATTCCAGAGAAACTTACCAGGTCAAAACTTTTCATAGAGGTGGTGATGGGAACCAGACGCCTGAAAAGTTTAACGCCTCTAAAACCTCCTTCACGGAAAGTTATTACATGGAATGCTTGAGAACACATTGCCTGATGCCTGAAACATTGTTTCACAATAGATTTGTGGTCAAATTTTTTATCTAAAATATATTTTAATCAATTTATTTAGATCAATTTATTGTGGAATGATACATGAAGGCTGTTTTAAGGCACAATTGTCCTCAAAGAAATCTTATTAAACTTATTTTTTCAGATTGACCACTATTATACCATCAACAGTACATAAATATTCATTAAACATTAAACTCAAAAAAGCATACGTAGGTTCACTGGTGATCTTGGATAGTAAATAAACGTGCTATATTTGCACTGTAGACATCAGGATGTCTGGTTCCTATCACCACCACTTAAAAAAATCTAAGTCAGTAAGTTTCTCTACAAATGGACTAGTTAACATCAAACCAACCTGAATGAGTTTGTTTACATCTCAACCAGAAATTTTGAAAAATCAGTGGAACTACCTTTCAAGAAAGTCTGTATATGCTGACGCCTGACTGAATGTCAATGTGTTTTAATTATACTTAGTTTATAAGCTCTATTTATTTGACTGCACCGGATTTGCTCTATTAAATAAACAAAGCCTCTTCATAAATACTAATCATGTTACGTCAGTTCAATTCATGTCTTGCTGGACTACTTGCCAAAATGTGCATCAACTACCTAACACAGCAAATGAGTTGTTGGATGGCAAATTTCAGGTGGGTGCACACAGAGTGGACGTGTTTAAGGTCAGTCAGAGTTCCGAGTAAAGCTCTTTGTGAGATCGTAAAAGTGCTGTATTCCTTTATGCATTCATTTACGCACGTGTTTCTCCACTGCACTCACTACTGGGTGTGGTCTGAGTGCTCTGGTCTTTATGGAGCTGCTGTCTCCGTGGCAGGCTGATGCTGTGCCTCAGGAGCCACACGGTACACGACTCCGCTCGCCTCTCTCGAACCAGCAGTGGACTGATCTGGGGGGCAGTTCAAATGTACAGGTCAGCCTAGAGATTTATGACTGTGCAGCATAAACTTGCACATAAACACTAAATATGACAGACAATCATCAGTTCCTGTTGGAAAAGATGATACTGAAGCTGATCTGCTTCAAAGCTCTGCTGCTATTCTCAGCCTCTACAGTTGTCGACATGTGCTGCCCCCTACAGTTAGATATGGCCAGTACCGAAATACATAGGACAACCTCTCAGAAAAACTATATTTTAACTGTATTTACTATCAAATTTACTATATCATATATACGAAGAGGTATAAGGTCAGTATATCCCAACATAGCAGTTAAATACAGAGAGATGTACAGATACAGCGGTACCAAAAAGTATTTGGCACAATATCGAGACATTATTATTTAACATGATTACTAACCGACTGTGGAGCCGTCATGAATCTACTGAACCTTAAAAAATACAGTGGATTTCTTTGAACTTTAAATATAATCCAACAGAAAAACAAAAACCTAATGTAAAAAGAGAAATAATATATAATAAAAGAACACCTCTTTAGATAAATAAATCATTTCAAAATAAATACTTTAAAAATAGTAAACAAAAATAAATAAGATAAAGTATGTTGTAGTGCACTTCCACGACCTACTGAAGGCTACCAGACATATAAAGTTTAATAAACAAAAGTAAATTAGATGATTTTGGCCTTTTAGAGGAAGGTGAAAGTGCACGGTTGTAACACAAGACACAATGAAAGCACCACTGTGAAACAGAATGCCTTTATCTTGTGCTCATAATCATTAGAAACCAAAATCACAACTGAAAATAAAATTGAATGAATCACCCGGCCCTAATCTGTGCTACACTGAACAACATATATACGTACATTGTGTTAGGACACAAAATGCCAAACAACGTGGCATCTATTTTAAACAGACACAGTCGTTTTCTTTTTGGTAAAGTATTCTTTAAAAGAGGCGGCTGCTTGAGATCAATGTTGTTATTCTGCAGGTTTGCATCCAAAATGTCTTTGTTCACTGCTGAGTTTATGATCCCATCAATGAATACGAGTTTACTGACACCACTGTGAGGAACACACCCCCCACACGTTGATGTCTCCATGTCTTTACAGTACTCTAGTGAGTCTAATATCAGTTTGATGTTGTGCTAAAAGTGGTTTTCTTTGAAACAGACAACGTTTTGTCATTTTATGAAGTACCTTAAAGAACCTCTGTAAAGTTCACCAATAGGGCAGGACAATAAGATGATAGGTGATAAACTACATCAGGATTAGCTTTTTTTTGAGAATATCATGACTATCATCAGTAGCTCTAGAACACTGAACAACTGTAAGTATATAAAACATATCATAAACACATATTTAACAATCAGAAAGTACAGAAGCAGCCTTATAAGAAGTAGCCGTCAGCCTATTATGCCATTTTCCAGCCTTTTTTCCCACAAGCCTCAGAAAAAAGTAAATGCCACGACACATATCACATATCGCTGAAAGGTCTTCGTAATGTAACTGTATCATATCGTACAGTAACGTAACAGTATATCTGTGCTCTATTGCTCAGCCTTATTTATTAATGGTTGTTTACCAATAAAGTATAAGTATCTATATTATAACTACCATAGAACATAAGCATCTAAATGCTGTTTAGGGCTACAGTAGCTAGACAGGTAGACAGAAACTGAAGAACAAAGAAACAGACTGGCAGAAACCACTACTGAATTTAAAAGGTACTAAAATTTCAACATCCAATATCAGCTGACACATTTTATGTATGTATATATTTTAGATATTGACTGTATACTGTTACTGTTTCATGTACACAGGGCTTTAATGATTGATATGACTGTCAGTTCTCTACGGTCATATGGTACTTCTTCATACTAACTCAAGCAACAATCTTAAGCAACACAAATAAATAACTAACTAACCAACTAACTAAATGCTGTGTCTTAGGCTTCTATTAAGTGCCTCTTAATCTGTCTTCTTTCATCAGTCCTCCTCCTTGAAAAAGGTCACTGTGTTCTAATGGTTTCTCATGCTAAAGACAAGGTTTGCAAAAATTTGAAAAATCTTTTTTTTCCCATTTTAACCATGTTGATGCTTCACCAGATAGTCTGAAAAACGCGAATGTGGATCCCAGCGATGACAGAAAAATGAGCAATTGCCCTTCCATATCAAACCTTCAGCTAGTAGAACTGTTATATAAGACCCCAATCAGGAATCTGTAAGTCCGGCAAGAACACGCTGAGAATAACAACATAACATACACTTTAAAACACACAATTTCCATATTTATCATAACCCCCTGTTGGTAAAGCCCTGATTGGGAACACAATCAGCTGAATCTCAGTCTCCTCCTCAGCAACCCACAGAACACACCTCTGCTTTGTCAAGCAGAACCAGCTCACACTCAGTAAGCAGGCAGAACTTTATCCTCCACCCAATGGGCTCTGCTAACGGCTGGCCACAAGATATCCAGTGGACTGAAGAGCCTTTCATATCTGCAAAGCAAACACACACATCTGATTAGAACAGCCTTTTACTACATCTAACAGCATGCGTTATGGGTATTGATTAAGATTTGAGCTCCTGCTCTGATGGTCTGCAACTTGAGCTGTTCTATAGATCTGAGAGTAAAAATCAGACCAAGTCTCCTCCTCTTACAAAATGCTGACTTGATAATGGAAAATGCACAAAGTGAATAAGCAGTAAAACAGCAGTGGCACAAATGCATCTCTGCAACATGTGAAAATGATAAAACTGTCATGACTATGCAGTTAAAGCTGGTGGAAAACAATCAACTCAAATTTATCTTTTTAATAAACTGGAATTTAATAGCCGGCAGTTATAAGAATGATAATACATATTTACTTATAGACACCCCATTTATGTGCACTTGGTTGCCACATATGTTTCATATATGCACTCACGCATACATATATATATATATATATATATATATGTGTGTGTGTGTGTGTGTGTGTGTGTGTGTGTACCATGATATAAACAGTTGAGCATATATTTTAAATTATATGAAGATACATGATGCAACAATGGTTATATATGCATAACATATAGATCATACATATACGTCTGATACCTGATACATGGTTGAATTCATCCCAGTAAAGTTATAACTGTTACTATGAATATTATCTTTTGAATATTAAACCATTTTTAATGTGTCAGGAATCAATTTTTCAATTATTTTCATGTTTTAATGATTTTATAGCTTACAATGTTATGTATTTCCAGTATGTATACACACAAACACACACACAACACGATGTAAGCATATAATAATATATGCTGAGTAATATATTCTATTCATGTATTAATGTTTTCTATATATGGTTAAATATATGTGTTACATATATTTGTATATGTTGCTATGTGGCAGAAAGGGCCCACATTTCCCCTGTTTGAAAACGGCCAGTTTCAAGTAAGTTGGCATGTATGTCACATATATGTCCATAAGTGACCAATAAAAGTTGGATTTATAAGCGAAATCCATATATACTGTGTCATACATTTGAAGGTTAAATATTGCCATATGTTAGATTTCCCTGTGGGCTCTGCAGGCCAGTAAACAGAGGAGAGGGCACATAAACAAACCGGGAGAGTAAACACCCTACAACCTGAAGTCCACAGCGAGGTAAGAGGCTTTAGGGGGCCTTTCCCTTGCTGAGCCGAGAGGGAGAAGTGTAGAGCCGAGACTTACCGGTCACTCCCATCCAGCCTTGGTGCTGACAGCGGGTCGTGATGGGCGCTGACCTTTCCATGGTGGAGCTCCTCTGTCTCTTTATAGTAACCTCCCGACCACTTCACTTCACAACGAACAAGCTTAACGTTACCGGACCTACTGGCAGCAGCCAAACAGCATTAGCTACTTCAGCCCATGCTGACCAAATCAGCCCGACGTCCAGCGCAATGAGAGGAGACACAGAGTTTTCCTGTCAGGGGAAAGTGACCCCCGAGTAAAACCTCAGCTCCAAGTGGAGGCTAGCAGCGAGCTAACGTCCGTTAACACCCTAATGAGATTAATGGATTAGCTCCTGGGAGAGCAGCCACGGCCTTCGTTCGTCTGCTCGCTGAGTTTCACAAGAATGAAAGCCTTGGTCATTCCCTGGTCATTATTTACAAGTATTTATCTCCTCTTATGTGAAGTTATTCTTTGTTGAGACAGGTAGAGAGCGGGGCTAACAGTTACAGCCTCATAAACACAGGCTAATAAGCTAACATGGACCCCTGAGCGACGAAGCTTGTTTATGGCCCGTGTGCCTTACTCGGTTCTCGCCACGGATGGAAGGGACCTCTACTGACCACCACTGCTGGCAAACAAGGTCACTCGGTGGTTTTCTGTGAAATGGTTCAGTGTAGAGAAACAGTTACCAAGTCTAGTCCCTGCTGAAAAACACCATGGAAACCATTAAATACGGTTCCTGCGCGCGGCCCACAGTCAGTGACGGGGTTTTGTGTTTTCCTCACAGTGAAAAGGGTCCAAATCCACTCACTGCTCGTCCCCTTGTTAGTATAAGGTTCTCTCTGCGTTCTGAGCAGTTTCTAGAAACAGCTTCACACAGTTTGGATCCCAAATGGCAAAACTGATAGGGAACACGTTCAGCCACGAAAACGACTGACACCCTCCATGTACCGTGTCAGCGGCAGAGAGGAGCTCCAGCCCTGTGAAAAGCCTCTATCTGGCAAAACATTAAGAGAAGCGAACACAAACAGTTTATACTCGCAATGTGTTTTTAAAAGTACAGTGAAACACATCAGGAGGTTAAATCTCATGCTTTCGATGCCATTTGTTTTTCATTATTTTTAAATGCTGTTTTAGGACGAATCATATTTCTTCCTATTCAAGAAGGCATTGCAGATCAAGTATGAAGGTCAGTGCTAAACGTTGTCCAGTGCAGAGGGCAGCTGTAGGTAGGACCTATGGTTTCATGTTTCATAAAGTTTTATTAAAAAAAAAAGAAAGCAGAAGCTGAACCTGCTTGGTTCTGTTGGGCGTATTCGAAGTGCTCAGTGGCTCACAAATAGAACCTTGTAGAACTTGAGTTTCACTTTGGAGAGAGAACCAAGAAACACCACCTGGAAAGTTAAGACACTGAATGTGTGAATAACTCAGCTTTGACAAACATGTCAGACAGAACCTTATCATTCCAAGAGGTGAGCTGTTCTGGGATCGATTCCAGAAACATTCCATGGTTTGGGATCTAAAGGTGTCCCTCAGGAAACAAGCGGTCTCTCTTGGTAACCACGACGCTAATTCCAACTAGAAAGTAAAACCATGAAGTTTTGGTCCTGATGGTCTTTTTTAATTTTGAGAAGTCTTTGCCTAAGGTTACTGTTTTGTCTGCATCTCTGCCATTAGAGGATTTTAGGTACGTTTTAAACAAGAGCAGCTAAACTCTTCAGACGTCTGGTTCCATTGTAAAGAAATTGTAAGTTGTTCAGTTTCTCTACAATGCACCATTTCACATCAAACGAGTCTGGATGACTACATCTTTGTAAAATAAATTCAAAGTAAATCTTTATGAATTATGAATCATTTTTAAAAATGGGTGGAATTCCCCTTTAAGTCATGTCTAAGCTAATCTGAATGTAACTGGCGCCCTCTGCTGTCTTTTCTCTTATCCAGCATGTTATGTACACTTCTTGGTCAATTTGTCTCCCCAAGTTTTATTAAAATAGTAACAGGCCTGAAGTCTGATTTTAAAGACCAGGCCAATGGCCATAATTAATATCTGCACACTCTTACATGCTGTCATAGTTCAAATAAATATATACTCACAATAGATAATATCAGAGCAAGCAATGTTCAGCAGATCATGGGCCTCTGCGCATGGCTCTGGTTTCAGTAGTTGTGGAGAGCAAACGCTGTTAAGGATCAAGGGCCTGGCTAAACAAAGAGTTGACAACAACTACAACAAAGAAAGAAGCCTCACGTTCTGACAAAATGCTTTTTATTGTTTAAAACTCGAGTGAATGGTTCATGAATGACACACCAGTTATTATATATTGCAAAACCTATGTTAACAAATATCTAACATACATGAATATTGGCAAAAAAGACCTATAAGTTCCTTATGTACAGCTTAAAGCATGTTACAACACTTTTGTAGGAAACACTACATGGTTATCTCAGTTTACTTAAAGTCCCATCAGGATGGTTTGTGAGGAGAGATCATCGTCTGGATGATTGAGCTGTTCTATAGTACTAAGACAGTTATCTCCCAATGGAAAGCAGTCAAGATAAAGTGGCCGTGAAACGGATGCCACCTTCAGTCTGCTAATCCAATTAATCCATGCAGCTTCACAGGTGGGCCATATCATCAGCTCCTGACTTCAGCTCGAACATAACCACAAGATTAGAAACAACATCGGAACCAGCAGCTGAACTACCAACCGTTACTTAAACGTGATGATCTACAAGGTTTAAATTTGACTTATGCTCTGTGTTATGCTTTAACTATTGTACTGGAATTTGTATGAATTTGCATAAATGTTTTTTAGTTGGGGAAATATTTCAATAAAACATCTTATATATCAACAAGATGCACACGCAAGTGCTTTGTATAAAAAGGTTTTTTCTCTTCTAATCAATTATAAAATATATGACAAATCAATTAACCAATAATAGCTTGCATAGCTGAGAAAACATGTTAATAGTGCAATACGATAAAGGGGGCTAAACGTTTCTCCAATTATATACATGTAAATAATAAAGTATATTTAATCTTTTTTAACACTGTAAAAACTAATAATGTCCGATAAACTCATCGTACTAATATGATACACAAAGAGATCATACTTCCAACGTAAATTTTCCAGTCAACTGAAACTCGGGCAGATTAAAGGTGAAATCCACCCTCCCTTAGGACTCGTATACGCAGCTGTAGCTAAACAAACCGTGAGGAAGAACTTCTTTGGAACTGACACGACATACAGAACACATCTCTAAAATTCAAAATGCTATAGGAGTAAAATAAAAGTGGTTTGACTTGTCTGTGATGGTGAAAGTTTTCTGTTGCAAATTTACACTAACAAGAAATTTGCCAGGGATGGACAGTTTTGGTCCTGAGGAACCATAGCACTGCACAGTTTTCTCTGCTTTAACTTGTAATGAAAGGCTCGGTGGTGCAGCAGAAACATCATGGCATCATATACCATGAAAATATTGAATTAAAGTCTTCACTGTACACCACACGTATCAGTATTTACTTTTTATAATGTTTGAGAACAAGTTGGAACAGAATACACCAGCAGAACAGCAGCCACATTTAAAATAAAGAAGCTATGAGAAATTGGTATTACGGGCTGACATCCAAACAGTGTAACACATCCAATACGTGCTACCATGCAGGACATGTAGTTACTATACACTTCTCTTTTTACAGGATCTCTAATTGGTTTAAATGAATTATGATCCATCCAGTTGTTCAGTGTTCTAGAACTACTGATGACACCCATCATATACTAATTTTTGTTTATAGGATCTATAATTGGTTTAAATCCTAATTATGACGTTTTTGTGTTCTAGAAGTATGATGTACTTACAAAAGCAGATTGTGATAACAACGACATATCGTCATACTGCGCAGCCCTACCATGAAGCAAGTGAAGCAAGCGACAAAACAAAACAAAATCAGTATGCTCCCGTTATAATCAGCCCTGTAAATATTCCTAGTCATGCATTTTCATGTTCAAAAATGTAGTTTCTGGCACAAACTAAATAAAAACCCATGCATTTTCCTCTTTGTTAGATCCTTACAGATCAAATAAATGCAACAGCAGCACTGAGAAATCACACGATAAACGAAAAAGAGGAGATTAAACCATAGAAATAACCACTTTTTTGCATGGACTTGAAGAGTTTTAAGTAAAGTAGCCCCATTTTGCATTTAAAGCCTGATAAGTCTGTAATTCATTTTGTTTTGACATACACTGTAGACATCCTGAAGGCGATGCAATAGTAAATCTAACACTTGCTGTTACAACAAAGTGTTCATTTGATCAGGTAAACTTTTTCCATTCGACTGAACGACACAGTGCTGTAGCCCTTCAGGACCAATACTACACCTACCGCATGCTCCGCTACACTATAAGTGCTCTGTAACTGCACCGCAAGTCTAAATGCTCTGTACTACAAACGGCATGTTGAAGGAATGCAGGCACAGCTGGAAATACTGTCGTACACATTCTTACAATAGTATCTGCATTGCTTTGGTTACGCAGTCACCTACAAACACGCAAACTATGACGGAATAAAATGAGTGAAAGTGCAGACTACAACCATTTTAAAACTACTAACACACCCAGAGTTTCTTTTCTGTTAATCCAGAGTGTGCAAAAAATAAAACTCGTACAAAAGTACCATTACTTCTGCAAAACTAGCTGTTTACAACACTCGCTCTTTGTCAATCACTCCAATCGTTTATAGTGTTGTAGACATTTTTAAAAGGTCTGTATCGTTCCCACATATCCACATTATATGTAATCATCGGACAGAAACTTCAACAATATCAAATCTAACGACATGATCAACGAGGAAAATATCATTAACAACATTATGAAGGAGAGATTAACTTTGTTCATCCCAAAAATAAAATACTGGAAAATAACTAGCTGTTAAAGGCCTTTCTGCAGCATTATAGACAAGGGGTGAGGTGGGGTCTACATACTGCAACCATTAGGCAGTGAAGGAGTACAGCTTATATTTTGCAAGTTGAATTACAATTTAACTCAGATACAGGGTTAACATTCATCAGCTGTTCGTTGTCGTAACACCTTAACTGGAAAGGAACATGAAATACCTATCATTCTGACCATGGAGGATGGTCTCATTGAAAAACGTGAGTCTACAACCAAAACAGATGAAACTACAAAAATATGTGAACATTACGTACTACATGCTAAGACTGTGAACCAGACAAGCAAGTTTTGTGCTGTTCGTAGTGCCCTGTCAACAGAACACTGTGACAATGAATTAAAACACTTCAATACCCAACATGGGGTAAGCACAGAATGTAAATGTTTTCCCACATAAAGTAATTTAACAAAACTATAAGTTGGATGTTATCCTGTAAAGAAAAGAACAAAAGAAAGAAACTACTTTGGGCAATGTAACGCTCTGTCTAAACCAGAGTTCTTCTGATCCAGACCAGTAGGGTTACAGCACTGCAGACAGTCCAGCTTGTCAGAAGCACCACATTGCTGAAATCACATTACCTATTAAAGACAGAGTTCACAGTGACACTGACTACCAATCAGGACTGCACAATATGAAGAAAATACCATACTGAGATTATATTTCTACATGCTGAGTTTGCAACGTCTCTCGCAACAGATTTTAAACACACTGGTGAACTCTTGATTTGCATTATTATACAAAATACTGCAATATTTTGATTGTTTTTTTATGTTTTTGGTTCACAAGATCATTGATTTGGCTCACTGGCAAATTGGCAGTCTTTTGTAATGTTAATACTGCAAAGGGAAATATTGGGGAAACATGATCAAACAATATATAGTGCAACCCTCCTTTCCACAATTCTACTTAATGCGAGAATGATTTTGGACAATTTGGATCGGTTAAATGTCCTTGCCCAGCAGAACTCAGCTAATTATTAAGCCTTTTTTGAGTTTAGTCAGTTTTAGAGCAGAACAAACACTGAACTCCTGAACTGTGCAGTGCTGTGGGTCTCCAGGACTGGAAGCGGAGAACACTGTGTTAAAACTCATCCCTCGTTCTCCCCTCCTCATCTGTTAAAACCCTCAGTAGGGCGTGGTGCCCTCCCACTCCACCAGGTACTGCACCTTGCCCTCTGGGGTGATCCTGCGGGCCAGGACCTGGTACTTCTCGCCACAGGTAAGCCGGCCTGCAGCACCAAAGTAGCTGGTTATGGAGGACTTTAGGTGAGAGAGGGAAGAGTCGTCCTCGCTGAGGCTCTCGAAGGTGTGGCTGTCGATGGCGCCTGGTGGCTCGTCGCCAGGCAGACCCACAGGGCTCAGGTCGCTCTCCATCACCTCCCTCTTGCTGGCCAGCACGCTGTAATTGGACGAGGGCAACTTCCTCTTCCGACTGCCCACGTTCTTCCTGCACACATGGAAGATCAATGGATCAGTGCCAGAACAAGTTATCATCAACTGCTCTCATGCTGGTGTTCATCCAAGATCCGTTTCTCGTCGAGGATTGGAGGACAGAGCAACGTAATCGGATTTTTTTTGTGTTTTATTGTTTGTGCTGAGCCCAAAAAGGCAAAGTCCAAGCAACTGACATGGCTATAAATCCGTATGCTATAATAGAAGTGCGTTTAGAAACTGACAGCAGAGATTCTTTAAAAGGATCTAAGGATCTAATATTAAATAACATTTACAATATTTAAATGCTATACTCTCTTCTACTGTTATTGATCAAAGACTGTAAAAATAATGGATTGTTACAATTCAGTCATTTGGCACCGGTAAAGCTAATTTTCCATGGTCCCTGCTGGGGGTTTCCCAGATTGCAACATACTGTCTAACATTTTCCAGCTCAAGTGTCATGAACGATAAGATCAGCTGTAAAATGATGAAAATATTACTGGTTTCCCACTGATATCTACAGCTACAATACTGAAGTCAGAGGCCATTTAAAATAATTACATTATTTATTTATTTATTTAATTTCCAGTCAAAATGGGCATTAAGAGACATATTTCTGAGATTAGACACAGGATTATCCACTTGCATAAGAAAAGGGAAAGTCAAAAGTAAAAACCCCAAAAGTTTCCAAAACTGGAAAAAGTTTAAAAAAAACACTGCAACATAAAGAGAAAACAGGATGTGCAAGATCGGACAGACCACTTAAACTGTCAACATCAGATAAAAAGCTATCATCTTTGAGAGCGACAAGAAAATCAAGCTCCACTCTTGCTTCAGATCTAAAAAAAATCACAGGTGTTCCTGTCTATCCTTCCAAAGTGAGAAGACAACAACAATATGGGTCTGAAAGGATGTGTAGTTGCCAACACTGAGACAAAGAAATAGACAAAAATAAAAAGATCATTTGCACTAGAACACTAAACCTGGACATCTAAGCTGTGCAGTAAGGTTCTATGGACTAAATTTGTACCTGAGATTACATCCGCTGCGAGGAGCAGAAAATGCAGCCAGCGGAGATGTAGACATTTCTTTAGTGGACACACCAAATGCGAAAAAACATTAATATCATATGTAGTTGTTCTGGCTGCTGTGTAATTGGTGGTAAATATGGTTTCTTTCTTTTCCCTCATGCAGAAAATGAAATAACTTGTACTTAACGGCCATTTTGAAAGGTATGCCTTTTGCACAGTACTGTAAATTCCAGAGCATATCTGCTATAACAGAAAATCTCCTGGATAGTGCTTTTGAAAACAATTGATTTTTTCTTAGCAAGAAAATATCATTTTTTTAGGCAACAAGCAGGCTTATCCACATCTGAAATGAAGTAGTTACACTATCTTGTGCCACTAGATGTAGCTGTAGTTCACTAAAAGATATTTCAGTTCTGCTTTATGGAGCATCTGCCTGACTCTGAGTCTTTTACCATTTAAAGGCCATATGGTATAGATGGACTTCCTATTATTTTATTTATTCTTCAGTAAATCTTTTTGGGAGTTTCCAAATCTTCATAAAAACCATGTTAAGCACTAAGTCACTGGGTTTGCGAATGATTAGAGCTGCTAAAACAGGAACTGGAGCGCTGCGGTATTAGTACATGAAAGTGGTGCATGGGAAGCAAATACATGTAAGTGGCGTGTTTGATCTGTCACACTGTGAGCAGGCACAGTAGGGGACGGCCCTGGGATTCCAAAGCCTGGATCGACTCGTGCCAACATTTCCAGCCACAAATACACATATGCGCACACACTGAGCTGTGTATGTTCCCATCCTCTCCAAACAGGCTGAGCAGAGAGAGAATACTAATGAGCAGCATACATCCTAAAATAAATAAAACTGTCAGCTGAGACCATTCCCAAGTCCTTTCTATTCTCTCCCTCTCTCAGACACACGTACTGTTATTGTAAGCATAAGCCCTTGGTTTCTCACAGCAGGCCAAATTGAATGCAGCAGTGCTGGGTTAGGAGGAAAAAAGGAATGAAACCGATTACTGACTACATCCTGAACTGGCCCAGGGGACGTGGAGCGTCACAGCCGGGAATTAGATGAGCTTCAGACGCCGAGGATAAATTGCAGCACTGGAACGGGGAGATGAAAAAACATGACGCACAAAAAAGTTCAGTCACAGAATGTCAATAATGTCCTGGAACGTCAGATTTCGAAACTCTCCCAAGAAATAAAGCAAAAAAGAGACAAAAAAGGAAAAATACAAAAAAAAAAAACCCAACACACGAGGATAGAGCCCTTGGTGGTGTTTGTAAAATGGCCCAACAGCATTCACACGCAGCCCTGAACTGCTAAAACAGTATTATGGCCAAAATCTCCACAGGCCAGTTTCACCACAAGCAAGAACCTAGAGTTCTCTCCTCACAGACTGCCTAAGAGTCTACAGTCGAGACAGAGAGCCACAAAGGAGTTCTGTTGATCTACCAGTGCCCGTCACAGTAAATAGCCCATAATCTGTCATCATATTTCTCTGCAGGCTGTCAGGGGTGGTTAATCCAGCGCCGGGTGAGGTGACAGACGGCTGCCACTCTTCCCTGACTCTAGGGCAAGGCTGACTAAGCCAGGGCAGGTGAGTTGCTGCAGTGACAGCATCTTATGTTCCTGCTCTACTAATTACTCTGCACTGTAAGGTGAAAGGGGAAGGGACACACCCACGTCAGAGCAATCAGACGTTAGACTGGGCTGGCGTGGGCTGAACAGTCTGCTTTGAAAGCAGAAGGAGAATGCTTTGGAATGGTAAAAAAGAGAGAACCTCAAACAAACTCAAACAAGAGTCTCAAAAAAGAGTCAAAGCTAAAGACACGGTCACGTTCTGTTTTCAATAAACACTGTGCAGATTGACTGGTAACTGTTTATATGGTCATGCAGGTTAAATTAAAGAATTAAACGTAAATGCAACACATAAAAAAATTAAAGATCATGTAAAGAATTAAGCAGTGCTTTTCTGACTTACATGAACTTTTGCGATTTAGATTTTTTCTTAACAATTATTTGTCTCATTACTTATCTTAATATAGAGGTTTTTGTAGTACAACATACTATCATGCTAAAGATTAGGTTTGAATACTTTTTAAATACATTTTTTTTCTTTTCTTTTCCCACTTTCATCTAATCCCACCCACTAGCTAGGACACAATACTACCAGCACTAGGAGGGGCAAGGCAAACACAAGCTTCTTCAGAGTCCTGTGAAGTTTAATAGGGTGGCTATCCAGCATTACATAAACAAGTGAAGTTTTAGTTTTTTATGTGTAACGTTTTATTATGTTTCAAGAGCACTTAACAAATGATTTAATCAGGAAAGTCACTATGCCACTACATCTAATCTTGGTGTGTATTGTATTTTGTGCTTCCTGTTCTGTGATGTTCTATTTGTGTGTTTTATGTGAAAAAGACAACAGAAATCAGCTTTAAGGCTTTATTGTTTTTAAGTCCTCAACTATGTAAAGTGTGTATAATGGCTGTTGTATTTTTCAAATTACAAAGTCAACATTTTAATCAACTGATGAGTCCTGGCCATTTAGCCTCGTCTACAGTATCAATTAAACTTTACATTAAATGTTTCCACCAAAGGAAAACAGTGAAGCTGTTTTATGCAAAGCATTTATTTAATTTACTTTGCCTATGAAAATCTGACCCTTTAGGCATCATCTGAAGGTATTAATGTTTTATCCAACTGGGTACTGAACCTCTAGCATGGTCCTTTGGACCTTACACACTGTATTTATAGCCTGGTACAAACCATCTGAAACCTTGTGAGCTTTCCCAATGTTATGGTCTACGAATTCAATTTGGCATTCCCCCAATAGTGACCCATGTCCCTGTAGCTCAGAGGAACACACTGGTTGGTCAGACAACAAGATATAGCCACAGAAACGGTTCCCAGTTGGGACGAAGCCAGATTTAATTCGTGGAGCCAAGCAGAACGAAAGCCTGTGAGTGTCAGGATGGATTTTGCTAGGATACAGAACTTGTCATTATGGCTATAGGAATATTCAATCTTATCAGGGCTTTTTGCCGTTATGCTAAAACAGTCTGTTTTCATGTTGTAGTTTAAGTTAATTTCCTGTTTATAATTTTTACTTTACATATATCAGACAATAACTGATAAAACTTGAGGAAATTTTGCAGTGGACAGAGTAAATAGTAATGTGATCACATAGCTTTCCAAAGACATGCAGAGGATGGTTAAGATACACCAATATGCCTAGAAATATTTTTTCGCAACTTCAAGGCAGTTTGGAGTGAACATACATACAGTCCTTACGTGACCCATGAGTCAGCAGGCTTCATACTGCACAAAGGAGAAACACCAACAGGCCTACGAGAAGAATAAAGAAGACTTTTGAAAAAGTATACCTGAAGTCATAGGACACACTGGTGGTGGCGGAGCCTGAGGTGCTGGCAGCATCTGTGGAGTCCTGATCCAGACTAAATGTCCGTCCTGAACTAGTGCTACAGAGAGAGAGAGAGAGAGAGAGAGAGAGAGAGAGAGAGGGGAAGAAAATAAAGAGAGGTGTCTTTAGATACTTTTAAAGTGCACTATATAAACAGAGTTGAGAATCAAACTTCCATTAAATGTTTCCTATATATAAGTCTCATTCTCACCATCTCAGAAGCTACTGAGGGGCCGAAAACAAAGACAGACTGCTTATACAGTACAGCACAGCCTTTAATCACACCAAGTGCCAGTACAAACCTCCCTGGTCTTTGGGAGTATAACAGAGCTTATCAGGATTCAAAAGACCGTATTCAATGCAGTTCACAGCTTTGGGAGTCAACCAAAATGGCCTTTTTAGAAGGACCAAACTCTATTTGAAGCTCCTTTCTAGACTTCAACAAGCCCTCACAGATTCCCTTTCTTGCGGCTGAAAGCGGGGCTGTGCTCCAATTGTCCCTACAGTGTTTACCACGCGCTTATTATTCCGGCCTGCTCAGAAGGCGATAACCTTTACTGAGAAGTGTAATTAAATCACTTCACCCGCCGCCGCCGCCTTGATAAAAATTATTTTTTGTTGGAGGAGGTGAAAAATAAGACTGAGTAAACCTTTTAGATTTTTCTAAAGGGAAACACATGCAAATGAAAGCGATTGTTCGGAAGCCAATAAATGGGTGTTTAATTCAATTCAAAAGGCGATGGAGAAAGGTTAAACATACCACATGTCAACAAAGAGAGAGAGAGAGCGAGAAAGAGACAGAAGAGTGGAACTGGAACTATGTTATTATTAAAAGATTTAATTATTATAAAGCGCATAGACAAAGAGAAGCAGTCTTCCATGTCTTAGCGTCTGCTAAACAATTCCGGATGGGAAAATGATGAATCTGGGAAGCTAATCTGTTAGAAAAGTTAGTTATATATTATTGACTGTTCTAATGTCATTTACATACTCTACATTTTAGTAGTGGGCAATATGACAACATTTACATGATAAATTATGTCACATTAAGTCACAATATGCATTTATGAGTATATCATGGGTAACATCAGTACTTAGAGAGCAGTGATCAACTGAATGCTTCACTCTAAAGAGTGCATAACTAGACCTGTTTAACTGAATTTAGTGCAGTGCAGTTGAAACACGGAAAATATCAATGTACCTTTCACTGATACATGAATATCAGAACCCTAACGTCAGAAAAACTAAATATCATGAAAATGTCCTGCAGATCAAGAGTGTTAAAAGCCGCTGTTTGCTAATGTCTGGTGGTAACATAATTACAGAACCTAAACTTTGTACATTTTAGTTGACTTAGAGCTGTGAGCAAGAGGTTTCAGGTTCAAAAAGGCAAAAATCGAGCAAATGATATACAAAAAGAAGACTAAACCTTTGAATTTTGATCATTTTGCATGGAGATATGCTGTCAGTCTTATGATAATTAATTGTGCTGGGTCATTTCCTTTAGAAATGTGGGCGCTGACCCACGCACCACCACCCGTCAGGCTCATCTCACCTTTTCAAGCTCTGCAGCTCATCGAGTGTGAAGTCAAAGATATTAGCCATGTGATGATTGGAGCTCCAGGTCGACATCAGCTCATTCTGCAGAGAATGTTCCACACGAAATATTAAATGACAACACAATGTCCATTATCCTGCTCTGACTCATTGACACTCAGGTATAATTACCTCTGCTCTTACTACAATGGGTTATGGGTGTCAGCACTATTACTGCAACTCCAGTGAGTTCTTTGAAGCTTTTGCTTCCAGGCCACTCGTCATGCTATTAGCCATTCTGTGCTATTAGCTTGGAGTGTCAGAAGGTTGCTGTTAAAGAAAAACATGTCTGGGGACGAGACCTCTCTGAAGGATTTGTCAGTTAAATGCTTCAGAAGCGCAACGTAATCCCTTTAAGAATAGTCAGACAGAGAGAGAGTTGGGGAGTGAGAGAGAGCATAGTGACACGCGAGGTCTGTGTGGCACGAGGCAGATCACAAGGCCAGGAAATAAGCCCATGGTGCGAAGGGACATCAAAGGGTGAATGAGAGGGGAGAGGAGATAGCTAAACTAGAAGTGAACTTGAGACAAGTGACACTTAAAAAGTCAATACGCTTATAGAGGCATGAGAAAGGAGAGATGACCAGACAAAAGAAGACAAGAAGAAAGAAGATTTAAGAAGAGAACATTTGAAGACAGAAAAAAGAAAGGAAAGGAAAAGAAGCTTGGAGAAGATTTGAAAAGATTGGAGAAGACAAGAGAAGATTTGGAAAGCTCTGAGAAGATTCAAGAAGAAAGAGTAGAGAAGAGATGAGGGAACAGAAGGCAAGAGTAAGAAAGAGAAGAGGAGATGCAAGAAGAGAAAAGATGAGACGACCAGATTAGAGGAGAGAAGAGGTTCTGAAAAGAAGATTTGAAAAGAGACGACTGAAAAGAGAAGAAAAGATTCGAGCAGAGAAAGTTTGAGAAGACTGAAGAGAAAACAAGATCCCAAAAGATTTGAGAAGAGATACAGAAGATTTGAGAAGAAGCTGAGAAGAGGAGACGGCCAGACAGCTGCTGTTTTTTGGAAATAGCAGAAAAAGGAGAAAAAAGGTTCAGATTTCAATTCAGTTTTCAGTGCTATGGCAGTTTAAAATAGATAGGCAATTTTGAACAACACAAAGAAAGAGAGCTGAGAACACTTCAGCTTGTGCACTGCAGTAAGAAGGTTAGGGGGGGAGCAAGCTGGAGAAGAGCTTACATTAGGAATAGCATCCTCCAGCAGCCATTTAGACCTCTTCTTCCTCCGCTTCTCCATAGGAGCACAGCTACCACAAAGACGCAAGGGCGAAAAACAACTTCACTTAATCATCGCTATTCAACACAACGACAAATAAATAAGCTTCTCCGTGTATTACTCCTTTCAGGCCTTTCTGCAAACATGCAAAACATGTCATTACTATTGGTTAAACAGACTCAAAGGCCCCAAAAACATCTTTAATTACAGTTCATTTGAATGTAAACTATGAGGAGGATTTTCAGTACTAAAGCTTTGAATTTATGATGAATTCTTGCTCAAAATCTACAACCCCCCCACTGAAATAATAATACTGAACAACTACACAAAACAGAAGTATTAGACAAACAAATGTATTTTGTAACAATGTGCAGGGCTGGCAAGATGAACTGCTGAGACCCAGAAACACGTTTGAATTAAAATCTGGCGAAAAAAAAAGATGTTTTTTTTTTTCAGTAAAGCGTTTGTTTGCTGGGAGGAGAACAGTTGGGTGCAATGGGAAGCTCATTTTAACTCGCTGGTTCTGAGAGAAAAGCGACTGGCAGGGGGTACCTGCCATAATTACCTCCCCTCTTGGCAATTTACTCCCAATCAACACTTCAAAGCAACGCTAATAAGTAAAACAATTTTCGGATGTTCCTGAGCGAGATTGAAACGATAGTGCTGCGAGTCTCGGCGCGTGTACCATTTCACCCACTCTATGAGAGCGTTGAGTAAACACCAGTGCTATTATTTAGGCACAAATCAACCGCAGGCAATAATACACAGTTACATGTTTATAATAGCTAAGGGTAATATATTAAAAATACATAGGAAAGTATATACAGGCTAAGCTTTTTTTAGCTTCCTCTCATCCTTAATAAGAACAGCTTTTCTCATTGGACTGTTACAAATATCTTATTGAAATCAGTCAATTTAAAAACGTAAAACTTCAAATTCATCTTCTCAATGAAATGACGGCGATTATTTATCAATGTAAATAATTCTAATGCATATTTTAAATTCTCTTCCAGTCTGTCGTACAGTAAAGCCAGCTGTTACTTCAACAGAAAACATGCCCTTGACTGTGACTGGTCTACTGCACGGGGCAGGTTTCAATTGGAGTTCTTTATAAGTATACTTATGACCAAGCTTACATAATCAGGCCAAATAAAAGGGAACCGTATTCTGTTTCAGTTACAGTAAAAAATTACAAAAACAGGGTGATTACTGGCAGGATTACATTCAAACCACATACATGCAAACTTTGGCCTTCCAGGTTGTGTATATTTGAAGAGTTTGTCATGTTGGGTACAGCAGCAGAGAAATATAAAGAAATGTGAAGAAGAATTATTCTCCACAGCAGCTGTTCATGGTCTATTTTTCAGCCAATCTACAGAAATTTTAGCAAACATATTATTTTATTGGCAGAAGAATATTGCAAAGGTATTTAAATCAGGTAACTGCCTCATTCATATATCTCCAAGAAAATGCTGCAGATCTTAGTTTTGCCATTAAAAATGAGGAGAACAAACGAGAACAAAAATTATTCTTATGTTTTTTGCCACATAAAACTGACTTCTTTTGCTGAAATGGACTGAAGTGAGTTAATGTTAACTAAGAAGAAGAATGTGGAACACAGGAATATAAATGTTTATGAGCCAGTGCAGACCCTTTAATAGATAGAACAGAACTGATGGACAGTTATAAGTAGGGCTATATGATAATGGCATAAAATGCAATGTTCGATAAAGCTGCCGGATATCACAATAACGATAAGAGAAGCATTACATTTTTATTAAAATAGTGTCTTTAAATGGTTTGTGCAAGCAACGTAATATTGTCTCTCAGGCCTTGTCCTTGTCCTTAACCTTCTGACATCTGACTGGTATAAAGCACACAGTCACATATTATTTAGCTTCACAGACCAGTGCAGTTTTTCTGGTCGCCTTGTGTTAAGTTTTTTTGAAATCTTGAAATGACAAGTGATCCAAAAGTAACAGAAAGGTATCAGATTACATTACTAATAATGCTAGTGATCTTTCAGATTAGGTTCCAGATTAAATTTTTTTACAGGTAATAAGTAATATATATATATATATATATATATGAGAATTCATTTTTAACATGACTCTGCTATCCCAACCGTGCTCACAACAATGTGGTTACTGGTAGTTCTACCGTTGCTTGAAATATTTTGCCAGCTACAAAAACAGAACCTACTGGACGCGGCCAATTTATTTGCATCGTTTGTAACACGGTGTTTGTGTCTTTTTAAAGCTTTCCTAGTTTGTCTATTTCCAGGAACCTATTTTGGAATTTTTTAAAGGCTATGCATAATTTATTTTTCTGCCATTTTAAAACTTAAAATAATGAGTAGATTATGCAAATACTGATATAATCAACAGTGACAGCCCTACTAATAAGCACCACAGACAAACTGTCTGAGCTTAGACAACATCAGTTAATTGTTAACATCAGAAATAATTGTTTATATAATCTATCATGCAAAAATAGCTCCAAGAGATGTACTAAATAAATGTATCACATATTTGCAGCAAGAACACTTCATACACATTATAAAAAGTGAATCATATATGGTAATTTGACATGACTGAATCAAGTACACTTCATAAAGCAATCCCATGTACTGAAGCATGCGCAGACTTCTGTGTGATGCAGTGCAATCAGTAAACGCACGGTTCAGTGCAGCCTCCTCACCCGTTCCGCACGCCTCCTTTCTTGCAGGCTCGGCGGCTCTCGCTTTTTGGGGTCTTTTCTGGGAAGAGCTTGGAGGGAGGGTTGGGAGGAACTCGCGTCCTCAGCCGAAAGATGCATTTCCTTTTTTTGATCTCCTTTCCACACAGAAACCTAAAAGAAATATGTATATATCACTATTTTCACGTTTTCATTACTCCAAATTGTGAACACAAATATTTCAAGAACGTGAAGCATAATAGCACTTTAGCCTGCTAAACTGAGTTAATGAGTAAGGTGCAAGCCAGGTCCATGAGGTGCTTCACATCTGAAAACACAAAAAATTACTTACTTACTTAAAACTAGAGGTGAACCATCAATTTTTTTTGGACAATTCAAATTTCTTTCTAATTTTTTGGCCTTTTTATTAGCTGAAGTTTCTTCTTAAAGCAATAGACCACAAAAAGATGTTTATTTTATTTTATATACAAATGTTTACTTGACCTTACCAAAACTCTCACTTTGCAAGATAAATCAATAAACAGTGAGTAAGCCTAATAAATGAACAGACATACATGTAGTTATGTTATAACATAAGTTTGGGGGATGAACATGGCTGAAACCCCTCCTTCCATCCTAACGCCCTATAAATTCATATCTTCACCTTCTGTTCTTGTGACTACGTGTTTTTAATCCCCTCTGCCACCCCATCTCCTCCCTGTTCCTCAGTCCAGAATCAATCCTACCACAGCTGTGAGGGGGGGCTCTGGCCTTCTAGCTACAGACATGAGCTGCTCAGAACTCCACCACAAGTTCTCAGAGTTCTTCCCTCTTCCTCAATCAGTCTTCCCTCACACTACTACCACACGTTGAAGGCATTGTCTGAACTCACAGAATGAAATTTAGTCAAAAAATTCAGAGATACAGCAATGCCGTGTTTGAGTGCTCAGCTGGCTAAATATTCTGGACATCCACACTAAAATAAAAATGAACTGGCTGATGTCACGTTAGGAGCAAAAATCAGCCGATTCCAATTCTGCATGGTTTTGATGGTGCACCCCTAGTTAAAATACTTTAATCCCTGATCAGGACTAACAGGAACTGGCAGGTCAGTTTTGACTACTGCAACAGAAGATTTAAAGTTCTGAGTCCCATGCACAAGCTCATTTACCATGCTCTTTGTTATAAACTCCAAACTAGTCCTGAAGCAGCTGTGGCACTGTTTGCGCAACTCCCCGTCAGGACATTAGAAGCTGGTTTTAAAGCCTCGAATTATATTAGTGGTTCCCAGAGAGATTAGGACTGCCCGGCTGGGCGACCACTTCAGAGAAAGGCGGAAAAAATTTGTCTTACTTGCTTTTGTACTTGTTAAGAGCATCGAGGATGAGCTGGCCTCTCTCTGAGGGAGGGGTGTTAGCGAGCTGTTGAAAATAAAACAGAAACAGTATAAGAGAAAAATCGACCCTGCGATGTGGCACTATATGAAATGTTTCCTTAGCTTGGGTGTCTTGAGCTGTCACATCTGAATGAAGACAAATGAGTCACACAGCCTTCTGTTGTAGCTGTTATGGCTCTCAAACAGCAGTGTGGCTAATTTAGCACTGATGTTTTTGTCATACTATACATGACAGCATAGCAAACAGCAGAGCGGTTTGACATTAGCAGGGAATTGGGGAGATACAAAAATGACATGTGGTTGTCAACGTCCATTTGCACTTAAAATATCCTGTCTGAGAACAGATTTAACTCTCAACAACTACCAATTATACGGTCAATGAAGGAGATTTTGCACATCGATATTGTGCCTGTGCTCTTTTTTTCTGAAAGCACTATCTGGCTGTGTGACCTTGCCCAGCTGGAAATGATCCCAGTTGTTGCTGATGAAGCTGAGGATCTCCTCCAGTTCAAAGTATTTTTTCTTACTCTGCACTCCCAGGTTATAGAGGGCAAGATGGACCACATCCACCCTGCCAATGAGAGATAACAGTCAATTAAAAAACTATCTGTGAGGAAAGAAAAGCTTGTCAGCAGAAATTTAGAAGTGATTTAAAGCCAGTTAGATGGAGCAGCAAAAGTTTAAGAAGCCCTAATTTCCTGGAGAGCCCATGACAAAATCTACATAATCTGTTACATGCTGTATAGAATCCAAATTAGAATGCATCTCCAGAACAGAGATTAAGAGCACTTAAACACTGAGACCTTCCTGGCAGGATAAAGCTTAAATCAGGGATTCTAAACTTTAAGGGCTGGAGAAACACCATGACCATTACCATGCAAACTGTGCTACTTTAATGGAGTTTCTTTCAAATATGTAAGCAAGAGAGCAAAACAAAATGAGACCCTATGGCCCGTAACGATGCAATTTAGGCTGGAAAACTATCATTTATTCTTTTGAAATTCAATAAAAATGTGTGCGGCAACTGACTGAACTAGTTCACCCTGATAATTTCCAAATATATCCACTGCTCAGACCATCTGAAGGTGCTCTTGCAGGATCTTAGTCCACTGACACAGGATACAGAGCTGATCATATCCTGTCAGTCTGAAACTACAGATGCACCGATACCATCTTTTCAGTGCTGATACCAATTTAAATATCAAAGCTCAAGCATCTGCTGCTAGCGAATGCCTGTACTGATTTCAGCTTTGATGTCAACGCTGCATATTTGTTTAGAAGCTCTGCATGTAGATGTGTTGTTCTTTTGTATCATATGCTGAGGAATGAAAAATAAATCACTTGAAGTAAATGATGCTGCTAGTATTAGTGATTCCAACACTACAAATAGAGTCAATACCATTGCTAGTATCACTATTAGTTGATTACATCTGAAACTTATACAGGTTCCTGTTTTAAGCCCTATTTGCATTTGTGCTCCCACTTAGTTTCAGATAACTTCACCCCTAGTTCAACTGAGAAAAATTCTCAGAAATAGGAGGGACACTGAACTATCTGGGAGGGAAAGATAGTAGGGGCTCCAATGCTAAAAAGCAAAAAGATAAAATAACATTTCTCTATCTGTGTCACCTTAATTTAAGTGATTTCACTGATTATAATAAAGCTACTGAAACGCTTATATACCTTCACAAAACAGCTCATCATTCTTATAATCTCAGCATATTAACCAATCCAGAATGAAAGGAATAGATTGAGTATACTCAATATACAATATACTGTATAGATATTATTCAATAATATACAGAAAACAAAACTCATATTTAATTAAGTGATATTAAACCAGCGGTAGTACCAGCATTAGCCTGGTGCTAATATAATGCTGAAAACTCATAGACAGCCTAGTAAAAATTAACCTTACATCTGTGGTAGTTTCTACCATAAACAGGTAAAAAAGGGAAAAAATCCATATTGACTCATGTTCTTCAGACAGTTTGAGTGATTTACTGTGGCAGTTTCTCATGCAGCTAGACTTAGCTAACATTAGGTAAAAGACTTCCAACAACCAGGTTAATTTAAGTTCTCGCAGTCTACTTTTTAACTACTTTTTTACTATTTAACTTTTTGTCAGTGCAGTGGAAGGTGGGCGTTGTCATCAGGGAGCGGCAACAGTGGTTGACTGATTTGTAAATTGTCATGTTTGACAGCGTGCATCTTATTTTGACAGTTTAAAAAAAAGAGCTAAAGACTGATGTCATGGCATAATATTTCAGTTTTATAGGGAAAAAACCTTTAGGGTATAATTACAATATCCACAGTAATGTAACGTGACAGTTTATCACAATAACCATAAATCATCGTAATATTGCCCACCCCTTGGGTAAAGTTATTAGTTCATGTCATTCGTAAACAAAACAGCAACTCAACCAATTAAAAAAGTACTAAAATTTGCACTTACACAGCACTCTTAAGATCAACCGCCTTGCTAACACTGCTGAAATGACCAAGATCTATGTAGCAAATAGAAGACCTACCATACAAAGCAAAGCTTGACCCTTATTCATCTAACTACACATGAAGTCAAATTTGAAGTTTTTATGATTTGGGCCAAAAGGTATGATTTCACACTTGGAATTCACTCCAGAAATACAGTATGTACTTGTCTTTCAAAAACAGTTGGATGCTTGAGACATTTCTAGGAGGCTATTGTCTACATCAATCATATCCAGCACTTTCACTATGTAATTTTGACACAAGGAGCAGTCGTTTGTGAAGGAAAGAAGCGCGAAGGCATTTACCAGCGCAGAGCAAGACGTTTTATGTACTCCACTCCCTTATTGCACACCGCGCAAATGAACAAGTAAAACCTGTGGAGATAAAAGCAGAAAGAGACAGAAAATCAACGGGGAGGAATTTAAATGACCAGGAAGCGAAATGAAAGGAACCGAATGGAGCTTTATGCAAAGACATGCCTATTTCAACACAACCATTATGATCTTTTACAGTCCCCTAATGCGCGCTGCTTCTTTTGTGTGCTGTAACCCTGAATACATTTGTTATAATTCACTCTTCACAGGATGCCATCAATACAACATTTCATTATGGTTGTCATTACCTCAGTTCTTTTTAACCCTTTAAAATGCCAGGCTTATTACACCCTAAGGCGTTTATGTTAAAGAAGAGTGAAATAGAAACTTGGACCAGCTGTCAGGTCCTGGCTGGTTACAACAGAGCTTAGCAATTCTGCTTTTCTCATTTCTAGAAATCAAAAGTACTATGAAAAAGTGTGGAAGGTAAATACAAATTAATGCAAATTAAATCAAAATTACATTAATTTCACAGCTGAGTATGTAATTACTTATGTGATTATGTATACAGTATAAATAGTAGCCTATAGCAAAATATCAGTAATAACTCTCAACTTCTAAGGTTTTTTTGATCATGATATTTGCTAATGCACATATAAATTTGGATATCTGTCACAATGCATCTTTTCCTTTGGTTTGGTTGGTTTTACACTGCAACTTCAAAAGTACATTAAAGAATACATGTGGGTCTCCAATAACTGGTCAGGATTTTGGTAGAGATACTTCTACATTTGCTCCAATTAGTTGAGAAAATGACTTAATTTCAACTTATATTATTCCTATAATAGTATAAAATACATATCTATGCTCTAATATACAGTACTGTGTGAAAGTTTTAGGCATCTAAGCAAATATTTAAATAATCTACCTCAGCAGTGAGTTTATCACAATATACATTAGAATAAAGTCACATTCATAATTCAAATAAACATGAAAACAATAAAAAGTAACAAGAACTTCTTGGGTCCATGTTTCTCCTTCACACCGTCACGGCCACCACAGAGACTTGTAAATATCATCAATTACATCATAAGCACAATTTACTGAAGCAGTGATTGGTCAAACCAGGAGCTGCTTTTTAACTATATATAATACTGTAATACTGGGCTTCCTCGAGGAGAGGTTTGAAAACGGTTAAACAAACACACTAACATCCAGAAAATCACTATTATTTATATATATATATATATATATATATATATATATATATATATACATAATTTATTCAAATATTAACACTTTTCTCAGCAAATAAACACAAACTACAAAAATAAATGGATTTTGATAGTGTGTCTTGGTTGCCTAAGACTTTTGCACAGTACTGTATTTGTAACACAGTACTGTATGTAGCAAAATCAAATTCTTTGCTATTACTTATCTGCCATTATTAGAGGTAGTCTGCGTGTCAAGAGAGATATGAGCATCTGTAAAAATGTTGAAGCAGGTAGATTATGAGGACAGTACAATGCTCACATGCTGCTAAAAAAAAGACCACAGTTCACTTGGTCTGATGAACCAAAATTCAGCTGTTTGTTGTGGAACTTGTTACTAAATTGGGTACAAAACGGACTGAACTAACAAAAAGGTTTGAGTTTTTATGCTGTAATAAGTATTGAAAAGCTGAGCTTTTGTGTGTTAATACTTACCTATCTCCAAACATCATGGACTCTTGCAGGCACTGTGTGCAAGCCTCGTGAAACCACTGTTCACAACGGAAACACTGCAGCATTTTCAGGTACCATCTGAGGGAAATGGAATAAAAAGATAAAGATTGTACTGTTTCTTTTTCAGACAGGGAACACAGAGAATTTTTAATAGACCAATTAAGAGCTGCACAATTACAAACAACACCAACTCAAATAGCATGGCAAGTGCAGAGTAAGCTAATAAAGTGAAAGCAGTGCAAGGGAAATGGAAATGGCAGCAGAGGGGCAGACTGTTCCACTAAGATTTGGTGCAGCTGGTCAGCTTGGCTTAAGACGCTGATCTCTCTTTGTGTCCGTTAGTGAAACAAGCAGAGTATATACTCCAAAGAGATTGGCAGAGCCTTATAAACCGGCCGTTAGAGCAGGGTGAGGGTATATTTCTGGAAGCTGGGTCATACTGTACTATAAGAGGAGAGGACTGGAAGAGAGAAATGCAAATAGGAGAGAGATTGATAGAAGAGAAAGAGAGAGATTGGAAGACTGTTAGATAGTAAGTGGAAAAACACCAAAGAGAAAAAGAAAAAAAGAGAAAGTCAGATAGAGAGAGGAGTTAAGAATAGAGATGAACAATTTTGGTAATATCTAATTGTGATTTTTCTGACCAGTATTGTGATTTCAATATAAACTGCGACTGTTTTCTATAAACTGAGGTGTGGGCCTTTTAGTTGTGGCTAAGAAGACCAGTGTATACTTTTTCTGGCTTTAGGCTCGAACGCTTAACACAGTACGCCAGCGTGCCAGTGGTTGTGATGTCACAGTTTGTTTGCTTCTGATTAGACAAGTTCATCTAAAAGCTGAATCCCGTTCAAAAGCTGAATATAATTAGGCTACTTAAAACTTGCAACATATCCATATTGATTATAATAAAAATTGCAGCTCTTGTGATTCTCTTTCAAAGCACAATTTAAAACGATTAATATTTAATCTAGTTAAGAAGAAGAACGGCAAAAAGAAAACCACACAAGGAAAAAAAGAACTTTCTAGTGGATGACAGTACACACAAAATAAAATATGGCATGCATTCATGGAATCAGACTGGTTGAAAATCATGTATATACACTAAGATACATGCATAATATACACTGCTCAAAAAAATAAAGGGAACACTCAAATAACACATCCTAGATCTGAATGAATGAAATATTCTCATTGAATACTTTGTTCTGTACAAAGTTGTATGTGCTGACAACAAAATCACACAAAAATCATCAATGGAAATCAAATTAATTAACCAATGGAGGCCTGGATTTGGAGTCACACACTAAATTAAAGTGGAAAAACACACGACAGGCTGATCCAACTTTGATGTAATGTCCTTAAAACAAGTCAAAATGAGGCTCAGTATTGTGTGTGGCCTCCACGTGCCTGTATGACCTCCCTACAACACCTGGGCAGGCTCCTGATGAGGTGGCGGATGGTCTCCTGAGGGATCTCCTCCCAGACCTGGACTAAAGCATCCGTCAACTCCTGGACAGTCTGTGGTGCAACGTGGCGTTGGTGGATGGGGCGAGACATGATGTCCCAGATGTGCTCAATCAGATTCAGGTCTGTGGAACAGGCGGGCCAGTCCATAGCTTCAATGCCTTCATCTTGCAGGAACTGCTGACACACTCCAGCCATATGAGGTCTAGCATTGTCCTGCATTAGGAGGAACCCAGGGCCAACCGCACCAGCATATGGTCTCACAAGGGGTCTGAGGATCTCATCTCGGTACCTAATGGCAGTCAGGCCACCTCTGGCGAGCACATGGAGGGCTGTGTGGCCTTCCAAAGAAATGCCACCCCACACCATTCCTGACCCACTGCCAAACCAGTCATGCTGAAGGATGTTGCAGGCAGCAGATCGCTCTCCACGGCGTCTCCAGACTCTATCACGTCTGTCAGATGTGCTCAGTGTGAACCTGCTTACATCTGTGAAGATCACAGGGCGCCAGTGGCGAATTCGCCAATCCTGGTGTTCTCTGGCAAATGCCAAGCGTCCTGCACGGTGTTGGGCTGTGAGCACAACCCCCATCTGTAGACGTCGGGCCCTCATACCATCCTCATGGAGTCGGTTTCTAACCGTTTGTGCAGACACATGCATATTTGTGGCCTGCTGGAGGTCATTTTGCAGGGCTCTGGCAGGGCTCCTCCTGTTGCTCCTTGCACAAAGGCGGAGGTAGCGGTCCTGCTGCTGGGTTGTTGCCCTCCTACGGCCTCCTCCACGTCTCCTGGTGTACTGGCCTGTCTCCTGGTAGCGCCTCCAGCCTCTGGACACTACGCTGACAGACACAGCAAACCTTCTTGCCACAGCTTGCATTGATGTGCCATCCTGGATGAGCTGCACTACCTGAGCCACTTGTGTGGGTTGTAGAGTCCGTCTCATGCTACCACGAGTGTGAAAGCACCACTAACATTCAAAAGTGACCAAAACATCAGCCGGAAAGCAGAAAGGTACTGAGAAGTGGTCTGTGGTCCCCACCTGCAGAACCACTCCTTTATTGAGTGTGTCTTGCTAATTGCCAATAATTTCCACCTGTTGTCTATTCCATTTGCACAACAGCTGTGAAATTGATTGTCAATCAGTGTTGCTTCCTAAGTGGACAGTTTGATTTCACAGAAGTTTGATTTCCTTGGAGTTATATTGTGTTGTTTAAGTGTTCCCTTTATTTTTTTGAGCAGTGTATGCTGCAGTCACTATCGTTATCTAACTTGACTAACTGTTCTCTCTTTTCCTTGAAGAGTCTTTGTCTTTGAACAGTCAGTGCCCATTACTTTGTTATCAGTTCTTTGTTCCCTTATGGCTGCTGGCATGATATTTTCAGTTGTGTTTAGTTTAATGTTGTATAATAATACCTTTCACACAGTATTTTGGCTTCATCTTAAAATGTAATGACTATCAAGTCAAAATAAGACATCTAACATTTTAACTGTACTTTTAGACTTCATAAGACTTTTAAAGTGCAGTGATTTTTTTTTCAATGAAACAAGGAGGAGCTCTGAGTTAGATGTGCCTTTTCTCTCAACAGGTGGGGAGGCAGAAGATAGAGGTAAAATGTTAATGTTATTTTTCCCACTTGCTGGTGCACAATGATGTAATTAAAAATCAAAAAGACATTTCAAAGCCTTTACATTACTCAGATGCACTGCATTGTTTAGGTATAAGTCATTACATTTTGATGGAAGATGACAGGGAAAACGAGAATTCTTTCTAATAAACAATATGATGTGATTGTGCTTAATACTGATGAGGGACATGAAATAACAAGTTTAAAAAATGCACAAAGGGACAAAGGTAGAGAGAGAGACTTAGAAAAGGGGGAAAAAAGATAGACAGAGAGTGAAAGAGAGAGACAAAAAGATGGAGAGGAAGTGAAAAAACAGAGAGAGAGAAAGAGGGAAAGTGAGAAAAAGAGAAAGAGGCATGACAAAGTGAAGGAGAAAGAAAAATAAACAGAGCAAAAATTGTAGATAGGAAGCGAAACAAGATGAAACCAGAGAGAAAGACAGAGAGATACAGATGAGAGAGAGGGACAAACAGATAAAGTGGAGAAGAGAAAGAGATAAAAATGGAGAAATGATAAAGAAGGAGAAAGATAAAAAAGACAGAGGGATAAAGATGGAGAAAAAGACAGATAAAGATGGAAAAAGACTGAGAAGAGAGAAAAAGAGACAGATAAAAATGGAGAAAGAGACTAACAGAGATGGAGAGAAACAGACACTGATAAAGACTGAGATAGGGAAACTGAGAGAGAGAGAGAGAGTAGGTCACTCACTCCCCAGGTCCTCCACAGTAACAGTAGCACTGCTGGTGATTGGTGCGATGCAGTGAGTCCCACTCCAGCTCCTCTGTGCTGTAAGTGAGGACTTGCTTCATGGCCTGTAGAGCTTTGGCTATGGGACCCTTCTTCAGAGCGCCCCCTTTCTGTAAGAGAGAGAAACACACGCATCAGCAAGCTGGAGGCTCTGAGCCTCTCCGGCCTCATTTGGTCCACCTGCCAAAGACTTACACTATGAGAAATTCTACTCCGCCAGCTAGAGTCAGTATCTCAATGACGTCATTGCAAGGTTATGTGCTTGTTATGAGGCCTGGCTAAGTCAAATGGAAAAGAACGAAATGGGAGCAGGTAGTTCAGAAAAGGTTTACAGCTGTGGTTTGCACCAGATCAGTAAAACCTAGTTCTATAATGTTGCTTTGACTTGTTATATTTTGCTTTGCTTTCCAATTCTTGGCTATATTCTTCGCACTTTATGTACGCTTGTTATTTGATAAGCAATAAAAAACTATAATTGAAAAAAGAAAAGAAAATGAGAACAGAGAAAATTAAGGCATAAAGGCACACTCACTCTCACAGCTAAGGCGAAAATGCACTTCCTGCAGAACCACGGTGAGAGGTCAGCCGAACTCTCCACCTGTGGCATGTGGCACAGCTGGTGGTAGCCTGACGGAAATGGATGAAATGGAAAAAACAAAAGAGAGGACAAGCGTATGAGAAGTGGCTCGTCTTTCAGGCAATCAGCACTGCAAATATATGAAGAGTGGAGCTGCAGTGCGAACTAATCCCTCTGAGTGCAGAAAGAGAGCCAGCTGCAGGTCCCCCATGAGTCATTACATGCAGTGTAGCCTTAGCCTCCACCTCATCAGAGAGGCTCAAAATACTCCTGTTTGCTCTGCAGACTGTATGTACTCTCAACCAGACTGATATTCCACAGTAGTGCCTCAGTTTGGAACTCACAGGTACAAATACTCAAACACTACAGTGGTTGTTTTCTTGTTGTTTCAAAGTACAAAGTGGCATACAGTGTTTTCAATATGGATTATATCAGCAGTCAAGTAATATACTAGTTATGTAAAAAGCCAGACAATAAATGTAGACTTGAATGAACAATAATAAGCCAAGCAAAACCTTACAAAGATCTCTGGAAAAAGATAAGCCTAGGAAGCCTTCAAAAGGTTGTCATTCAAATAATATATAAACAATATGTGGGTGTTATCTATCAGCCTCTGCTTCTTACTGTAAGAGAGATCAGCCATTTTAATTATGCACTGTCATGATGCAAATTAGGCAAACTTTTGAAATAAAAAAAAGTTTAGATTTTTTTATTTTATGAACTTCTATATTACAGATTTCCAAAAATAACAAGACAAACAGCAATGAAGCAAATACACGTTTGCACTCACACACACACACTCACACACACTAGTGCATGCAAACACATTTATGGTTCCTTAACACATTTACATGTTCACAGTTTCTCTGGGTGTTTTTCAAAAGCTCTCAAACTAAATATGTAATGCTTTATAACATCACTTTATTCCTTGTAATGAACTGCATTCTTTAAATCGCACTTGTTGGAAACAAAACCTCATATCTCGTTTTTAAGTTTTTGACATAATACACATTGTCCTTTACATCGTGTGTAAATTTCATCATAAACAGACCAAAAGACATTACATAAAAAACTCTGGTTCCACTGACTTACATTAAAAGCAAAGAATGTTTTTCCCTTCTCCTGTAAAGTTACCACTTTGGAGATACAAGGTTTTGATCTGACAACAGCAAAATGCAAAGTTGTCTTGCAGTTACTCTTAAAATGATTACATACTGATAGATCATCACTGTGCCCTGGAGCATAATTTGGGTCTGAAAGGTTTAGGTGCTATGATATCACTGGCGGATCACTGTACACTGTAGTTATCTGTACTACACTATTGATAAAGACTCCAGAGACAGTACAAACCCAACAAAGTAAGACAATGTGAGTTGTCTGTTTCAGGCTTTAACTGTCTATGTTAGAGGTAGAGCATGCTAAAAACATGAATGAGCATAACCCTTATCTTGATGCTGATATTATGTAGGAATTCCCATAAACAGGTTAATTAAACCTGCATTATGGTCGCAGTAGAAATGCGATTGAAAATGTCCCTTAAATGTGAACTAAAAACAGTGGATTAAATATTGCTAAATTTAGCGTGGACATGGTCAACTGGCACCTTCATGATTTTATGAGTTTCTGCATGCAAGTTAATTGTCCATGAATTGTCCCAAAACGGTTTAAACATTAGCCGAGCACCATTTTTATCATACCTGGCACAATGGGAAGCTGTTAGTCTAGAGCCCTTGTACTCCAAAAATGCTAAATGGCTTATGTTATATTTTACTGTAATGCTAATCCAGGTAGGTGAAGTTCTATATCTTATAAATGTTTATGTATCAGTGTTGGCAGACGTGCATAAAAATTGATCAGAAACTGGAATCTGCCCACTATTTCCAAATCGCTGCATCCCTACTGACAGCCCTTAGTCAGGCTGAATTATATGAATTAAAGCCATAGGTGTTTCATAACAGGGAGACAGTACAAACAACATTTTCTAATATTTCACAGCTCAAAGTGCTTGGTTGACATTTGGCAGTTGACATTTTATTTCCCAAGCTATTGTCATCTACATGTAAATCTCCACTTTTAGTGCTGCAAAGTGACTCACCTATTCCACATTTCCCACAGATAAGGATTTTATTATCAGACACCACAGTCATCTCAGAGCACATGGAGCATTTAGGCTCTTCTCCCGGGACGCCAGCTGAGTTCCACACAAAAACAAAAAACACCAGTTATTCAGCACAGTGCAGTTACATGCATACCACATTACACACAGAATAAACCAAAGACAACAATAATGCACCTTTTCCCTAAGATCACTATAGTTACATTCATTCATATGGTGTTAAATTAGCTCCATTTGGCTCATACAGCACTGATTAATGAGGGTAAATCAAATGCACAGATAAGCCACATGCACAAAGTATTATTACAGCTCCATGGAAACAAACAATACTCCAGCACTGCATAGCAAGTCTGTATTAAGGATGCATACCATGCTGTATGTCTTTCCACAGCACCCAGAACTTGGAGTTGTCCTCAAATGTGACAAAGCAGCTCTGCTTTGAAGAGCTCACCTATGGCACATAAAGGGTGAGTAAAACATGAACATGTAACACATGACATACTTTTGCAATGACTTGTACATTACTGCTTAATATATTTCTCATGAAGTATACATTTTGAAACTAAAAGCACATTGTTCACTCTTGCTTTGAAACTACAAAGAGATAAATTAAAACCATTGGTGCGGTCAATGTACTTCACATAACTTTAAAACATCCACTGCTTAATCAGTAGGTCAGAAGCTCTACATTCTGCCTCTTACATAATTCATGAGTAACACATGTGTTATACATGACCCCATAGAAAAGTGAGGGCCCAAGGTAACTAATCTTGTTCCCGAAGCCCTGCCATCACACACTGAGAAAAGTGATGCACTGAATTTTCTATTAATATTCATGAGCATTACCATCTGAACAACATTAAATACATCAACACAACTTTGTAGTCGACTTACACTGGGAAATAACGGTGTTCATCTAACATATATTGTTCATATGGAAATGATGTGCACCCCTGAATCAGGTAAATCCAATGTATTTACCCTAATCTAACATCTTATCTATCTAATAAAGGTATTCATGAGCATGTGGATACACTGAAAAAAATGGTTCATGATTAAAATGAGGCAAGCAGTTGCACACAATTACATCAATCAAATTACAATTGCTTTTTTAAATGTGCTTGTTTTGGCAAGAATTGTGTTAATGACATTTTATTCATGTGCTAATACTTGCTCCATTTTAATCATGTAAATCCAAAGTGCTTTTTCTTTCACTGTATCAGTTTTCCTAGACTCCAGTCAAGTCCAGGAGCACCACTGGCACTGTGCCCCTATCTCCTCTCTTAAAGGAGACATTTTTCAAATTTCTGTAAAATTCACGTCACGGAGTCATGAAGACGTAAACAAATACTTTGAGTGGTCTGATGCAATGATATACTGTAGAAACACTTGTCTAAAAGTGTCTAAAATTCCTTGCTAGTTGAGTGGTTGTGATACAAATACAGTCATTTTACTTGCTATCTGAAACCACCTGTAAACTTAGATGTGTCTTCTGATTTTCAAAGTGCATTGCTGAAATAATATTACAATGTTACGACACTGATGAACCAGAAAAAAGGTTTTCGTTGGGTATTACGCCTTGCAGCAAATTACATGTAGCTTTCCTTTGTGCACTTTATCCCTGAAGCATCACAAAACAGTGTCTCAGACATTAGGTATGTTTGGCTCCTACCACCACCACTATGAATAATTCTGAGTCTAGCAGCATGCCATATCAAACCACAATGGATGACTTTGTTTACATCTTGATGACTATGTTATGAAGAATTTTTGGAATTTCCTTTTCCTTTTGACCCCCTGAAGTCCCAGGCTTCTTATACTCCCAAGGCTTATCATTCAGAGACTGTAAGGAAAGACCAAACTGACTGACTGGAAGCCTGGACCTGGTTGCAGATCATGGGCATTGAAGGTGGTTAAACAACATAATCTGTTGTAACACAGAGGTACTAAAACACAGGTGTGACCCAACATTTTTAGGGCAGCCAACTAACCCTCTGGATCTTCCCCAGGTAATAAAGGCCGTCAGACCAGCGGCACAGAACGTACTGCCCCACGGTCAGCTTGCTCTCCAGGTCACTGCAGCTCTTCTCACGTTTGGGCAGCAGCCGCTTGGCTTCCAGCTCCTCCGGACCCACAGCCAGGTAGCTGTCCCGGTAGGCTCCTTCCAACATACTTACCAAGCACACCTACAGTTCCTAAAGGAAAAAGAGCCAAACATTAGCTTTCATCACTGATCCATGACCCCAGCATCAAACCACAGTTTGCACCTGGACCATTTCACTCACCTGAACTACAACACTGGTAAACCAGATTCACCTGCTCAGCATCATCTGAATTAACCCTTTAAAAGGCCACGTGTTATTACTCACTTCTACAACGTAGGAACAGCTCAGCCAGTTTGAAGTCCCTGTAGTTACTGAACAAAGCCTGGGATTGTATGAGGTTTAACAAATGTGAGTGAGGAAACACACATAAGCCGTGTGTTTCACGCTACTGAAGGACCTGTGTGAAGTGCGAATGCTGCAAAGTCTGTAACCATCAGGTGTTTCTTCACAGCACTGTCCGTTAACTCCTCAGACCTACACAGAAAGCAGGGGGGGGCATAAGGAAATCTTGCGGTATGAACTACAAATGTGAATTCAGCGGCCAGTTATGCCACAAACGGTCCACTCCGGCGGTTTTGATTCACTTTGCAAAAGTTGAAAGAAAAAAGTACCTCCTCTGCTGAGCAGGGACTGTTGGATGACTCAAAATCCGCCAAGAAGTGAGTGAAACCAAAAGCAGCACGAACAGAGCGCCGTTTCAGAAACGATGTCAACTAACGCTAACTCTCAGAGCCAGAGCTCGTTTTCACCTGCCTTAGGCGGACGTGTCTTAAAGCGCCACGCAAAAGATGACAGACTTTTCACGAAACGAAGACACAACTAACATAACTGAGCCACTGCTCATGCTAAGCTAGTGGAAAATACTGTAAGTTGGGATGGCCCTCCTCCGGAGATACGAGCCCACAAGGAGGTTAGCTGGCTAACTAACACTCACATTAGGCTCGGTCAACGTTAACTCACTAACTTCACGCTTGTTTTGGAGAGGAACGAGGTCCTGCAGACCGCTTTTAAACCATTACGAACTGTAATAAAGTTCGCTTTCCACTTTCTTGCACTCCAGAGACAGGACTACTAACTAAACCGTTGCAAAAAATACACCGTTTGATTGAAAACAGCGCGTATTTCCAGCAAGTTCAATAACATTCACGTCTTATTTAGCACATCGAGCTAACCGCTTTCCCCCTCGCCGATTCAAAAGGAGCAACTTTAGCTCTGATTAACGGGCGAAAAGCAACATTTGAGCTTCTTAAAAGAAAAAACAGGCACTTTTTCCCTTCAAGGAAAGCCTGAAGACACGCCGAGGGGTCAGACGTTAAGATACAGTGCACACAAATAAGGACAAACTGTAGTTTACAGTCAGTTATGAGGCAAACCCGACCTCACCCCTACTATAACACACACACACACACACGCAGGCAGGCAGGCAGGCAGTGACGCTCGGTTTGAATTGAGTTTACAGTTAGCCCGCTAGCTGCTCCGATTCAAACCCCTCTTCTACGTTACCGTGCTGATTTCTCTCCGCTCCTCGGGAGGAACAAGTTATGCTCGAAATGCTGCGCTCGCTGCAAACTCTTCCATTCGCGGAGTAAAGTTTGTTTCTTTCCCCGGGCTGGTGTGCTGGCCGTGCAGCGCTCAGACTGTGCCTGTGCAAGTCGCCATTTTTTCACCTTTTCCCGCGAATCATTTACGTTTTGCTTATGTAATTAACTCCCAGCTCCATCATCAGCGGCGGGCAGGAAGAGCAGCCCACCCTGCGGCCGGGCAGGCGGGCACGGGCCGAGCACTGACCTCAGATCAGAGCGCGCCGCGGCAAGAGCCACGGTGGAAGTCGAGTTAAAGATGATTAGTATGAGGGAAAAACACGATGAAGGCTTTGGGGAGGACTTGTTGAGCACTCCACACATCGGCTCAGAAAACAGACCCAGGCTAAGTGCTGATGACTTTAGTGAATACAGGTTGGCCAGCGAGGGGAAATGTAATAAAACTAGACTATAATAGAGTTTAAATAATAAAAGTGGGCTTGCGTAGAAAGTTTATGAAGTAAAACTAGACTCCCGTAAGAGAATTAAATAAAAAAAGTGAGCTAGCGTAGGAAAACGAAATAAATACTACTATAATAGACTGCTATAAGAGATTTTAATAAATAACTGGACTAATATAGAGAAATTAAAAAATAATAATAATACTAGACTGCTATAAGGCACCTTTTTAATAAAAGTGGGATAGTACTAGAAAAATGTAATCCATAAAACTAGTCTACAATGAGCTAATTTCGTGAATAAAGTAAGTATATGAGTATTTAATAAATAAAACAAACTCTTTTCAAGGGTTTAAGGTAGCCCTAAAATGAACATGGAACAAAATTTAAGGCGGAGCTTCATTCACAGTAGCACCTAGCAACAAATTACCATGGATGACTGATACTGCAGCTTCTGCTTTACAACTTTTTCGAAACATTTGAAGAACTATCAACAGTTTTCAACCATTTTAACTAAATTAACAGGCTTTTTCAAGCCAACTTAAAGTTTGTTCACAAACTTTCCCTTTCTAGTTATCTCTTACAGTTGTTAAGACTGTTTTTTGTTACTGTGCCTTGAAAGTCAAAATAATTTTTTTTTTTTAGTTTTTTTCCTTGCTGGTTTGTGTCATATTATCAGATATGATGGTCTTTTCATATGTAATGCCATTCAAAAGACAAAATCATTGTTTTCTTGTTATTCTTCCATCTCACTGTAATGACTTTTTGCCTGCCTTTGACACATCTGATTTTGATCGCATCACTGTGCACCAGTGGGCAGGGAAAAGTGAATGTATAGGTTGTCATGGTATTCATTTCGATTAAATTCAATTAAAAAAGGATTTTGGGGCTTTCATGCAGTTTAGTTTGCATATGTGGACTAAATGGACTGGGAACTTTAGCAATGAAATAAACTTTTAACTCAATGAAAGTGAGTGGGCCCTTTAATCCTTGATATGACAGAGTTACATAAATAATAATAATAAAAAAAAAAACAATAACTACATTGTTTCTACATCAGTGCAGTGCCAGGATGAATGGACTGTCTTCAAAGCAACTCTTTAAAACAGTGTCTACACACAAAGGCTAATATTTGTCAGAAGCAGAGTGAATGCTGGTCTGGGATCAGTTGATTCTTTTTACCTAATGCTGAAGAGGATTACATGAGCCAATGAGGCCTGTTCTGAGATCTGAGATCAGCATTCCAAGATATTGACACTTATGAGCCAGTGAGACTGAATTTACTTAATTTAAATGAGTAACAGAATTAACACACGCATACATTATACAGTGACTGGCCACTTCATTATGTTTGCTTACCTTGTTTCTACATTTATTGTCCATTTTATCAGCTCCACTTACCATATAGGTGCACTTTGTAGTTCTACAATTACAGACTGTAGTCCATCTGTTTCTCTGCATACTTTATTAATACCCTTTCACTATGTCCTTCAATGGTCAGTCAAATTTCAACAAAGCAGCTTTATAGAAAGTCTGGGTCTGAGCCCCTGTGAACAAGCCAAGGGCTACAGTGCAAGGCAGCCAGGACCCCCACAGGACCACCATAGAGCAGGTATTATTTGGGTATAATGATCCACCACCCAAATAATACCTACTCTGTTGTGGTCATATGGGGGTCCTGACCACTGAAGAACAGGGTAAAAGGGGGCTACGAAAGTATCAGAGAAACAGATGGACTGTAACTGTAACTGTAGAACTACAAAGTGCACCCATATAGAAAGTGGAGCTGATCAAATGGACAAGGAGGTGTACTTAATGAAGTGGCCGGTCAGAACCCAAACCCAAAAGACAAAACTGTGATGGCATAATATACTTTGTTTACATGGATTTCTATATCAGTATTCTATCTCCTGTGCACCTGCATTTTATTTACTATCTACCTCAAACTAAGTGCACATATGCATATATATATATATATATATATATATATATATATACATTTCTTCTTAGATATTTATATATTTTTTTGTATTTAAATTCTATAAGGGGGCTACACACCTAAGATTTTCACTCACTTTCCACCTGTGTAAATGTGATGTGACAATAAAAGTGATTTGATTTTGAGTTGGAAATGATGAACACATTTGAGTCAATTTATGGGTAAATTTATACTACTTGTTATGTTATGCAGTATCTGCACCTTTATTCCTCATCTATTTGACAGAATTCATGATTTAACAAAATACGTTTTTTTGCATTTTTTGATTGTTGTTTTTTTATCTTGTTTTATCTTTTATCTTGATTTCTTATAAAGTTACAAGATGACCGAAACACATATTTTCTGAAAAATATAATGATTTTATTTTTGTGCACATCTGTTCAAAGCTGTGTTTGCTCGTCATGAACTGGCTAGTGTTTTCCAGTAATGCTCAAACTTAGCTAAAATTTTCATTACTGAAACAGCCCCTTTCAAACAATTAGGTAAAGTTTCACAAGTGATGTGATTGGCAAAATGGGATGTTCAATCCTTTGTTTTAATAAAATTATTTAGGAATTGGGTCGCTCAAAGCAAAAGGATATTAGTCTAATGTACAGATCAGTTAAAATATCCAAAGCCCCAGCTCTATTCTACTAATTCCATAGAATGATTCATATTCCAGATTTCCAAATGATTACTCCCAGCAGCAGGTCATTCCTTACAATTAGTGAACTGGATGGAATTGAATGGAACTCCCTGGAACAGCTACACAGCCTCAGGTCACCATGTCCACTGCCATGTATTGACTATAGAGGGCTATAAACCCTCCAGTACTGGGCTGAGGAGCTGTGGAACTTTGTTCTCTAGAGTGATGAAGCTCCTTCCAATACCTCTTGCACTCTTGTGGCTGAACACAATCAAATTCTCACAGCAATGTTCCTACATTTCTTGTAAAGCCTCAAAGAAGAGTAAAGGCTGTTACTGCATCAAAGGGGGAAAGCTCCTGATTAATATGCTTGATAATGCTGCTCATTAAATATCATTATCTGTTTCAGTGAACAAGGCAAACCAGCAGCATGTGGTGAAATACTAATTTATGATATTATATCTAATATGATTCCCATCGGTACTTGTAAAACATTGTTTAAAAAAAGATAAATCATAAAATAATTGAAATCGATTTGAAGAATTAATACATTTAATATTAAATAGAATGAAGAAGCAACAATGCTTTTAAATCAAACCGTTTAAACAGAACTACAGTATTCACATATCAGTCAAACTGAGCCTCAAAGTGCAAAAACAAAATAAAGAAACCACTTCATGTCAAATAATACAGGCTTTATTTTTCCTTACATTTCTCTGGGAATAATGCAAAGCTGATTATTTTTGATCAAATATAGCAAATCAGAATTAGAGAGAGCTCTCAAAACCAGGTTCACGGTTCAGTCTAACTCATTTAAATGAAACTCTGTGTAAATCACCATACCTTCGAGCCGACACATCCGCTGTGAGTTATTGCAGAAACACTTTCAGTCACATTTTGCATCATTTCATTGTGTTAAACCTCAGAGAAGAATTGCTTTCAGTTATTTATAACTGAACACATATAACACAAAAAACTCACATTTCACCAGCCCTTCTTTTGCAATATCTAAATACTAGCCTTAGCATGAGGTAGAAAGGGAATAAAGGGATGGGTGAGGAACCTGAGAATCAACCGGAGTGACCCAAGATCCTCCCACATCGACAGTGTGGTCAGTACACTTGTCTAGGGATGGGAGTTTCTTTCCAATCAGTATCATCATTCTTAAAAATAAAGGTTCCTGAACGGTTCATGGTTTGGTTCTAGAAAAAATAAATTGCATTGGTATTAAGGTTATTTATGTTATGCGAAATGATTCTTCCCAAACTCATTTATGACTATGGGTCTTTACGTTGAAAGGCTATTGAGGGAACCAACAGTAGGTCCTCTATGACATCACTCCAAAAAACCCTTTCTGGCACATATTGTAAAGCATGCAGTCACATAATGGGTAGTATCCCAATACTGATACCAGTGCAGTAAATAAAGGCAGTATCTTTTTATTTCTAGAGTGGAAAAGTGGACATCAGTGAATTACACATACTTTAAAAAGATGGTCCTTCAAGTGTTCTTTAATAATGGCAATGGCTCTTTTTAGAACCATGAGTTCTATATAGGCCCATTTTAGGTGCTATACTGAACCATTTTCTGCAAGATTCTGTATAGAACCATATACAAGACTTTCTCCATCAATCTGAAGAACTATTTCCCATACAAAGAATCAATTAATCATGCAAATAGTTCTGCATATGACTCATAGTTCTAAATAGAACCTTTGACTTTGCTAAAGAACCCATGAAAAACCATCTTTTTTAGGTGTGTATAAGACATGAATGTGCATGAAATAAACTGACAAAGAGAGATTGGACTTTAAGGGAACATTAATGGCAAAATAGTCGTAGATCAGGAAAAAAAAGTTTTCTTTGGGAACTATTTGCCTTAAATCTCTCCTCCAAGAATAATAAATAATACACTTTAGGCCAAAGCCTAATCTCAGAATTACTGTAAAATCATGTCTCAAACATCAGGCAACATATTTGTGACCATTTCATGTAATTACTGTCAGTGAGGGAGCTTTTAAAATGCATTGAACCCTTCAGACATGTGGTTCCCACTGTAAACAATTCAATTTTCTCTAGAACAAATGACTTTGTTTACACTTTAATGATTCATTTATACAGAAATTTTGAAAAATTAGTGCAGTTCCCCTTTCAAATGGTCTGCCATTAGAGCGAAGTATTCAGTCTCAGCGTGTGAGTGTAGATCCTATTCATCACAAATAAATCACTGTGGTAAACGTAGTATCAGAAGAACCCTGGAACAGCGGAGAGTGTGGTGGTACAGTTGTTAAGGCATCTGTGATTTAAAGAGAATTTCCACTGATTTTTCAGAATGAACTGATGTTTTAAAATGGTTCATTGTGGAGAAACTTACTGAGATTTCTTTAGAAATGATTAGATTTGTTTCTCTTCTTTTTCCTTAGAGCACTGCATGTACCTCTCTGGCAAGAAAAGTGTGTTTTAGGTCAAAACTTTCCCTCAAACCCTTCGGAAAACAATGTCTCAGGAATCAGGCAGGGTATTCATGACTGTTTTATGCAACATCTTTCTGTGAGGCAGCTGTTAGATGCATTAAACTCTTCAGATGTCTGAACCACCACCACTGTGAACAAGGCTGAGTCGGGTTCTCTAGAATAAGGTATTTCGCCTCAAACCACTCTGTGTGACCAAGTTTAGATCAGAACAAGGAAATTATGCAGAAATGTAAAAAAAATTGGTGGAATTCCCCTTTAAGTCTGGAGGAAGGAATCAGCAAGATCTCTTCTATAATTCTGCCGTCTGTTGCCATGGGCTTTAAAATAACATTAAGTAAGGAGAAGCATGAATTCTTACAGACACGTTTTGGTGACACTTTATGTTGAGTGGTCCTTTTAGATTAAATAAACACTCAACAGACTCTCAGTAACATGTCAGAAACATATGAGGGTCAGGATTATGGCCAGGCTGAGAGCTGGGTTTTGGGTTGAGGTTAGGGTTAGGATTAGGATTAGGGTGAGGGTTAGGTTTTGGGCTGAGGTTGAGTTTAGGGTTAGGTGTTGGGTGAGGTTGGTAAGGTTAGGTGCGTAATAGAAGTAACACATTAACACTACATCTACTTAATGTTAGTAATGTATCAACAGAACATCTACAAGATATTCACTTCAGTGTGTTCAGATGCTTCACCGCTGCTACTTCACTGATATGTTGTTGTGTTACTGTTCATCTGTTAAGAGCTTATTAATCATCTACAAAGGGCCACTCCAAATAGTGTTACCCAAATTTTCAGTAACTTGCCCAGAACACAAATGACTAAGTTGTCCCAAAATTTGAAATATGCACACCGTAAGTGTAATATTTAAGTTTCAATCAACAATTTCAAGCATGTAAAAAAGGTTCACTTGAACGTACAAAACGCAGAACAGATTTTATTTACGTTGGGCAAAGTTTTATCCATTTCAATGCTCACTTATTTGTTCTTTGCTACAATAGAATTTTATTCAGCATCAAATATACATCAGATTTCATAAAAATAATAAAAAAATAAATAAAAAAACAATTGGTATCAATATTTTTAATATAGAAGTGAATCAGTGATATAAGAGCATCCCCCTTTTTTACAGTGTAAAACTTCTGTGGTTGATTTCAGTTCCAGCTTCTTTACAGCCGAGTTGGCCGATGGCTTTATAAACAGCTTTCTTTTGCCTTTTTCCCCATAAACTCACATTGTGTAGGCAAAATAAACACAAACACTCCAGCACATTCATAGCCGTGTCTATTAGCTAAAGTCTCAATATAAATAGAACTATTTGCTTTTTACCTAGAACTTTAAATTCTCAAATGAAAAATCAGCTGCCTATTTAAATAACATGAATCAAGTGCTACATTGAAAGAAAGAGGCAACTGGCCATTTAGCAGAATGTACCATACTGTACAGCATCATTTTGTACATTTTGATCATACACTAACGGTTCTGTTCAGGTACATTTTTTTGTTCATCAAGGTATAAACAATGTAAATGTTCCCTCAAAAGGTACAACAGTGGTTTTAAGGTCCAACTGTGTACCTTAAATAAGTTTTTCCAGGTGAAAAGTTTGTATTTGTACCTTTTCATAACCGAATGTTTTAAAACAGAAAAGCCTGGAGACGAGACAGGGCGTGTGGAGTCAACACAACTTAAACTTTATCATTTCAGTGGATTATGATAGTTATGTTCCCTGACTAAAGGTGCTGAGATGTACCCTTGCAGGTACCACCCCAGTGACAGTAGGGCTACTGCCCCAGTGACAGTTTAGTATGTTTATTTCTGAGAGTGTAGGTGTAGCAACACCTAACTCACTAGTTTGCCATACAATTGCAGCACAGATAAAAACAAACTGGCCAGCTCTGATCAGTTCTGATTTCTTAATTGCTCACCCTGAATAAAAAATAGCTTCCTTAAAGAAATAAGTAACCTGGCTGCCTTAAAACATGGACCTCTAATACTGGAACATCTGTCTTACATTAACTTATTATTTTAAATTATATGAAAGTTGGAATGCCGCCAGGTTAATGTGCTTAGTTTATTACACCAAATCACAACAACATTTGTTGCAGTGCTGATCAGATCAGTCTCTTCCACCCAGCCACGCCCCCTGTTCAGGAGGAGGAGTCCACCACACACTTGATAAAGAGCGTGTCGTCCTTGAGGTAGGCATGCTTGGGCGAGCGTAGCTTTGCCAGGGGACAGAAAAGAGGGCAGCCGCTGGCCACGTTCATCTCGGAGATGGGTCGGTGGAAAGACACGGAGGACAGATCAGGACGAAAAGCGTCGATCACGTGCTCCTTTTGGTTCTGATCAATGAGGAAGAATGTCACCTGAAGAGAAGAGAGCCGGTTAAAAAAAGACTCACCACAGGAACACTGTAAAAAAAACGGCTGGGGCGATAAGCAAAAGTGCTGCAGGCCTGCTACATCACTGCATCCAAAACTGCTGCAGTTACTATCAGAGATCAGACTGTAATGTATTTTGATCAGGGCTGTCAAACAATTGCATTATTTTTGCATTATCTTGATTTATTGCGATTGTCTTATTGTTCAAAGTTGACCCTTTTTGTCCATTAAAAGTTTTTTATTTTGTTATAGCTATATGAGTGGGAAAAAAGCATCATCAGGAATTAGAGATGAACAGGCACAGCAGGAATACTTCACGCACTCTTCCTTACACTTCTAGTTCTCTGACATTCTTGGGCAGTCTTAGATGCACAGCATGTTTAAAACCTTCCCACAGATTTTCAGTGATGGTCAAGTCAGTGGTCTGTTAGGGTCAGCTTGTGATTCCTGAAGTTCGTGGTGGATTGTGAGGTGTGTTTGGTCACTGTTCTGCTGTAGAAGCCTCATTTTTAACTTCACTTTCTTGGAAGACTGTGCCATTTGGTTTGTAGAATCCGTTCTTCCCACTCATGCAATGATTCCTGTGCCACTGGCTCCAATACAACTTCAAAGCATAAGAGATCCACCACGCCCCCGCCCCCCCACCACGCCCCACGCCTAACAGATGGCAAGGTGTTCTTTTCGTCAAATGCTTCTCCTTTTTTTCCTAATTTGTCTTCAGTGATTCTGACCAGAGTTCAATTTGTACTACCATGAGCCTTAATGTGTAATTAGCCTGGGATTTGAGGGAGATTTTAGGTTCTGAGACTACAGCTGAAGGGATGTTGAAACTTTTGCATATGCCGCCATTACGGTTTTATTTTTTTCTATTTTTAAGCCCATCAGATCAATAACACTGAATATTTTACCTGAACCTAAACATGAAAATCACAAGATTTTTCACGGTGAATGCAATTTCCCATTTTGATCAACAACGTCCAATGAGAGCCGAACTATCTGCATGTTCCAACCAATGAGTGCACACATCTTATACATCACGTATTCAGCCGATGCTTCACTCCTCCACGACTGTAGCCTTCCATTCTCATTCTCCTTCATACAGCTTGTAGATTCTTGCCACAGTGGAGGCTCTCGAGAAGAACTGCAGTTTTCCACACTGCTGTTAATTTCGTTAGTTTGCTGTCAAGTCATGTCAAAGTTTTTTTATATAGCACTTTTTACAGCAAGTAAAAAAGCAGCTTTGCAAAAAAAATCCCGATCCAAGTCCCATGGACATCACCAGTGGTGACAGTGGCAAGAAAAATCTCCCTTAGAGCAAGAGGAAGAAACCTTGAAAGAAACCAAGACTCAAAAGGGGAACCCATCCTCCTCTGGTCAACACCAGATAGCAAACAATGATGCGAAAGCAACCTGGGCAGAGAATAAGGTCTGACTGATAGTATAAGATATGGAAAAAGGAAAAACAGGAGAACCAATGGCTATGATTAAATTGTTCTAGAGTCTGTGTATGCAACAGTGTGATCACATCGCAGGAGCTGCTCATGGATCTACCCCTAGTTCACAATCACTGCCCAGCATAGTCTTCTGAAGCTGCTGAATGTGCTTTAAAATGAAAGGACTAAAATTGTAGGTTCTTTCATTGCAGTGCACAGCACGTTAGGCTTCCGTATGAAGTCATTCTGTTGTGGTTTTCGGCCTTGTGGTGAGGTTTCTCTGGATTCCCAGAATCATTTGATGATGTTTTGCACAGCAGAGGGTGAAATACTTTCAAAGTGGTGAGCCTTGATCCTCATAAACTACTGGGCATTACGTGGACACTCCTTCTGTATCCTAGCACAAATGCCTCACCTGTGTTCTGATCATTTCAGTGTTCATGGTCTTAAACGTTTAGATCATGTTGTAGGCATTAATTTCAAAATGAGTGTATATTTAATAATGAAGCTGACAGGCTGACAATCATGTCTTTGAACTGTTTTCATTTAACCTTTTCAACCCCTTGAGACCACCGGTGGTTCCAAAACGCACTTCGTCATATTCTTCATAGCTTTCATATTTCATAAGCTACATTCATTTGGTGGGTGTCCTATGAGAGCTTTAACTGTCTACCTTCCAGTCAAATAGATGGGTGATATAAGTTTAAACCCCTATAATAGAAGAAGCTGAACTCACAACTCTTTTTTTCTACTGAAAGTCGACCCATTTTTCCACAAATCTGGGCTATAAACTATAAACAGACGGCGTCTCTTCAGTGATCTGCTCTGTAAAAATGATTTTTATAAAATAAAACAAAGAGCATCTATGATTTTTGGATTTCAGCACTGAATTATAAGCATAGAGCAATATGTGTGATCATAAAACATGTTCTGTTAATTTGAGGGGAACTTTTACAAAAAAATAAAAATAAAAATGTACATTTATTTCATGCAGTTACCGAATAATTCGCCTTATGATTTGGTCATATGGATTCAGATGCACAAACCAAAATATACCCTGGTCAAATACAAGTCAAAATGTATTATATTAGTCATTGTTTTCTTTTTTTGGAATTGGGGTTTTGTAATCGCAGAACTAACCGTGTAATTTATTATGCAGTTACACAGTGTAGCAGAAGGACCGTTCTAACTGTATGGAACAGGTTATGTATACAGACATCGCGTACAGTTTGCTCAGTAGCACTCATTCACTCACAGTGTCCTACCTTGTGCTTAAAGGGCCATGAAAGAAGTGGGTCATACTCTCCTTTCATAATGACAAAGAAAAGAGAGATGTGTGTCCCTTTCCCCACTCCGTCTCCATACATGTACAGCCGCATGCACACTTTAAAGCCGTACCTGGACGTATAGAAGGCTGAAAAAAACCCCAGCAATAAATCACATCTCATATTCATTCAATACTGAGTTTCAGTTAAAAACAAGTGGTTAACAAGTTACATACCTACATGAAGCAGTTGTCTTAATCAGTTATTGCTATTTTCAAAAAACATATCCATAGTATTTACTTAGATTGTATCATTTTCACATTAGCACAAAATATTAAACACAGTTGTTACAGAAAGTTGTGCTGATGTGAAATATTTTATTCATGTTCAAATCTGAAATAAATTCCAGGCATCACTTTTTTCAGAGCGAGCTGCAGAGCGCTGAGAGCAGTGCAGCAGATTGGCGCTACGTGTGCGTGTGTGTACCTGGAGAGTATTGACTGCTCCTCTGCCCTGTGGCTGCCTCTCTCAGCTTCTGACTGACATCACAGATCCTCCAGAGAAAGGTGCCGTCATAGGAGACGTCCTGCTGTGCGCTGATGCTCTGCTGTAACGAGGCGATGTGCATGTCTTTCCTGATCAGTCTCTGCTGCTGCTCCGCTACCTGAAAAACACCGGCAAAAGGCCTCGTTTATTAAGCCCATCACAGAGGGCGGATCTGTATCCTGATACAGCAGCGAAGGCGGCCTTGAGGTGCAGTGAAACAGAACGGCGTGTTCTCTGAGCTGTCGTTCTGTCTGTATGCCCTGAAAACATCACTGTAATATTCCCTGTAAAATTCATAGCACTACTTTATTTTGGATGTGATTAGTGTAGTTTTACTGTGGCTTTAACCCTCAGCTTCAGGATTAAAAAGTTCTTACTCTATCTGTCTGTCTGTCTGTCTGTCCGTCTACATATCTGTACATCTATCTACTTATCCTGTCCGTCTGTCTGTCCGTCTGTCCGTCTACATATCTGTACATCTATCTACTTATCCTGTCCGTCTGTCTGTCCGTACGTCTGTCTACATATCTGTACATCTATCTACTTATCCTGTCTGTCTGTCTGTCCATCCGTCTGTCTACATATCTGTACATCTATCTACTTATCCTGTCTGTCTGTCTGTCCGTCTGTCTGTCTACATATCTGTACATCTATCTACTTATCCTGTCCGTCTGTCTGTCCGTCTGTCTGTCTACATATCTGTACATCTATCTACTTATCCTGTCCGTCTGTCTGTCCATCCGTCTGTCTACATATCTGTACATCTATCTACTTATCCTGTCTGTCTGTCTGTATGTCCGTACGTCTGTCTACATATCTGTACATCTATCTACTTATCCTGTCTGTCTGTCTGTCTGTCCATCCATATGTCTACATATCTGTACATCTATCTACTTATCCTGTCTGTCTGTCTGTCTGTCCATCCATATGTCTACATATCTGTACATCTATCTACTTATCCTGTCTGTCTGTCTACATATTTGTACATCCACCCACTCATCTATCTATCTGTTTCTAACTATCCATCCGTCCGTCCAATTGTCTGTTTAACTATCCATTTGTCCGTCTACCTGTCCCTCTATCTGTCCATCTATCTGTCCCTCTATCTGTCCGTCTATCTTTCTAACTATCCATTCGTCCATCCAAGTGTCTGTTTAACTATCTATCTGTCTGTCTGTCTGTCCAAACACTCATCTATCTATCTGTCCGTCTATTTGTTTCTAATTATCCCTTCTTCCGTCCAAGTGTCTGTTTAACTATCTATCTATCTGTCTGCCCGTCCACCCACTCATCTATCTTTCTGTCCGTCTATCTGTCCATTCGTCCATCCAAGTGTCTGTTTATCTGTCTGTCTGTTTGTCTGTCTGTCTGTCTGTCCTCCCACTCATCTATCTATCTGTCCGTCTATCTGTCCATCTATCTGTCCATGATCTCAATTTACCAGTCTTTCTTTCTTATCACTAAATCTCAACTCTTTAAACGAATAACAGACACAATCATGCAAAACAGCTCTTCCTGAGAGGGATAACAAGCTGCTGAACGGAGTGATAATGAGGTGTCTTTGTCACCTGACTGCTTTGAGCCCCAGGAGGAGATATAAACTCACACTCTCCTGCTATCATATTGATTGGAATCACAAATAAAGAATATGCCAGTTTATTCTATGAGAGACTGCATGAAGAAATGACACACCTAGTTTGACCTGAGGAAACCTGATTCATGGACAAACATATAAATGATTTGTGAAATATTCCTCTATAGTAAGTAAAATAATCTCCAGCATGTGAACTTTCTAATTTGCTCTATCCTGAATTCAGAAGCCCATGGATCTCATTTACTGGGCTTCCACACTAAAATACACTAAGGAGCTATAAACATGACAGAATGAAGAAGACATTTGTCACCTGGAAGAAAAAAAAGAGCATTAGAAGCTAATGAATTTAGAAGACTTAGCTACTGTGACTTTAAAACTGATATTATATATATATATATATATATATATATATATATATATATATATATATATATATATATATATATATATATATATATATATATATATATATGTGTGTGTGTAAATGATATCTGCTCCAATTAGCTACCCTGTATTGTAACTTATTCATGCATCCATCCATTTTCTAAGCAGCTTCTCCGTCAGTGTCGCGGGTGGGGGGCTGGAGCCTATCCCAGCGGTCATCAGGCGGAAGGCAGGATACACCCTGGACAGGTCGCCAGTCCATCGCAGGGCAGACAGACACTCACACACTCACACCTAAGGGCAATGTAGCATGTCTTTGGACTGTGGGAGGAAACCGGAGAACCCGGAGGAAACCCACACAGACACGGGGAGAACATGCAAACTCCACACAGAGAGGACCCCGGTCACCCAGCAGGGGAATCGAACCCAGGCGACAGCGCTACCCACCACGCCACCATGCCACCCGTAATTTATTCAGTCCAGGTTAAAACATTCCTAATTACTTGTATGTGACTAGAAAGAGCTATAGTCTGATAAGGATGGTATATATAAGATCTTGTGTTTTTTGTGACATCACAAATTAAAAATGGGCAGTTTTTGCAGCTTAATTTCCTCATACAGACAATATGAAGTAGATAATGAATAGCACCATTAGAAGTCAATGGGCTGGCACTGAAGCAACTTACCCACTGACCTCTATTATAAGAGTGCTTTGTGTCAATGGGTTTTCCTTGCAAAGAAATAAGAAATAACTCTAAGACAAAGCAAGCAGCAGACATAGCTCTCCTTTCTGGCCCTGCATGACATTACGAATGCAGCTACATTGCAGAGCCAAAATCCATCCGACAAGACTGACAGGATATTTGAAGATATTTCGTATAAATATCAAGGATGTTTACAGAGAAATGCTTTACTGGCACTGCAGCAGAGGAGAGATAGGTTACACACTGCCGAGTCTACCCACTGCAAAGAAGCTGGTTATAATTCAGCCCGAGTATCGAACAACAACTTCATATGACTGCAGCGGAAAACAGCACACTGTTCGGTATGAGGTATGAGGAGAATACAATCTGTTAATACTTCATGAAGAACGCGGTGCTGAGCGTAAATGTGAAGCACTTAAGTAACAGTCATAATGGACTTTCATCAAATAACAAGGCACTCACTCTTTTATGGCATTTTAGGACTCTCTCTCTTAACACATTAGGCTTTGATTGAGGTACAAAAAAACATTAAGTGCACAAAGTAAATACACTGCATTTACTACTCATCAAACAACATGCTGCACCAATTAAACAGTCCATATCATGGTAAGCCAAGTGTTCCTTGCTTTTATTTGAACTAGGTTTTAAAGTTCCACTCACTCCTCAGTCCATACAGTCCATATAGAAGGTCATTATGCTTGTGATGTCATAACCATGAACATATTTAAATATGACTGCTCATCCTGTCTAAAGCAGAATGGCCTCAGAAAAAAACTGAAAATGTTTTTCTGGCATTTATATTGAGATACACAATCACTTTATAAGTTATACAAACCAGTATACGTTTGACCTGGCTTGCATTTGGTCTGATACCTCAGACTGGAACAGACTTCATTGCCCAGACTCCTTCAGGAGATCATTGGGCGTCACAACTTCCTTCTGACTTGGAATCCGAAACGGACTCCAATACCCACAATCCTATTGGGGATTACATGACCTCTGACACTCTCTTGCCTACCTAGCAGTGTTCACAGTCCCCTGATTACTAGGTGGTTTCACCTGTGTGTATTTATCACATGATTACAACAGATAGTATATAAGCCCGGGCTTTAGTCAGGGTCAGTGTGAGGTATTGCTTCTTCTAGAACTTCCTGAGCGTTTGTATTGATTGCCTTATTCTGATTCCTGACCTTTGCCTCGTCATCTACTCTGATTTTTGCTATGTCCCTCTGGTACCTTTGCTTTGGATTCTTGACCTGTGTTTTGAAACCTTTTTGCCTGATTTACAGACCACGTCTTTTGCCTTGCCCTTCTGGTTTTGTTCGTCTGGTGTTCTATCCTAATCCTCCTGTGTTTTCCGGTTTTGACCCATGCCTGTTCTTTGACCATGTTTTGGCTTTGTGATAATAAAACCAGTATTATTTGTTTTATCCGCAAGCATCTGGATTCTGCTGATTGGTTACAACAACATGGTTACGACAGCATTTGGTCTAACATTCAGTTTCACCAGATCTAAATTGTAATGAAGGTTTAAAATGAAAAAATTTGCAAATAAGAGGTGGATAGAAAAACCTGCACTGGTAGGGACAAAATCAGGCATTTCCAAAAGTGATGGTGACATGGCACTCATTATGCCTATGATTTAACCCCTCCTATTCACGCTGAAGTGAAAAAGAACACTGTGCCAGCAGTCTGTAACAGACATTGGATGGGCTGATGTGAAGAAAGGAGTTAAACATTGAGCTTTTCCTCGCTGTCAGGAAGCAAATCTCATTGCAGCCTTTCAAAGGAGCCACACCTCTGAAAGGAACAGTTGATATTTATAGTTTTCCAACTATTCCAACTTCTCTGAGGATTTCTATACAAGCTTAACAGTTTGTTCAGCCTGGAATGCTTTTTGACTGAGACACAATACAGGGCAGCCAATTAAAACACAAATCATTCACACATATCAGTCTTAAAGGAACAGTAACAAAAAGGCCTGCTTACTTCTAAGATATAAAGAGATGCTGAAAAATAAAAATAATGCATGAATAATCTAGATTAGTTTTAGCTCAACTGTTACTTTGCTGTAAAAAAATGAGCTTGAAGTGAACCTACCACGGTCTCTAAGTGCTGCACGACCTGCATGGTGTTGTGATTGTCTCTTTCCAGTGCCACCACGGTCAGCTGGGTCTTCTCCACTTCTCGGTTAAGTGCTGAAATGATGTTCTCCATGATCTGCAGTCTCTGCTGCAGAGCGTGCAGCTGCTGGCCCACCTCCAGCTCAGCCTGGTCATCATGCAGACTCAAGGCCTTGTCACTGGCCCCTCCGTCCCCGCTGTCTGTCTCCAGATCTCCGTTAGTCTGAGGGCAAAGGGAGGCCACATTCTGGCCCTGAAGGAGTATCCCCAGGGCAGGGTACTGCACACTCCTCTCAGGCGGAGAGGACACAGACGATTGTAGGGCCCTGATGGCCTCCAAGAGGAGCTGCAGATGACCAGCAGTGTTGCAGCTCTCGTGTTCATGCACCTTTTCTGTGTTTCCCTGGGAGACCATGAAGAACAGGGATGGTTATTAATCATTAGGTTATTAATATCATTAATAAGCAGGTCTAACACAAACAAAATGCAACAAAGACCTGTTCCTTGCCAAACAGTGAGCCCACGTTCATCCACAGTGAAACCTCTGATCTTGCTGGTTACATATCTGACTTTGTCTTCTGCATCAGTCAGCATTAAACCTGCCAGCTTCATCAGATATTTGATGAACCATTTATAAGGGTAGTCTTACTGTAAAGTGGCACCCATAAATATTTCATAAATCATTCAATTTTTGAGTACTAATAAGCATAACAAACAACAAATTCACCAAGTAATGTAATTTATCAATAGTAGGGCTGGGACGATAAGCAGATTTACAAAAATTGCACAAGTGGGAAGAAATTATCAATAATCATCGACATTTTGTTGTTCAAAACCATGTGTGCTGCTTCCCTTTGCACCACAGGGGGCGACAAAGGCAGACAGAAAAAAAAGCATGTTAGGTTTTGAAAGCATAAGCAGAGCCGGTTCATGAGGAGTCTGGCCACTTCCTATTTCCCCCGTTATATCAACAGGATTGCAAAACAGCAGACGGGGACCGCGAGTGAGTCCTCAATGAATGGGCACAGACGTTAAAAAGAGCTCAATGGCTAAAAATGAAAAGTCAAAACAGTTTACCTGTATATTTCCTTTTTTTCTAGAGCCAACGGGTTTTGGCCAGCAAGTTGCTAACATTACTGCTACTGAGTGCTGATTGGTTGGCGAGCGGAGAAGTTCATTGGCTGTTCCCGCTCAGAGATGTCATGAACCTACAAGAGGTGCCGTTTTTGAGTCTTATAACTCGAGTTTTAACCGTGTTAGAATGTTTTATGCTGTTCTATGATCAGGAAATAAATGTATTCTTTTGCATTAAAATGTTTAAGCATTTCTAAACTCAGATCCATCTTGATCCATTTTGGATTCGCTCGGGAGCGCCCTCTAGCATTTGAGAGACACGGAAGACATTACAGAGCGGTAATTCTCCTCTCTACTAGTTCTGTAGAATAAGCATTGGTACTGATGCTGTCTTTCACATTAGAGCTCACGGTTGCTCCTGCAGTTGGTTCTTTTTTACTGTTCCAGCTCTACTGTAGATCCTGTACTAAACCTTTTAGCAGAATGGGCTGCTAAGCGTATTTCTTTGAGATTCATGGGTTAAATGTAAATTGATATAACTTTACGATTTAATGGCTCTGTTTCTTCATCTTCTTCCTGCATAGTTTACCCTCAGAGAAGACTCACATACTAGTTACTTGCTAGTAAAAGGTTGGACCCCCTTTTGTCTTCAGAACTGCCTTAATTCTTCATGGCAGACTTTCAACAAAGTGTTGGAAACGTTCCTCAGAGATTTTGCTTGGTTATTTGAGTTACTGTTGCCTTTCTATCATCTGGAACCAGTCTGCCCATTCTCCTCTGACCTCTCACATCAACAAGGCATTTTCGTCCACACAACTGACCGCTCACTGGATATTTTCTCTTTTTCGGACCGTTCTCTGTAAACCCTAGAGATGGTTGTGCGTGAAAATCCCAGTAGATCAGCAGTTTCTGAAATACTCAGACCAGCCCGTCTGGCACCAACAACCACGCCTGTTCAAAGTCACTTAAATCCCCTTTCTTCCCCGTTCTGATGCTCGGTTTACACTTCAGCAAGTTGTCTTGACCACCTCTACATGCCTAAATGCACTGAGTTGCAGCCATGTGATTGGCTGATTAGATATTTGTGTTAACAAGCAACTGTACAGGTGTACCTAATAAAGTGGTCGGGGAGTGTACATTTCAAATGCAAATGTTTACGAACAAACACTTTTTTTTTAAAACATGCGATCACACGCTTTTTGCAATGTGAACAAAATACAATTTTTTTTCACACGTTTTTAACACATTTCTAACGTAAAATGTGCAAAAACCACATGCGTTTATTCACATTTG